>NC_091124.1:62950000-63295000 GCF_040183065.1 Periplaneta americana | reverse complement strand
TCGCCACAGTTGTTTATACCCGACTGAACTTTTATCTACTTCGGCAACTGTTATATATGTATAAACAATCAAGTAGCCTATTTGAAACATCATCTCTATCTTTCAGTGTATAATAATCCGTTTCCCAGTCTTTATTTAATTACTAGGCCCGTACTGAAAGGCTAGGAATTTTCTTTTCATATGTTTAAGATCAAGTGTGGAATCTCAAGTAAAAAGATATTAACGTTATGTTTTATGTTTCTTAGAAATGAAAAGTTATTTGAGAATTATTTTTTTCTCTTTATGTAACCATAGGTAATATCATATAATAGAACCAGAACATTTTGATAACTAAGATACTGTTCTGTTTTGTCTTTTTGTCTCATATAGACATTTGTAATGTTATTTATTTCAATGATGTATGTTATTCAAAGTTACAAAATTTTTCCACGCCAACCAAATGCTATTTCGAGAAAGATGAGCGAGACTCGAAGCGCACGAGAATGACGAGTCGAGACTCGAAAGACAAATGCAGCGAACACAGCGAGCGAGAGCGGCAGTTAGTTTTGTTCATCTCTGATGGTGTCCCTGTTAAGTACAGATTTACAGATTTTGCCTTAAGGATTAAGGCAGCCTCTTCCACGTCGAGAGTACTCTCTCTCTCTCTCTGTCTCAATGTATTGATATTTCTTTCAAATTAAAAAAATCAATATATAAAGCAGTAAATATAATAATTATTTAGGTTTTCAGATACTAAGATCCAATATACATTTTTTTTAGGTTCAACAGAATTCATATATACGACCCCTATGATCATGATTAGGAGTTCAGAAGCAAGGAAAAAATAGGTAAAAACCTACAAATCCGGCCCCTAAATATAATATTCAGATCCATTATGTTACTCTTTTTGTACAGCCTAATATGAAGGAATCCCACATCTCCAATGTAATCGAGTCACACTCCACAGGTTAATAACCATGCTTTAGAAAACTAAAGACTGTGAAGTTGACGTTATTGAAACAATGTGAACGTTTGTGAAGCAGAGTATACGAAAAAGAAAAGTATACAATCTGCTTTGCACTGTATTCTTTTCCATAACTTGTAGAACTCGTCCGAAACCCAATGAGACTTCCGTCAAGTTAGTAAGGACTACCGTTTTCCGGAATGTGGTAACATCCGAGTTCTACCTGTGCAGTCACTCATAAGCTTCCCGAGGCCACATTTAACAAGTTCTACGTAGCAGAGAGGTGAAAGCCCGACCTCGTTTCCCGCTGATTGATGCAGCGCTTCAAGTGGAGACAGTCTGTATCTTAATGGTTGGCAACGAGAGCTTTAACATAGCTCTCCTTCTCTTAGACAGAGGAATGCTAACGCTTTGTGTGCGTCTGGCGCCAAACTAGTAGACGATCTTGTTACCATAAGTAATATGCCCTCCTCTTCTGTCAGTCTTTGAGTTAAAAACATGAAAAATAACGGAAAAATAATTTGGGATGGAAGACAACCCATTACGCTAGATAATGCCCATTATATTCTTGAAGCTCTTTCCTTTTAAAGTTTTGAGTGCCACTCAAAATGTTCTCAAAATAATGGCATTCGTTGACGATGAACCGATTAGAGCTAAAATAATAACACAGAAATAATATAATAGAACAATTCAGCAGTTTAAAATACGAGTATTTGGGATATTACTAACGTTCGTACAAAAATAGACAGGTTCAGACAATTCTTTGCTTTTAAAAGAACTTGAGTGAACGAAGTCAGCCGCGAAACAGTCATAAATTTCATAAAGTGATTGTCATTTCATTATTTATTGACCTAGAAAAGGCATACGATAGTATGTCATTAAACGATCATGGGAGATTCTATGTAATACTAAAATAAATAAACAACTATTAAGCAATTATACTATAGTTCCAGTATATTTGATGGTCCTCTCGATACCAAAGTTTTACGTCAAGGTTGTTGCTATTCACGAACTTCATTCAAAATTTATATTCAAAACTCTATGAAAACATGCAATAGGAACAAAGTAGTATAAAAGTATTTGAGAGAGTACTGTGTACACATTATTGTTAGCAGACAATCTATTAGTGATAGCCAATGATTAATGATTTAACATAATTGTATGAAGTGAAAATTGAAAAAAAAGAGTAGTCTACAACAACTGGAGGACTAAAAATCAGTATTGATAAAACTACTTACATAGTCTTCGAATATGATTAGTGTAATATGTTAGTCAGCGATGTATGGAATCCTACCCCGTTATCTCCTGGCTTAGTTGCCTCATAATACATAATTGGTGTCACTTACGAGGTTCAAACCTGTTTTCCGACAGTTTACAGATGGTCTTTGGTAATGAAGAATTAATCATTTTAAGTTAGAAGAAACTGGAGAATTATTGATAAAAGTATATCGATTGCTACGAAGTAATACCTCGGTATCTGTAAATTTACATGTGAATAAAAAAAGTTTTAAAATTAATTTTTCTCAAAATTGAAAAGTTTTTATACGTGTTTCTGCTTTACAAGACCTTTTACTCGAGGACAATATATCAGTTAACTGCCAAATTTTATAAACATAATAGTGATGTAGTTAACCTAAATAATAATGTACGAGTAGTTAAACTAAATACTCGTATTTTTGTAGGTACGAAGTACCACTTCTTAGCCATCAATATGAGCAACTGAAGTTTCTAAGAATGTTTTTAGTTATTATTTAACGATACTCATCAACTATTAGATTATTTGGCGTCGATGGAATTTATGACAGCGAGATGGTAGGGCCTATTTGGAGAGATAAGGCCGACGATTCGCTATAGATTACCCGACATTCGCTCTATAGTTGGGGTAAACCTCGGGAAAAACCAAGTAAATAATTAGCCCAAGCGGAAATCGAACCAATGCCTAAGGGCGACTCCCGGATCAGTATGCGAAAGCCCTGCTGTGTGAGCTACGCCGATGCCAATATCTAGGAGGAAAAACCCACAAAAATAGTCGGCTTAAAGCAGAAATTTTAAAGAAATAATAGTCAGAGGAAGGTCAGTGATAAGGTTAAATGGGGTCTTATAGACAAACATACTTTTAAAACAATAGAAATAAATATTATTTGTATCTTAATCATTAGTTACAAATGTGACAACCAATGGAGTAGAATTCTGGATATTAAATACAAAATTAAAATCTTAAACATTGCATAAAAATACGAAATTAGGATGTTAAGATAAGTATGGGTTATCAAAATTCTGTAATTAACTATATCCATATTAAACAATTAAATTGGCATGCCATCTTCGAAGGATGGAGAATGAAAGACTTCCAAGGCAGATATCGATATGGATAGCCCTACAGCAAAGGGGAAGATGAAAACCATGGGTTACATAGATGGAGGAAATTAGTGAAGAAATGTAACAAAGGTTTAGAAAGAGGAGGCTGGGAAAATAGAGAAATGGAGAGGAAGAATTTAGGCACAGAAAGATGATAGAGCAATGCAAACTTGTTTATAAAAATGAAGATTCGAATATATGCGGGTGAGAAAACTGGGTTCTAATGTAGGAATATAAGTGAGAAATCTGGTTCTTGGAAGCAGTGGCACAATACAAGTTGCAGGACGAAAGGAGAAACAAGTTAAGTAATGAAATGCAAACAGCTTACATTACAATTCAGAAATGCAGCCAAATTGGCGGGATATTTAATCGAGAAGCATGACTCCCTATTAACCGCCAAAAATAGCAACAATAAAACCGAAGGAAAGCTACGTTTTCCGACTGATTTCAACTGAGCAGGTCAATTAGGCCCAATGGCCCAATCCTTTGGATATGATTGTGATATCAAAAACTATAAGAACAATAGTAACTTAAAATCCTCGTTATGAACTCGATCCTTGATCTTAATTATTAGCTGAAGGTTCAACAGGTTTTCACCATCATAGTATATGTAAAGCACAAATAATTTTCTTCCTACCCGCGGGAAATTCACTCTAGCGGACAAGAACGCTGTGATTCCCGCCACTCGAAAGCAGTAACAGGCGCACGGGCGAACATCACAAACTAATTATCACACTGAAGTAGTTATGAAGTAGTCTGGCGTCAAAAACATGTTGTACAACATCGAAATTCAAAGTGTGTGAGAATTGGACAACAATTTTTGCATGGTGTTCCCTTTTAGGACCACAGTTTTTTTTTCATAAAGCGTAAATCTACAACATAGACCTATAAGCTTTTCTTTCCTTTCGGAATGTCATGCTAGGATTTTATCGCCTTTCAAAGTCAATCGCCTTCGGCCTTCTATAGTTTTTACTGGCAGCTGGAGTCTAGTACGTCATTCTTCTTTTTAGTATTAAGTCTTATTAAATTTAAGGTTTCTTACACATATTTACAAATAGTCACCTACGCAAGAACAATATTGCACAAATGTGTGGAGAAAAAATTAAGACACTCTTATTCAATTATAGAGATGTATCTAGCATTCTTCAGGCATCTAAATTATTACTTTTTAAATTTCTGGTTGGTGTAAAACTTGACGTTATATGAAAACAGTAGGCCTGTCATTGACAAGATGCTAAAAAATTTCTAGCGTGACATTCAATTTGGTTTTGCATAGTATGCATTCCATTTTGAATGCTTTCTCCACTGTCACACTAACATGACCTGCCCACTAAGCACTTGTGGGAAGACTATCTACTGTTAACTTCGAAAAGTATGACATCGGGGAATCATCAACATATTAGTTATCTTCTTCTTGACCTCATTTCAGCTTCTTCCCTCCGTCTATCTCTCAACTTCGGTGGCAAGGCTCAGTTTATATCTGTCAAACATGTTTATGGGTATTTTATGCCTCCAATCAATAATTATTTTCTTTTTATGTGTTCTGTAGGGAGTATGGTAGACCTCTGCGGTTTTGCAGTTACCATCCAAGGTTCTGGAGTTCAAACCCGGCCGACAGCAATGGATTTTAAAGGACAATAAAATCCTTATGGCCGCGTGCGTCAACTCGGTTAAAACTGTCACTTAGTTAAGCATCTACCTCGGCTAAGGTCCGGAGTTATAAATACGGTTAATCTAAAGATTATGTTGAACCTAAGTTAAACCTAATCGTGAGTTTAACTCAACGCACCGTATTACAGATTCTCGGTTAAGTTAAACTGTAGTGGATTAAGATTGGTGTTACTGCTAGGAAATAAAAGGCGACGATCGTTGCTACTGTTTTATGCTAAAATGGCCGACACTCATGGAGAATCTTCATTGAGAAACATGTTTGTTTTTCGATAACAGAGGGAATATCATAAAAAAACTGTAGAGAACCAATACCGCCTAATTATGTATGCTTGTCAGGCTTAACCTCAAATAGTTTCTCAATGCCGGCTACAAACGTCGAACAGGAGGTTATATATAACCGGCCATATTTGAGCGGTTAAAGGAAATAATTAGTGCTTAGTAATAAAACAAAATGCCAGTCGGATAATTTCGAAGACAAAATATTTTTGGATTACTTGGATCGGGATAATGTTGAGCGTGAAGTTGTGTTAGTGGAATGAGAATTCTTACGACAAATTAGGCGAGAAATAATTTCAGGCGATATGATGTTTATCGAAATATACCGTGTTATTTCTGTTGCAACAGATGGATCATTTGGAATATCCCACAGAACCAATCCTATTTATCCTATGAACCGGCTGATTATACCATTACAATTCTTTACAATGGTTTTTAAACATTTTAAGAGTGAAATACTGCACAGATGAGTAGAGTCACTAGAGTACGAATGATTCATGGTGCAAACAACGTAGTATCATCACTTGGTTTCCTCTTTTCCTACATCGTAGGTTTAACGAATTGAATTTATGAATCGATATATTACTGCACAGTTATCTGGTATAACTGGGATCCTGGATTGTATACACATTCGTATTAATCTTCTGGTGGTTTATGTGTCATTCTTTTCTTTTACACAGGGGCGTACGCAAGGGGGGTGTTACCGGGTTTGAACACCTCTCCCCTTGAATTTTATATATTATAAAATGTCTTACCTAACCTGTACAAGTAACTATTGACTAAATAGGCCTATATATATATATATATATATATATATATATATATATATATATATATATATATAATTTTTGTGCAAGTGTAATAATGGCAAGCATTTATTATACAAAATTAAACAGAAGGTAAAATTTGTTAAAAATTGGATGGCTATGAAAAAATTACGTTTCGAATATTTTATACGGATATTCAGTCGCGGACTGTTTTTTGCATCATCCACTGCAGACGAATATCACGAAAAAGATTTCATAACGACACAGAATTCCAATGGTCAGGTGATCGTTTAAGGCCAAGAAACTGGTCCATCTCTACCTATCCACCTACCAGGATAAATTTCGAGGTACTCGCAAGCAAGAAGACTAAAATATCCCGAGCTCCATCATGCAGACCTCGACACATATCCATTGAAATGTGTGCAAAAAAAAAATGCGGTAGGTTTGATTACTTTCACTGATCACGTGAATTTGTTGGCTGTTACGAATCTGAATATTTCAACGTGTTATATTATATGAGTTATTTTAATAAATATTTCAATTTAATTTGTATTTAAGATTGTATTGACCTTTATTTAGGTCATATTGCACTTCTCAGCTTGTTAATATGATCAAATCGACCTGGCTGGTGCAGTAGGTAGAGTGTTGGCCTTCTGTGCCCGAGGTTGCGGTTTCGATCACTGCCTAGGTCGATGGCATTTAAGTATGCTTAAATGCGATACGCTGACATCAGTAGATTTACTGGCGTGTAAAAGAACTCCTGCGGGACAAAATTCCGGTACACCAGCGACGCTGATAAGTACAACCTCGGCAGTTGCAAGTTTCGTGAAATAAAACAATCTAATTTAACATAATATTGAAGTTCACTTAAGTTAAAGTGCGTGTATCATTAAATGTTTATGGTTAATACTTGTCTGACGTAAGTTTACCACGGCAAGAATGCACTAATGGCTTGAAAACTTTGAGTGACCAGCTGCTATGTACATTAATACGGGTTTTATAGAAAGCTAACAGTTTCTTATTTACATTTAAAGCAAGGTCATCAGAAATGCATCAAGGCATCGATTATAGTTGAAATAGCGACTTATGTTCACATAATATTGTAATCATGTCAACATGTTGACATGAAATGAAAAGATCTAGAAGCAGAAAACTGCATATACAGAATGATTAAAAAGGTTATCCTGAAACTAAAGGAGCTTACAGAGCGTTCGAATACAAGAATTCTACATTAGGAACTCATGATCTAGACAAGGCACGGGCATAACAGGGGGGAGGTAAGAAATGATCCTTCCACAATATTTCGGACGCGTTTACAATACACGAACTTTGCTTCTCTTCCGCTTAGGGGTGTACAAAAGTAATGATAATAAGGTATGCCATTACGTTAAACATTTCAAATCAAGAATCGGTGGAGCGGAGAAAAATTCTCGCCGGCACCGGAATTCGAACCCGGGTTTTCAGCTCTACGTGCTGACGCTCTATCCACTAAGCCACACCGTATTCCAATTCCGATGCCGGATTGCATGCTCTCAGTTTAAGCTTCACCTCTTAGCTTTTCCTTCAGTGGCCAACCCTCATGCACTGTGTCACAGATGTGTGACAGTGGCACAATGTCCAACACACTAACGTGCAGAGGTGCACTCATTACGAGTGACTAAGTGGCCGGGATCCGATGGAATGAGCGCAGTCTTAAATCACTAAGTGATTATATACACATATCATATTAATCATATTATAGCGAGTAATTCTGTGTGACTCCCAAGCTGCAATATCCGCCATCACCAACAACTCTAACCATCCACCTTGTCCTGATACACACGAATGCAGAAAAATAATTAGGAACCTTACTGACCAAAACAAAAAAGTGGTCCTGCAGTGGATACCATCCCATTGTGGTATCCCCGGGAATGAAATAGTTGATTCTCTTGCAAAAAAGACACTAAAATCCTGCCGTATGTTTGTGAAGTACCCTACAGTCGAGCATCAACCATCATACGACAGAAGGATATGATTGCTTGGGTAAACATCTATGCCGCATTGGTTTACCCCGGAATCCTAACTGCCCACTCTGCAACCAGAACATCGTAATGGACTCAGACCATCTAATGGATTGTCCCAATCTGTCCTCCACAACACTGGTAGAGAAGTATTGGGAAGCAAGAGAGAAGATGATGGCCATCCAAACATAAAATTTGTTACTCTTCCTTTCATGTTCTATATCTATTTATGTACTCTTCTCACTGTTTGTTTGTTTATTTGTATATTTGTTTACTTGTTTCTATGAATATTGCATGTTGCCATTATCACGGCTAGAGATAAACTCTACAGCCCTGCATTAAATAAATAAAAAATATTATAGCGATGTACCGAAATACATATATTTCCATGCAGGATTGATGAAGAATCGGTCTCTTCACATACTCTGTGACAGTGAGCATTGTACACAATCAGATATTTCGTCCTGGGCTCAAATAGGCTGGGACTAGAGGAAATAAGGAAAACAGGTCCGAAAGTAATCTCGGCCTTCCAAGAGGCTTCAGAATTCGGGTAAACTTTGCCATCTAAGTGCCCTACGTGCGAGGGACTGAAACACTCGACACATACCAATTCATTCCAGGGTTCCAATTCGAAATATGTTACATTTCGACCGTTATGTAAGAGCCTCCAATTAGAACACAAGGTTTTGAATCATCCGATAGAAAGAGATGAGCTAATTCCAAAGGAGGATAGAAACAATCTTTCCTTTAATATCTACATTCTGTTTATTTCTATTATTGTATTTGTATTCCTGGTGTTGTGGAAGAGAAGGCCTGATGGCCTTAACTACACCAGAATAAATAAATAAATAAATAAATAAATAAATAAAATAAATAAATAAATAAATTACTTTTTTAACATGTACATCTGAAAAACGGACTCCAGTTCTAGTCAGCCTGTGCAACTTCGGTCAAGAAGAGTTGGCCTATGGTTGATAAAAAGTCTGAATGCATTCATAACGCTTACTGATACAGATTAAGTCGAGTGACGTAACTGTTCATACATTCGCTGTAATAATTTCATCATTGTATTAATAAAAAAAATACAACCGTTCTTCTGGTAAATCTAAAGTCTCCTATATTTGAACTTTACCAACAAAAATGTTGCTTTCAAGTCCATATACGAGTATTTTAAAGCCTTCTTGTTTTCTTAATTTTATTAGGCTTGGAACTGTGAGATTAACAGTAAAATGAGATATTTCGAGTAATAATTCGGAAATATCATCTGTGTACGTTGCAAAGATTTTAAATCTTGTTCTGTCTAAATATAAGCAATTTTTCAACAACAAAAAATGGAAAGCAACATACGGAAGTAAATGTCGAAAAAGCCAAGTATATGATTGTGTCTCATGGCCAGAATATTGTACGAAATGAAATTATAAAAACTAAAATGTATTCTTTAAAAGATGGAAAAATTCAAATACATTGAACCAACAGTAACAAATGTAAATGACACTCGAGGGGATACTAAACGCAGAATAAATATGGAAAATGCTTGCTATCATTCAATTGAGAAGCTCTTGTCATCCAGTCTCCTTTAAAAAACCCTGGAAGTTAGAATTTATAAAACAGTTATATTACCGATTGTCCTGCGTGATTGTGAAACTTAGACTTTCACTTTGGGAGAGGAACAGAGGTTAACGGTGCTCGAGAATAAGGTGCTTAGGAAAATTTAAGGCTAAGAAGGATAAAGTTACAAGAGAATGAAGTTACACAACGCGAAACTGCATGCATTGTATAATTCACTTAACATAATTAGGAACATTAAAAGCAGAGGTTTGAGATGGGCAGGGCATGTACGTATGGAAAAATCCAGAACTGCATATAGTATTAGTTGGAAGACCTGAGGGGGAAAAAGACCTATGGGGAGGACGGGACGTAAATGGGAGGATAATATTAAAATGGACTTCAGGGAGTTGGGATATGATTCTAGTGTCTGCATTATTTTCATCAGGATAGGTACCGATGGCGGGCTTATGTAAGGCGGTAATGAACCTCCGTGTTCTCTAAAAACCATTTGTAATTAACTTACGAAATATGTCATATTTACGTTCTCGTTGAGAAAACTAAAGGTTATGGCTGTCAATCTACATTGACACTTACAATATTAAATTAGTTTTCGAAATGATGTAAATACTATAATTTTTTCCCGATTTTACGACAAAATTTTCTCTTCGCTGGTAAAGAGTTTTACACTCGTCAAGATTTCAAATTTTTAAACTATTTTCTATTTGAAATTTTTATCTTTACTACATATTTTTCCATCGAAGTTTCCATGTATTATATTCTTTTAATATAGTTTATCTTTTTTCATATTAATGACTGTTTTTACCTTGAGATCTTGTGACCTTCATCATTAATTACGGTCAACTTTTTGTACCGTGAAGGATTCTTCTAGAATAGTCATTACAACTATCGTCTATCTTGTAGGATTAGTTTAGATTGTGCAGATTTCGTTCCGAGAAGTTGTTCTTGCAAAAAAAGCTAAGATTACTATTATATAAACAGTCTCTTACGTCAACACACAAAGGCCAGTTTTTACAGCCGCAACATCAACAAAAGCAACAATTAAGATCAGAAAATCTCGCCACATTCCTCAAGGAATCTTAACATTTGGAAAGTTAATTAAGAGATTGTATCTTCTTGCATATACTTATTTTCATTTTATCGAGTAAAACATCTCTTGAAACTATATCCTGTAAAGGTTGAAAATATGGAAGACTAATAATACATAACATGTTTTTACCTTAGGTATCTTGTACTGCTGCAAGAATAGAATCATCGTTTCGTTCATGTTACTAGACAGAGACCTGGCAGATCCTTGCTGACAACAGTGTCCGTTTGTGTGTCTTTATGTCCGTTCGTCTACATTTTTTCATATTCGAACAACGATTTTCGAAAACAAATTCTAATAATTCACATACATACAATAATACACTAATACTATACAAAGGAAACAAACGACAGATCCAAAACCTACATCAACACATAAACAAAATACACCCAAAGCTACACTACACATTAGAAATTGAAAACAACAAATCCATAAATTTTCTAGACATCACAATAACAAAAGTAGACAACAAACACACATTCAAAGTATACAGAAAATCCACAACAACAATAACAACAACACACATACACAACACATCCAACTACTCAACATACCAATGAACCAACAGGATTACAAAGAAGAGCTACACACAAACACATAGCACAAGAAAACGGATACAACCCTAACATGATAGACAACATAATACGTAAGACAAAACATAATCACAAAAAACATAAGAATAGAACACAAACACAAGAACACAAAAAATATATCACACTAACATACGAAAACAAAAACACACACAAAATTTCAACCTCATTCAAGAAATTAAATTACAACATCGCATACAGACCAAATAACACTCCACAAAAACATCTCAACACACAAACAACACAAACAAACAAATACAACCACACAGGCGTATACAAACTCAAATGTAACACCTGCAACTACTTCTACATAGGACGGACAGACAGACAGATCATTTCAAACACGTTACAAAGAACACATCACAGTCATAACAAAATTACAGAACACCTCCACATACGCAGAACACATCACAAATGCTAACCACACCTACAGAGACATCAACACTGACATGGAAATACTACACATCCAACCAAAAAGCCAGAAACTAAACACACTAGAACAATATGAAACATACAGACACACAAAAACACACCCCAACGAAATTCTCAACACAAAACTCAATTTCAGAACGCACACACTCTTTGACTCTACATTATACTACACGAACACACCCTCACAGGAAACAAAACAAGAGGCGCCAAGACCAACAACGACCAGTTCTGAGGATGACCCAAAAAAAGGTCGAAACATGTAAACCAGGTACGATAGAATTTAACACAAGAAAGTTACATAGTACATATTCCGAAACTAATAATTCAATTTGATTATCAAGAAACCTTTCGTACATAATGCATCCTGATTATCATTCTTTTCACTCTAATAAGCAAAAGGACATGTTATATGCTCACAACATGTGAACAGGCACTTTTGACGCTGGACATCAGCTATGCTTAATCTTAGGCTTAAAAATATTCTAACAGAGCAATCTTTTGTTCAACATTATACATAAATATATAGCATGTACATGGAGTGATAATAAAGTATATATCTTTGAGCGGCATGCAAGTTATCAGAAATGAACATTATATATATATATATATATATATATATATATATATATAATCATAGTGAGTGCTGAAGCAACTTTCACGGAATTTTACGTCAGACTGTGCTCGTGTCTAAAAAAATAAACAAACGTAATATTATGATCAGCTTAAATTAATCCGGAACAGTTAGTTTTTATTGGAATTAGTTTCTACACTTCCTGTAATTACCATTTATAAGTTTTTTAATCGAGAATAGAAAGTGGAGGACATTCAAAATGAACAATCAGTTTTCAAGGTTAGCTTTAATTTGGATGTCGAAATTTCTACTACGTTTGAGTTCCAATGGCCGCAAAAAATAAATTAGTATTGTGAAAGACAACTGAACAGTATGTTTCCGTAACCATGTTAAGAACTTCCTGGAACGATGGAAAAGGTCAAAAGCAAGACAACTAATATTAAGATTCTTGCCAGAAGATTGCTTACTTATTTACAAGTGTCTAGGCACGACTTTTTACATGATCCTACAAGAAAAGAATCGGGTGTGACAGTGTTAGGAACACTACCATAAAGACAAAGTCTGGCTTAAATCGAGAGATCTAGACTGCAAGCCCAGCATTCTCCAATCTTTCCCATTTTGTACCTTCTTCTTTGTCTCCGCATAATATGATCCATATACAGGGACATCATTTTATTTTTACTAACATTTCTAATATTAACCTGGCTATACCTTTGTATTAACGGTTGAGAAACTGAAACACCGTCTGCTATCCCCTTCCACGACAGGAGTTCGATGATACTGGCGTAAAATACAAACAAATCACTTTACTAGGTATAGAAGGGAAGAAAAGTAATTCATCCATTTACTTAAACTAGGAAATATTGCGATTTTCAGTTTGATAATTTTCATTAGGGTTTTGTTTAATCAAAATACAGTACAGTATTAACAATAAGTGTTTTTACTCACGAACTGAGCTATCCATTCAGACGTATTCATAATGCAGTATATATACCATCTACAGCACATTAGCGTACAATACAGAGAATGAAGTTAAATTGAAAAATAATCATAATATGGATATTTACACACTTTTTTAAAAAGGTGGCCGTTCATTTCGACACAGGCTTCCGTTCTTTTGTGCATATTATTGCACTATAGACAATTGTACCTAATTCCAATTACCAATTTCGTCCTTCGTACTAGCAACTCATGTTGAAATAATTCTGTACCTACTCTATAAAAGAGTACCTTACGTACTGTAAATTCAATCTTTACTTCTGCCCGATCCGAAAAGATAAAATTACTCAGAGATGCCATCTACTGTCTTTCCAAGTGGTTTTATCGTAAGATCGTAGAAAGGGGGGAATGACGTGACAGTTAATTACTTAACGAAGCCCTTGTATTTAACTTATTTTGAACGGTTGTGTATACCTTATTTTATTTCAAGGAGTGCAGTTCGGTGGCTCCTTTGAACACCGAACTGCACTCCTTGAAATAAAATAAGGTATAATATTACATAGACGTCTAATTTCTAACAGAAATTAATGTTTTCAAAAAGTGCTAAGACAGCCCAGCCACTATCCTTTACAGGGGAGCGAGCAGAAGCGAGTGGAGCAAAACGGGATGCGACGCGACGTAGGCAAACGGACGACAGTACCTGTGCGAAAATATAATTCAGTATTGAAGGCTCTTTCGCTACTGGAAAACGCGAATGTATTTCTGGAACGTACTATACTCATTAACTCAGTACTGTTTACTTTAACTGCATACGCGGCCTTGGTTCTGTATGAAGTACGGTTGGAAGTTTACTAGTAGAGGGGGTGGGAGTGAAGTACATTTAAAAACTCAGGTAGGCCTACAATAAATATTGAAGTACAAATAAAATGATGTCCCTGTATCTTAATGCCGTGTATCGTCTGATATCTTCTTTTTACCGAAGTCTTCTCCTGTTTACCATTCCTTGCAGTGCATTATTCCCAAATACGCAGTTCTGAAAAGGTTTATAATTATAATCCTAACTTATGTAATTTTTTTTTTTTTTTACTTATTTTGTTCGGAAAAATACGGTGACACATCCCAAAAGAAGTGCATCCTTCGCTTCTCTTCACTCCGTCGTAATGTCCATATTCATGCCCGATACAATGCCACACACCTATAAGCAATTGCTAGGTAACTTCCGCGTTGGACTCTGGACTCATTTCGCTAGCATTATCATCATCTCATTCCGACGCTATATAACCATAGAATTGAAAACGCGTCGTAAAATAACCAATTAAAAACAATGCACACTCCATACAAAGCACTTTACTAGCCTCTTCCTTAGTTATTTTTCCAGAGGTCCTAAGAAGATGATCCTTTCCAGTAGCGACAACTTTTGGAAAACATTGGGTGGGCTCAGACACTTGAGTTATAAATTAAAACCACTAAATTTCATTAATAATAATAATAATAATAATAATAATAATAATAATAATAATAATATAAATTATCGAATGGGCTAGGGCCCCACGAGCCCATAAATTGGTGCCTCTGCTCCTTTTTTATATTAAAAACTTCCTTCGCCATTACTACCCACCTCTTAACTTCCTGGCAGCAGCTCATGTTTCTGCATTTAGTAGGCCTACACCAAGTATTGAAGCTTATTAGAACATTTCTGAACTCACTATTTGGATTAAGGGAACCGAGTAGTGATTAGGGGTCAAAAATCCGATGTGTTTATAAAAAAAGAGTACAAAATTTGCTTTTTAAAACAATATAGGCCTATATTATGGGATGTATTTCTGCAAATAAGCCCTTTAAAATTGACGACGCATGTAATTCATAGATCCTTCTTTTTTTTTAATGAAGTTTTCCGTAAGTTTATATTTTTCAAACTTAAGTGCATTTTTCTCTGAAACTACTGAATCAATTTATATGAAGTTTTTACAGTGTTTTCTGCAGCAATTTTAGCGATTATGGCAAATGATGTCACAGACATCTCCCAACTAAGTCAGGCAGTTTTGGTTTTTCGATATGTAATACATTTATTTTTGCCCTATACTTATTAGTAATGATATCAAGAAGCGAAATTTGTATGTACCAAAATCTACTGCAGCTCCCCAAAATACACAAGTTCACGAGCCGCCACTGATCACTACCCACTCCCCTTAAGCTTTTTCGCTGCCAGAGATAAAAGATTTCCTGTACTCTGAATGCCTATGCTTAGGCCTGTACTGTACACACTCGTCAGCATAATGCAATTCTCACTGCAGCCGGCAGCAGCAGGGCTGACAAAGCATTATCCTTAGTAGGTCAGCAGCTACACTGGCAAGCCTTACAAGGCGAACCTGACGTTGGGAATCTTTATGAGGCTGCTACACTCAGGTAGGATATTAATTGAAAGTACACAGAAAGCAACTTCTGGAGGCTAGAGTTAACACTTGGCAGTCTGTATGCTATCTGAAAAATTCCATTCCTCTTATCGTGTAGTATGTAACATTCGAACAGCAGACTGTCGAAATCTATTTTCCAACGGTTTTTTACTTTGGATACTTATGAGAAAAAAATTGTACTGGAGTAGTTTTCTTCAGTATAGTAAGTTACTCCATTTTTATCGTTATATCACCACAAATAGTCGTCATCGTTCACATCACCTTCACATAAGTAAAAGTAAAAATCTTCACATCCTAAGACATCAGAGTTTTCTTCGACAAAATACAGTGAATGCAAAAAGTGTTCGTACTCTTAGAAAATTCAGATTATAATACACTTTAAGGAGAATCGCAGGATTTGAGAATACAATAATGCACTAATTATGAATAGTGAGTTCTGACGCTCACAAATATGCTGTCTATAAAAACAACAAAAGTAGTACAATATTTGGAAAATTAAATAAAGCTCAATAATGATACATAAGTCGGCACAACAAGTGATCGTACACCTGAAGTAATCATCCTAAAAGAAGAGTTGGAGGGGGTGGTGTTGCCAGTACTCGTTTGTGTGCAGCAGTGATAGGGAGAGAGCTCCGTCAGCAGTGAATGAAGAGCTGAAACGTCAAAATGGGCAGCAACCGTAGAGAAACAAGTAAGGAGACAAGAAAAGTTACTATTAAACTGCACAACCAGTGCAAATCGCTATGTGAAATATCTGAACTTGTTGGGAGACCTCGGTCTACCATCCAGTCAATTTATGATAGGTTCTGCGCATCAAAGACTGTGAAAAACAGCCAAGAACTGGACGACCTAAAGTTCCAACAGAACATGATGAGCGCGTGATTATTAGGGAAATTAAGAAAGATCCTAAGATTAGTGCAGTAAAGGTTGTCGCAGATCTGAAAGACGACGTATGAAAGTTCAAGCCAGCACAGCCATGGTTATCATGGTCGCATAGCCCGGAAAAAGTGTCGAGTGAGTAAGAAAAATCGCACAAATGATTAATTTCGGGAAAGAATACCGAGATAAAGGAATGGAGTATAGGAAAAAAGTAATTATTTCGGACGAAAGCAAATTCAATGTTTTTGGTTCGGATGGGAGAAGTATGGTGTGGCGACAAAAGAATACAGAGATGTATCCTCAACACCCTGTGTCTACAGTAAAACATAGAGTCGGGCCAGTGCTAGTTTGGGGGTGTATGAGTGCCTCGGGCGTGGGTAGACTGCATTTTACTGATAGTGTGATGGACCGCAAAAGGTATGTGAACATTTTAAAGCAGAATCTCCATGCTAGTGCTGAAAAGTTGGGTCTTGAAAGTACTTTCGTTTTCCAGCAAGATAATGACTCCAAACATACTGCGGAAAACATTCGATTGTGGCTGCTCTACAGTACTCCAAAACAACATCACACACATCCTCAGCCACCTGACACTAACGTCATCGAGCATCTTTGGGCTATTCTAGAAAAAAGCATAAGAAAGCACCATTTCTCAAATAAAGAATGTCTTAAGTAAGCTCTTCAAAAATAATGGGACTTAATTCATTCCACAATTACAGAAAAATTAGTAGAATCGATGCCACAAAGGCTGGAGACAATAATCGCTGAAAAGGGCATTCCTACAAGGTACTGAAATGCAATATAGGTTTATAAAGACTTCTTGATAGCAGGTGTACGATAACTTATTGTGTGTATGAAAATAGGAGTGATTTAATTTTGTTAAATATATTATAGAAATTATTAGATTTTTTAACTTTTTTGCTACACTCAATAAAATATGTAGAGTTTTCAGTCACAATATTGTTATTTGTAAACATTTCAGACCTCTCATTTGTCCTCAGAAACTATTTTTACTTACGTTTTGTAGATGTACGAACACTTTGTGCAGTCACTGTAAGTCCTAAGGCAATATTTAGACTGACGAAAATGTACATGGGAGACAGTTCTTCACATATAGGGATTATAAATAAAATGAGGGGGAGGTGGAAAGAGTTCATGGAATGAAAGAGGAAAATGTGAGTAGAAAACGAATTTCTAGTTCCGTCCTACTTCGTTTGCTGCGTCCCAGACCAGACCTGCAGAACTGTAGCTCCTCAAAGCGACTGTCTTACCATCCCTTCTACCCCACCCACCTTTTCTACCAGTGCAGTCATGGCGTTCTAGTTGCGCTCGGCTGCATCAACATTCATTCTCGCGGCGGCAGGTATACAATACGCTATTTACAAATGAACAGATAATAAAATCCTTAGGAACATACCTTAAGAAAAAAAGAGAAAAATGAATGAGGGGAAATAAATAAGTTAAAATACATGTAAAAAAATTAAAATGTATGTGTGCATATAATATGAGAAGGTCTACCTATGTATATATCGTATTACTAGTAAAGCCGATTAAGTCCATTTTTTGTATAAAATAAGTTAAGTACAGTCCCCGACTTGTCTTTCCGTGCTCTGTATTCTACTAAAATGGAGTAAGTCCGAAATGTTGCATGCAGGCAACAAACCAATTACTTTATTTGAAGAATTTATTATGATTTTTCGTGCATTAATAAAGTTTTTATTCCTGTTTTTATAAAACTTGCATTACTGATCTTAACTGGTTTTACTAGTAATAGAACGATAAATAAATTGTACGTTAATAAGTGAATGATAGCTATATGACCGGATGTCAATCCTGTCATTCAACATTGTAACGCACTCCAGTCAAATGAATGAATGAATGAATGAATGAATGAATGAATGAATGAATGAATGAATGAATACACGCGTACTGTAGTTTAAAGAGAACTGGAACATTGCAAAATCTAAACCACCCGTCAAGAAATACTAGTTCCAAAGGAAATGGGAGTATGATTATTTTTTGTGGAAGACGAAAGAATTGCTTGTTTACTGTGTCCCATCCAATTTATTTCTACTCGTCATTCCAATATTAAACTACATTTCAACAAAGCCCATATTAAGAATTATGGAATGCACAAACTTTCGGGTAAGTTCATTATTAAGAACTGTATATTGATTATTTATTTATATACTGCTAAGTTAAGGACGTCACTCGTTGTGTTCATTTTGAATTGAAATTAATAGTGACTTTCAAGGTTCATTACTTAAATGCTATAATTTCATGTTTCCGTAAGTGATGATAGGAGGATCGTTTTCGAAAAAATATAGCAGACTAAGTGCAAAGAACTCTCAAAGAATCTACCGACAGGAAATCTAGCATCATTTTAAACCTTGAAACGAGATAACGCATTATAAATACAATGAATTTATTACAATCCTTTTTGAAAATCACAGTGCCGCCACTGATGGACCTTGCACGGGAAAAGAATGGAAACAACTCTACGCGGAAGTCGATTATCCCCAATAGAAGTGAAGTGAGGCTGACGTCATATTTCCCCTACTTACTTGTTCTCCAGGCCTGTCCTAGACGTATGTTATTCAAATATCTCCACGTTTCATGTGCACAGTATCCTCCTGTTAAAATTCTATAGGACCTAAAATGCCTAAATGAACCATAAACTCCTATAAATGCCTAAATACTATCTGTCTGAAAAGCGCCTTTTAATATTTTGCGTTTATTTAAAGCAAAAATACCAGTATATAAAATGCAAAAATCCCCAAAAACTACAGAAGTGCTATTAAAAAAAATACAGATGAACAATGGTTTACATATTCCTTCCACACTGATCTTAGAAGGAGAAGGAAAAAGATTTTACCTAATTTCCTGCAACCGAAATTCGTTTGGAATAAAAGGGGTGGCAGATTTCAGATTAGGCGAGAGCTTTCAAATTAGTATTTTTTATTGGATTATTTTACGACGCTGTATCAACATCTCAGGTTAGTTAGCATCTGAATGAAATGAAGGTGATAATGCCGGTGAAATGAGTCCGGGGTCCAGCACCGAAAGTTACCCAGCATTTACTCGTATTGGGTTGGGGGAAAACCCCGGAAAAAACCTCAACCAAGTACCTTGCCCCGACCGGGATTCGAACCCGGGCCACCTGGTTTCGCAGCCAGACGCGCTGACCGTTACTCCATAGGTGTGGACTTCAAATTAGTTTTTGTGCCCTCGTTATGCAAAATTAAATTGGCTAATCGGCAGTCAGTCTCTTTCACTAACAGAATTTGAGTCTTCAGTTCAGTACCACCAGTAACAACTTCTAAAATGGAATATTGACTAAAGTTAGAAGTATTAATTATTGTTAAGTTTATATAAACTTCTAAAAGTCCTCAATTAAATTTTATAATGTCCTAAATCTCTCTTTTAGCACCTAGAAATCCATTTCCTGAATATGAGTATCCTAGGAAACTCTCTACAACTAATTACGTCACATTTTTGACAGCTAATTCCATCACGGCCAGAAAAGGGCTCGAACCCTGGTCGCCTGGATGGAAGATCAGCACGCTAGCGCCACAGTCCTGTCCAATAGGCCTATCATAGATAAAACTTTTTTGAAATTGTAGGTGGGAGGAAGAGAATATCTAACAGATTAAATAAATAAACGCATAAATAAATAAATAAATAAATAAATAAAAAATGAATAAATAAATAAATAAATTTTTTAACATACGAGAAATAGGTCCATAAGCTAATTACAGAATTTTTTTGTAAATGTGTAACAACATTGTAGTAAGAAAATAAAGAGAGAAATGAACTACACAGGTCTCGAATTTAAGGCCCCTCTCTATCACCAATCCGACGCTCTAATTTCTCAACTACCGAAAATATCGGCCAGTCGTAAAAAAGATAGGTATGAACCAAAATTGCATTACACAGCAACTATCGCTGTTTATTAATTCTCCAGCCTAAGAGTTGCACATATTTGGCCTTATCTTCCATCCGAACAGATCATCAAACTCTGTGACCCCAGAAGTGAATTCTTTTCCTGTGAGAAGCAGGCGACATGGCCAAGTAGTGCACTTTTCTGTCGTAAAAGTTGATATGGCCTCTGCGAATA
This sequence comes from Periplaneta americana, assembly GCF_040183065.1. Lineage (NCBI taxonomy): Eukaryota > Metazoa > Arthropoda > Insecta > Blattodea > Blattidae > Periplaneta > Periplaneta americana. The sequence continues at coordinate 63,274,393 of NC_091124.1, read as the reverse complement.
TTCTGACGCGGATACGTTTCTCCTGTCCCGTGCGATTTTGTAAATGGAACGGGTTTTTTATATGGCACAAAAGTGAGCATGAAATGATCGTGTAGCATGCTACCTTGATACAGTCTTGTTGTAAAGCTGCTTGTATTAATTAATTGAGATTACACGAAACATGTTTTTAATTATACTCACTCTATTAAGCAGATTTTACACTTTTGAAGTCTATAAATATTCTTTTATTACTATGCTTTCTATTTAACAATCAGAATTAGATTCTGAATATAATACGAGTAGGCCTATTTCATACGAATGCACCTCACTGTCTAAAGGGGTTCCTAACCGTTGTGGTATCTCGCGAGATTATAGATCAGGGCATTCATATCAAAAATTCTCCGACATTCATAACGAGTATATTAGTAGATCTACCACCCATTGTGCACTCTGGTTATCTCTGACGAAGTAGTCTACGCTTTTCGATACTAGCGACATCTGTAAGGCCCACTCTGAATATAAAAAGGTTGTGCACTATAAACATGGGTCCATCGATGGATTATTTCGTTTATTTCTATACATCCAGAGTACCGGTACTGCAAGAATATATTGTTGAGTCCACATTATTACAATTCACGATTAAAATTCGCAGTTCCTTTACTTCTAGAAATCCTATTTGAGAACAAATGTAGTCGTAATCAAATGTAATACTCTATTATCTATCCTTTCTTGCCAAACGTCTTCAGTCTATGCCTAGCCTTGCTTTACACACCTAATAACATCATTCAAATTATGTCTGTAGTACTGTTCGTCCGAGTTGTTCTGTCGCAGGGTCGTCGAAATGGGGAACTCACCTGACAGTGAATTTACTCAACGGTAAGGTTCCCAGACGTGCCGTAAAATACGCTATCGTCCCGTTTTTCACTAATGCGTCCCGTCTTCGGGACAGCTTTTCGTCCCGTATTTTAGAGTTCTAAACCGAGAAAAAAATTTAAAAGTTACAATGTCTATTCTACATTACAAATTTCAAACAACGCACTTCATTGCATTGTAAATGAGGTCGGCCTGGTTGAAGCAGTTGGTATAGCGCTGGCCTTCTCTGCCCGAAGTTGCGGGTTCGATCCCGGGCCAGGTGTTTAAGTGTGCTTAAATGCTACAAGCCCATGTTTGTAGATTTACTGGCATGTAAAAGAACTCTTGCAGGACAAAATTCCAGCACATCTGCGATGCTGATATAACCTCAACAGTTGCGAGCGTCGTTAAATAAAGCATAACATTTAACATTTTGTAGATGGGCTATTATGAAATAATATTATTGTGAGTTATTCATTTCTCAAGGCGAGTGATGGCAACACCAAACGTTTAGATGAAGTCTGGGTGAATCTTTTTAAAAGTACTGAAGGAGAACTCTCAATTTTGAAGAGAGTAGTAGAGTTCATTATGTATATCCCTGAAACAATTGCGTGTGTCCAAAAATTATTTTCTCGCATGACCGCACTATAGATTGATGAGAAAAATAAATTGTCTGTAAAAACAGTAAAATCAATGCTTGTTGTAAAATCATTCTTCAGTGAGGATTGTATTGCTTTTCACACATGATTCTTCAAAATAAACAATTGTTAAGTGAAATTAATTCTGCAGACAAATATTGCAAGGCCAAAGCGGATTGATTTAGAAGAATATTGTCACGTGAGTAGTGTATTTTGTAGCTATTTCTGTAATAACTTAGTAAAAACAATTTAAAGGCAACTTACATAAAGAAGCTTAAACTTAATGCAAATATGCTCCCTAAAATTTTGTTTACTATTTCTTTACTTAGAAAAGTGTGTAGTAAACTTTACCACACACACATTTTGAAAGATTGGCATAGTTGATGGGTACGCTTACTAAACTTACTCAGTGAAAACTGATAAGTGTCCCGTATTCTTTCCAATATGTCTGGGGACCCTACTTAACGGGGCCCTTTTCTTTAAATTATTTTGAACAGTTGTGTAATATTATGTAGACTTCCAATTCCGTACAGCAATATTTTCAGGAAAGAGCCTAACAGCCCAGTTATTAGCCTTTAAAGAAGGGCCAGCAGAAACGGGTGAGGGGAAACCGGGATGCGACATAATGACTCGGAAGGACGATTCTATACTTCGTTCTATAATGTCAGATAGGAGAAGTAAACATTGCCGGCAGAGGAGGAGGGAAGTATAATTGCTATTCAACCAATGATAGAGGTCTCATTCTACGCTTATCTTGAAGTTAGGCGGTCTGAATAGTTCTACCCCCTCCCAACTTCAAAACAAGCGTGAAATGAGACCTCTGCCATTGGTTGAATAACAAATTATACTTTTCTCCTCCTCTGCCGGCAATATTTACTTATGTCAGACATTATGGAACGAGGTATAGATATTATTAGATTTGACAATTAATTGCTTTATACAGTATCTGCTGTACAGATAATGTTCAAGTAAGAAATTTAAAATTTCTGACAAAAGATACGTGTCCACGATCATTGAAATTAAAGATGTGTTTCACTTGAATTCTTAAAAAAAAAAAAAAGTTTTCAGCAATAGAGATTCTTATTCAACTCCACCGAAGTACTAGTAATCGTGCTAATCAACATCTGACAACGGATGTCAAACCACTGCGGGACAACTGAAAATGATAGATAGCCTGGCAAAGAAAGACTTTAACGCCAGAACCCGGTGACGTACGAGTAAACTGTAGCTAATATTAACGCCAAATTCTGATACGCGGCTGACTGGAGGGAGCATAAAATGAAAGACTAGGAAATCATGGTAGAAACTTTTCTCCACAAGGTTACCTGCCACCTGTTCGCGAGGTTTTAAAGGTAAATTTCCGACTTTCAACATAACACGACTCCTTTGTGCCCTTTGACTCAAATCGAATTCAATTCAATTGAACTTCAGGGCACTATGACCCAGCATTGCAATCTAGAAGATCTATTGCCCTAACCCTCGAACTAGCGCATTTCCAGTCTATACCGGATGACCACATTGAAGTTCGCTGCGTATCAAGGTTTCGAGCAGGCAACTCCACTCGTCTCTAGGTCGGTCCCCTCCATGAGTCTCTAGTCGGCGTTAGAGGAATCCTTGTGAATATTTGTCGTCGAACGGTCGCGCTCTTATACGAATACACAATGCGCACCGTGAACTTAACCTGGACTATTGTAATGATAGAATAGAATAGAATAGAATAGAATAGAATAGAATAGAATAGAATAGAATGTTTTATTTTCGCTGGCAGAGTTAAGGCACAAGGCCTTCTCTTCCACTCAACCAGTCTTAATCAATACCATAGCGATATACATATTTAAATTATGCACATTTACAATACACTAAAGATTCTCCAGCAATATTCAGGCAAGTTTTAACGACTAGTACACTTTTATTTAACTCGAGATAAAAACCTATACGAAAAAATAACTTAATTTATGAGTTAAATTAATTCAGTTCAGTCTATATGCAATATGTAAAGAATTATAATGAAGTTGAGATAGCTAGTTGGTTAAATTATGAAAATTAGTTTATTATAAGTTTACTAGAACTATGTTATAGAGAGGGATATATAAATCTAAAATATATTTATATAATGAGATTTTGCCATTAGAGTTTTTCTATTCTATTTAGAGAAATTAATAGTAGACTTAATAATAAGAATGGACAGATATTAGTTTCATTGTAACAAATATCAATCAGTAATTAATATGCTTAGCAAGAATTTATGTAAAATTTTTACCTACATGAAGTTATTGTCCAACAACCCCTTACATCACTCGGAAGTGAGTTCCAATTTCTAGCAACTGAAACTGTATAGGATGAAGAGTATAAAGACGTCTTATGGTAAGGTATAATGAGTAAATTGTTATGATGAGACCTGGTATTTAGCTCATGATATGCGGATAAATAATGATGGCAATGACATGTGAATAAATGATGACGAAATCCATCGCCGAAAGTTAGTTATCCAGCAATTCCGTTTCAGTTGGTTGAGGGAAAACCTCGGAAAACTCCCAAACAGGATTTGAACCCGGGTCCGCTCGTTTCTTAGACATGCTACCCGTTAATCCACAGCTGTAAACTCTCAATTCACTTATTATGTATGAAATACTCTCCACATACGCATATTCACGAATGGTACACTCTTAGACAAAAAAAAAAATGACCAGACTCCAGATTCTATGTCCGATTCGGAAGGCTTCGGGTGCATTCGTCAGAGCATGATACACACGCGGACGAATTTCTTCCTTCGTAAATGTTTCAAACACTCCACAGCCATCACTATATGATGATTATATAACATACTTCTTAAAGAGTCATCGTCTCTCTCGCGTAGCGAAGTCGGTAGCATTGTGGTCTTGTATCCGTAAGGTTTCCAGTTTTGTTTTTTCATTCTCATTTTTTACTTTTTGTATACTGATATGTGAAATATTTAACAGAAAGTTAATATTTACAAAGGGCAAATTAGATACATAATAGCAATCCTTTCCCTTGTATCTTGTATTTAAAGAGACTAAACGAAATCTTCTCGGATAGAAATAAACAAAAATATACCTTAAGTAAAAGAAATCCTTCTCGGATATGAATAAATAAACATCATCCTTTTCTTTGTATTAAACAAAATAAAGAAATACATCTCGGAGACCAATAAACAAAAATCAAAATAGACAAAAAATTCAATACTGGGTATGTAATCCCTCCGCAAATATAACCGCCTGCATCCTACGGGGTACACGACCTTGAATCGCCTACACGAGAAGCTAGACTGTTACCATGGAGCTATTACAAAGCAGATATGTAACGGCACTATTAACGAGTGTAGCAATATCTGGAACACATTGGTTTTGTCTTTAACATTATTCATCTCTTTTTGCAATATTATTATTATTATTATTATTATTATTATTATTATTATTATTATTGTGTTTGTAATACTATGAATATTATTATTGTTATTATTCTGGCTGTTGCATTATTATTATTATTATTATTATTATTATTATTATTATTATTATTATTATTATTACAGCTGCTACTAGGCCTACTACTACCAATACAAATTATAGTAACTGATCAATACTCCTTATGGAGAAGGGAGAAGATCCAAGAACTGAGCATCTATTTTAATTCAAGGGTAATTAGGAAGAAGTCTCCGATATTACTGAATGTTTTTGTTTAATATTTTAACTAATCCAAACTCCTGTGCACGTTAATAAATGTATCATTTGTTTCTAGCTAGAGAAAAAATAAAACGAAACAAATACATATACGAAGGCGGATACGAACCCGGGTTTTCTGCGTGTGAAGTCAGAGTTTTACCACGGAGCTATGACACATATACAGTTTAAACCGTTGTTTACCGATATAAGAGTATGTTCTTGGATCTCGCTGGTTTCGTCCTTACTACGCTGATTTTAGTCTTGTGTATCAGGCGCACAGCCGAACGGAACTTAGACAAATTTATTTTTCAAGAGTCCGGTCATTTTTTTGTCTAAGAGTGTACTAAGATCAAACCTCCAATGGGCTGTTTGAAGGGAAATAGGGAAACATGAGCCAGCACAAGCGTATGATGAGAAAAATACTAGTTTCTTATTTGCTAATGCCACCCACGCAATATCCAAGTACTGAGTATGAGCTGTATACGTTGAGTGCTTTGTACTGTGACCAGGACAATAAAAAGTATTAATTACCATGTTTACTAACAGCAACAGCATAAATATGGTTTAAGATAATTTGACTTTCGTGTCGAGTATCAAGTTGATCTTTTTCAACTATACTAAAATGCCATAAGATGACAATAAAAAAACTCTGCTTATATTCCCAAGCTTATTCTCTTTATCCGTCCAATATATTGGCAACTAGTCAACTATTTTTATAGCCGGCTCTTAAAATGAAAGTAATTTTATTGCATTGTTAATGAATCGTACGTTGCATTTTTATTGAAGCTATAAATCTTGTTTGTTTGCTAGTTATTGTGAAACATGTTAAGGTTTCATTTATTCTGCAGCCATCATATATTTTATAATAACCGAAAAAAATAAGTGAAAACTAATTTTCCTAGCCACAAATCCAGTAATCCATATTACATTCTTGTCAGAAAAATCCAGAAACGTATTTATCACAAATATGATCAATATGTCTGTCTCGTCATTGTCCCAATTGTTATTAATCGGAGGACACGTTAACCAGAAAAGCCCCGCTACGCGTGTGTGAATAATACTGATCGGGGCAGGGCCAGAAAATGGCTTGGATGTGCTAGCACTTATCTAAAATAAAACCAAAACTACTCTAATCTCTTCCTCCACTCCACAAAAATATTGAAAAGTGCAGCTAACGTATTCGTTTTCGTTTCAGAACTTTGCCAACTCATTAATCCATACTTGTGTTTCATTTAGCCACAACGTCTCTTAGGCTGGTATTCATAGTCGACACTTTATATCACCGCTTTGCAAAGTGACACTTTTGACGAAAGTGGCTCTTTCATATTAGTGGTATTCATAGACGATTGAAGAAGTGCACTTCACAAAGTGTCACTTTACGCCAGTAAAGTGTAGAGTTACAATTTGGTTGGTAACAGAAGTCCCACAATGCCTTTCAAAAGAAGTGAACAAACAATTACAAATTAATGACGTATAACCTACAAATTACAATGATTGTGATTTGAATTGGGAGCCTAATTGATCGCGCGAGAAAGAAACATATATATTTAAAGTAGTTTTAATTCAGTTTCTAGTTTTTGTTGCCGATAGTTTAGACTATTTCAGTCAGTTCAGATATATAACATTTTATTGAATAGTTAGTGATACTGCTGGTGAAATTAGGTTAGGTTTTGTACAGTACATAACTGATCCATTAATTTATATATTTAGATTAGGTTCTGTACATATCTTTTTCATTTATTTATGTCGCTAAGTTAGATTTTGTATGTATCCGTTCTACTGATTTATATAGTTCGATTAGATTTTGTAGCCTACATATCTTCTATTAGTTTATATAGTTAGGTTAAGCTGGACTGAGTAGGTTAAGTTTTGTGTATGTTTATATATATATATATATAATCATTAAATTTATATCGTTAGGTTAGGTTTTATACGTATCTGCTTCATTGATATATCGTGTTATTTCCGTTATTTTCAATTTTGTCTTTTTCGTGAACAGAAGTAAAAAAAGAATGAAATAAACACATTACTACTGCTATTATTATTATTATTATTATTATTATTATTATTATTATTATTATTATTACTACTACTACTACTACTATTTTCTCTCTCTCGTTTCCATTATTGCCTGCTCTTCAGGAATATTTTGAATGCCAAATGTTTCTATAATGCAAAACAAACTAGGCCTAATAGTATGAGATCTCTTTCCATGGTGAGGTTATGACTGCACATGAACTAGAGACAGTAGATGTATTGCTTACCGGCGTGAAAAAATATATTACCGGTATCAAAACAGTGATGATTATATCAACATCAAGATAAATCTTATCTCAAAATACAGGCAGTCAACAAAAATCAAAATCATTTTAAACCCAATATAATTATGGAATCTGCTTAGAAGGCAGGCACGTGAGGTCTCCCAATGCTAGTTATGCCTACATTAGATTGAAGTTAGTTTAATATTATTTAAGTTAAAAAATTCGTTTCAGTAATAAAATATAGGTTATATAGGCATATCTACCTACATATCACTTTATCGAATTGAGGTTATAAATATAAATGTTACTACAGAAACACCTGAACTATAATATTATATATATTAATGTATGGTACATATCTGTAGCATAGAATTTTAATGCAGTCAGTAACTGTATTATTGGAGGCACTGGCGAACGTCTATTGTTCGTTTTTGTCAATCAGTCATCGAAAATATAAGCAATCTCAATAAGTTTCTATATCAAATCGGAACCGTTTTTTTAAATTCTAGATCATTATAAAATTCCATGGGATTGTCTTTAGGCCTATCTCTAATTTGTACACTGTCCACTAATTGTGCCATCTCTTCCGCACGTTCTAATAATTCGACAACTTCCAAGACGTCCGCCATTTTTCTACAAAGTGTCACTTTCCGCTCAAAGTGTGGTCGGAACTACACTTTCATCCAAAGTGTTCCTTTGCACCAAAGTGTCGACTGTGCAACGGAAAAGTGATACTTTGCGTCTTCCAAAGGACACTTTAATCGAAAGTGTCGACTATGAATACCAGCCTTAATTTCTTTCAAGTTTTCTTATTACTGTACATAAACCAAGTTAAAGTTGTTAAATAATCTTTATTCACTGTCAATACAAAAAACAGGGGTTTTCTAAATTAGTTTTGCGAATGAAATGTAGGCCTTTTCTGAACATGTAAAATAAAGTTACTTTATCGCACACTTCACGGCGTGCTCTGTTAAAAACTGTTTCCACCATAGACATAATGCAATTACTCTTACCCAATATAAAAATTCATCCATGGCCTACTGTACCCTACTAGAGGTTTTTCAAGAAATGAATTTAATTCATATATTGTTATATATATTTCTATCTTTTTAGGTTTTATTTTATCCACCAACTAATCTAATAGAAATCAAAATATAATTAAATACAGAAAAAATTAGTTAAAACTACAAATACACGCAATAAACCATATCCCTTTGGATATTGTAGATATTTTTATTACGAGAGCAGAAAAAATTTTTCTACAAAAATGCAATGATGTACACAAAATTTTGTCAAGGAGGAGTGTTCATTATTAAAATTGTTTACAATTTACATTATCGGTATTTTGAATGTTGTGTATTATTATTATTATTATTATTATTATTATTATTACTATTATTATTATTAAAAATACGAAGTGCCAAATGCACAAACGTTAAACGAACGTTTCACAATAAAGTCAGAACTAACGAATGGGTAAATACCGCTTTTAAAATGAGTTTAAAATCGACAATGCACAATATTTAATATCTGAACTACAGAACTGTCGAAACAACCTTTTCAATAAATTTCACAATAAGTTAAATGTCATATTGTGTCGACTTCATTTTATTACAAGGTCGGTACCAGGTGGCGATCTCTCTATAATAAAGATAACATTGTTATAATTCGAACGTGTCGCAGCACCAAGTACAGCGATTATATTGAAGGAGAGGTAGAAAGACTATGTCTTACATCGATGTAGATTTTGTTACTGTGACAGTGAAAAATTGAAGGGAAACGATCATGGACTAAAAAACATTCAAATCTAAATATGTATTTTTTTAAGTTCAAATGGTCGGTTCAAACCCGACAACCCCCCATGCGTACGCCCCTGTATTAAAATTAAGTAGACTGTACAACATTAGTATGGTGTGGACTGATTTCCACTCATAATTTCAGCACTCGTCTACAGCTCATGCTGAGTATCTTTCCGCTCGTCCAAAGAAGTTTCATTTTACATACAATAATTTACGCAAGCAACGTCATTTTTTTTTTTTTTACATTTATTTCGTACTTTGGTTGTATGGAAATCGAAAATTAATGTTTGTTTATCACGAATAATGTTTAAAATAAAAAAATACCCAACTCTCTCAAAACAATTAAATTGTACGAGGGACGTGGCCCATCGGAAAAATGACCCCAACTGCAATCATCTTATAGATCCCCTTTGACTTGTTACATAAGTTAAGATGCCTCCTCATTAAACCATCCATATTAATATTAGCTTTGTGATAAAATAAAAATGAGAAATTAAGTAGGATACAAGCTTGATTGAAGGGTTCTAAGCTATAGTGGGCCAAGCGCCATTTATTAAAAACGGAGAAAGCAACCAAAGTTAAGTGAATACCGCAGTTTAATGAAGATTGACATATAATTTAGTTTTAATGTGCACACTTTATATTAACTGCTATATGTTTCATTGAATTATGATAATCACTTAATTTTAACTCTTGTTTTCTACGTTTTTAATATATGGCGTTTGGCCCACTATGGCTCTGAACCCTTCAATTAAAGTAAGCAATGTCAGAAACTTACTGGCCCTTCTAATAATCTCGCCACTCCGCTTTGAGACTGGGTATCTATCGCGACACGTCGATTAATTATGCCTGTTAGATTATCCCGAATGATGATGGTTTATAATGTATCTTCACAAGAGTTAACGACGGGTCAAATGATCCAATTCTTGAAGGATCGTTGTCGTCGTAATAGTCATCGCCTTTTTTTTTTTTTTTACAGATTTTATAGGAAAATGTCCAATAGGATAAAAAAAAATTACGTTAGATGACGGAACAATTTTAGAACAATTTTCTGATTTTAATTACTTCAGTTGTTGTGTCAAATATAAACCCCGGTGGTCGAGTGGTCAGACCTCTGACCTGTCACGCAGGCAGCCCGGGTTCGAGTCCCGGTCAGGTCTGGAATTTTTCATTGAAAAATCCATAGTGACACTTGTGGCGGACAAGGTCGCAGTTGGAGTTTTTCTCGGGGTTCTCCCGTTTTTCCCCATATTAGGCATTTACATAATTTCGTCATCATTCCATAGCATTCCCCGATCGCCGGCTGGCGACGCACGGAGAGGGTTGGTCTAGGGACGAGGGGGTTGCCTGCTCGACACCTGGATACGCAGCGAACCTTAGTGTGGTCAGCCGGTGTGGGTTTGGGAATGCGCCTAGCTTGAGGGTAGCGCAATAAACCTTAACAGGTCGCATTGCTGGGCCATAGTGCCCCCCTCCCGTAAATTCAATTCAATTGTATCTGATATAACCATGATAAAGACCGAATTAAAAATTAGGTATTTTTAAAAAATAGCTATAACTTTAAAACAGAACTTGAACTTCTGCGAATTTATGTCAGTTCCAGTACGCCCATTGCTATATGGGAGTGAAACTTAGACATTACGAAATACAATCCAGTTAGCAGAGATGAAATTTCTGAGAATTATCAGGGGATTTTTTAAATTTGTTATTTTACAACGCTTTATCAATTGCTATGGTTATCTACCGTCTGATTGAGATGAAGGTGATAATGCTAGCGAGATGAGTCCAGGGTCCAGCGCCGAAAGATATCAAGCATTATTTGCTCTTAATAGGTCGAGGCAAACCCCCGGAAAAAACCTCAACTGGTATAGCTCAAGCAAAGAACGATTACCGAAAAACAGTGGTGGCGTTACTGTCTGTTTTGACGTTTGTATGGCAGGCACGTCGAGGGAGCAAGAGGTACGGGCAGATGGAAGTACTGCTCTTCCAAGAAGATGAACAGATGGGGACATCGCCTGTGAAAATCAAGAGCGTAGCAAGAGAAAAATTTGAAGCGAATTAAACGCGCAGCATTATGTTTACGAATAAAATAATGATACTCTGCGAGGGGAATGCTCCATCACTACATAATAAAATAAACGCACTTGGAACAAGACACGTATTCACATGCGGTGGAAGTGAAACTAAAACCGTAATGTAACTACACTATCTTCCAAAATGTAATTGGGCACCCAGGATTTTACGTGTTAGATGCCATGTTTCGGTGGCTACTATGCAATGGTATGCAGACAATAATGTTCACCGGTTGGATTGGCCTGCACAGAGTCCTGATCTCAATCCCATTGAGCACCTCTGAGACGAATTGGATCGGCGATTGAAGTTTCGGGAAATTCGACCAACTTCCATTGTCCAACTGAGTGCCATATTGCAAGAGGAATGGCGATGCATTCCAGTGGATATCCTACACAAACTAGTGGAAAACATGCCTGACGGAGTGGCTGCTGTTATAGCAACAAGAGGTGGTACCACGAGGTTCTAAAGGGGCAAAAATCAGTGCCCAATTACTTTTTGGGAGATAGTGCAAGACTGATTTTATAGATGTCGTTTCTCTTCCCACTGTACTCTTGAATATCATTCAAGTTATCTCGTGATATTTCCTGTCGCCCGCTATTCCTTATCCTTTCACATTTCTGTCGTCGATAATCCCTGCTTGCAAGACCTATAATTTGTCCCAACCAGGATTTGAATCCGGGACCGCTAGTTTCACAGTCATGCATGCTATCCTTTACAAAGGGATGTTCTAAATTAGATAAAATTAGGATCGAAGATATTCGTAACGAGCTCGATATATTTTTCCTTCATGAAAAACTCACAAAGTATAAAAACAGAAGGGACACCATGTTTTAAGGATGTCAATATATCATATTTACAGGACAGAGCTATGAACTGTTAAACAGCAGGAAGACGAAACCTTGGAAGACCAAAGAAAAGAGATAGAAAGAGTACATTTCAGTCATAATATAGGCCAGAAGTAATTCCGCTACGCCATGAATTATTATTATTATTATTATTATTATTATTATTATCAGCGTTATTAATAATACTATTGCTACCATGATTACTATAACGGTCAGCTTCTGCATCCTGATGCAAATTTCGACCTTTATCCTTTATAAACATATTCTCAGGAATATTATAATTTCAGGAAACTCCCATAACTTTGTACTGCACTATTTTATTACTACTATTAGTATTATTATTATTATCATTATTACTATTCTTCTTTATTATTATTATTATTATTATTATTATTATTATTATTATTATGAATAATTGTCTTTTTTTTTTGTATGCCTCATTTATTTTGACCTGCTGTTCACATATTATTATGCTTTTTTCTTTCTTTCTGTATGTTATATATTATGTCTGATTTCTTCTTATTTGTTGTTTATTTTTTATTATTATTATTATCTTATTCAGTTTTGTGTGTAAAATTGTAGTGTAATTTGTTAATTTGTAGTGTTTTTGTAACGCAGTCTTTACTCCTGGTTGAGTGTTAGAGAAGGCCGTATGGCCTTAACTCTGCCAGGTTAAATAAATCATTATTATTATTATTATTATTATTATTATTATTATAATGACAATCCGACAACCTTGTAATTGTTACTGTTGGAAAAGTGGAGCAGAAGCCCTGAGCGAATAAATCTACTGCGGGCAAAGTGACGCAACAACGAAACAGCTCAGAGCATCGCCTTTATCCTTTGCCTGGAGGATTCCATTTCGTCTTATCAGCTATGACTCCCCCCTCATTATCACGCTTCATGTCAGTGGGTCGTTAATTTCAATGTTAGTTACTCAATTAAATCAAGAAGACTGTCAAGTTGTCACATTAGACAGCCGTTATTGTAACATAGTCTTTATTTATAGTCCTAGGTTTATTGCATTTATTTATTTACAGTTAGAATTAAATTTACGTTTATTTTATTTTTTTATTGCTGTAATTATTGTAATGTTACTATTGTATATTAATATATCACTGCCACCGGGTGTATACCAGGGTTTAAGCTACAAAATAAATAATTGTCGCAAAAATGTACAAATAAAAAGTTATATTTGTGCAAATTGCGAAATGCTTGTGCAATATTATAAATAATTGTGCAGAAAGATAAAATTAATAAAGTATGCAGAAACAAAAAGTTATGTAATTTGTTTCTTGCAGTTTTATTACTTTCAATCCATCTTATCACACTCTAGATATACTTTCTTAAAATTATTATTTATTTAACAACGCTCGCAACTGCAGAGGTTATTTGAGGGGCTCACAACCAGAGTGGACCAAGTCCACCAGTGATCAGTTTGTGGATTAATACAATCTCGGATGAAGAAAACTTAGATTTATTCATTGCCATAACAAACCAAGTCCATAACTCATTTGTTATTCCACAGAGAGCAGCATTTCCTATGGAAGGTGAAGGTTGCTAAGCATGAGCCAGGAGCTTTAAGACTCAATTTCTCAAAATTATTCCAGAAGGACTTGGTCCACTCTGGTTGTGTACCCCTCATATCAGCGTCGTCATGTGCTGGAATTTTGTCCCGCAAGAGTTCTTTTACATGCCAGTAAATCTACTGACATGAGCCTGTCGCATTTAAACACAAATGATATCGACCTGGGCCGGGATCGAACCCGCAACCTCGAGCATAGAAGGCCAGTGCTATACCAATTACGCTACCGAGGGCGACTAGGGTATACTTATTTAAGTAAATCATTAGACGTAGATGTGTTTAGGATCAATTACTGCTGAATTTCCATCACATTAAAATACGTTATTTTATGGGTACTTTAAACATTGAAATTCTTTACTAGTAGACCCTTCATTTTTAAAAAGATTCATACAACTAAATCCTCGCTCACAATTTACAGTATATGATGAAATTACACATGTAAATCAATTATAAGAAATTGTTGACTTAACTTACATGAATTACACCAACTCTTTGAAATCAATTCCTGAACATCTATTGCCTAATACCTTTTGAACATTGCTCATGCCATTAGCATTTCATTTAAATTCAGATTAGTTTAAACACATCTCTGACTTCATTTTCTTCATTACCATCTTCGTTTCTGAAGTCCAATGTGGTTGTCGCATTTTTGTACATTTACATTCAAAGTCTGTTGCATTTTAAGAAGTCTAGTAGCAAAATGCAACAAATGTGACTGTGGCTTAAACCTTGGTGTATACCCTATTGTAGTGTTAATAAATACATACATACACATACATAAGTTTCCGGAAAAAATAAATTAACTAATTTTAACTTTTTTTCTCTTGTACGGAGAAGGGATCCGGAGGCTCCTATTCTGTGAATGATTGAGTAGTCGAATGCCGCGCTCTTGAACAAGTACGCCGCACCGTGAACTTTGAACTTAACCCGGGCTATTGTATGGACGATGATGATGATGATGATGATGATGATGATAACTGAATTAATGATGACGAAAAGAATCCGAGGTTCAAAGCTGAAAGTTATCCAGCAATTCTGCTTCAGTTGGTTGAGGGGAAACCCCGGAAAAAAGCCCAACCAGGTAACTTATCCCAACTAGGATTTGAACCCGGACCCGCTCGTGTTATGGCCAGACGTGGGCAATAAAGTAATAGGCCTAAACATTTAACTAATGTTAATGTATATTATTGAATTAAAGCAGGACGGCTTGGCCAAATTACTACAGTTCCACTAAATAACAATTTAACAAGCATTTCAAGAATCACAAAGGGAGAACTAGACCAAAAGAGGTAACAATTTTTCTTTAACAGTTCAGTTACGTACTATGAATAGTAGAGAGTACTAAGATCATGATTTAACTTTCCAGCACCTAATACTTTCCACGGAATATCCTAGAACTAATCACCTGTTGTACATAGCATTGAATGGATTTAACACCGTTATATTGTCCACATCAGATGTCACGAGCGAACGAATCGCCATTTAATTTTCGAACACGATTATTAAATGTATCGAAATACAACCTCCTTCGACAATAATCTATCCCAGGGTTGCAGAACTGGGGAAGAGAGAGGTGGAAGAATGGAGAAAGTTTGTTCTCCCGTCCACAAGGCCTGAGCCTTCAATGATGTATCATTGACGTTTGGCAAGCACACTGAATACATATCTCTTCTCCCCCTACCACACCCAATGACGCGAGGAATGAAAGAAAGGAATAAGTTACGTGTTCCGGCTTGTGACGTCTGTCGCAATTTTAGCACAGTTTTGTATCCCTGATCTATCCCTATGAGAACTAAAAATGCTTTATTTCTGATGCGGTCCAGGCCTACATTCACCAAATGTACAGAAATTTACACTTCCACTAGCACCTAAAATGCTTCTTTGCTGGTGTGATCCAGGCCTCCAAACACCCTGCCCAAAAATTTGCACCTAGACCTCTAGAGCAAACTTTACTTAAATTGTATGTTTCATCACGTAGATCTCGGATTTTTGGGTACTTAAAAACTAACTTTTAGGCACCTAAAATAGGCCCTGAATTGATCAAAATAGGCATTAAAACATAGATTTAAGCAGCTAAAAATACTATTTTATGCAGCTAAAATGTAATTTCTAGCCACACAAAGTACAGTAACTGTGAGAATGCAATTAATTAGCGAGTATTAAGCATTTCGGTATACTGTGACAAAAACAGTAATTATAAATACCGGTACGTAATTTTTAATTAATTCATCGGTCTCATTGTTCTAAGGCTGCTAATACATGTGCTCCTATTACAATTAAATTAATTAATTTACCAATGAATTTACAATTAACACATTATTCATAATTGGCATTGCAATACATAACGTTTTTTTCTCATTTTCTATTGTTCAACTTCGACTTTTCTTAGACAGAACCATTTCATAAGCGAAAAAAATTCTTCTCAATGATACCGAAGCAATGGATGCATATTTAAATCTAGCATGCTGATTTCTTTAGGGAGAACTGCATCCTCCCGATTCATCACATTCCTACCGTCTGCTCGAGAGCATTCCACAAAACCAGACATCTTCCAGGAATTTCTTGATTCCTACAACCAATTATAGGATATTTGAACCATACCCAACCCATGACATTAAAAGTTTCTCAGTCACTGCTACACGAAAATTTAAAAATATACACGTAACAAATAGAAATAGGTAATTTTGGCTCTAAAATCTTAAAAATAGGTCTCAATGAACAAACCAGACATTTTATACACCATAAAACCGCATTCAAACATTCATATTTTATATAAAATGTGAAGATATTTAACTAGTTTTAGTTTATTCCTACAGAAAAAATTAGACATTTAACCTTAAACCCCAAGATCTACAATCATCAGCACGTGTCATTATAGAGGCGATATAGCTATTCATTACTATATAGAACAGAACAGTTCTGATTGATTGGTTTCTTCCGAGGTTTTCCCCAGCTGTGGGACTGATGCAGGATGGTCTATGGTGAGTCCTCGGCCTCACTTCACTTCACCCCCGTTTGGTCTGATTACCTGGCTGGGTTTTTCAGAGATTTTCCCCAACCATAAGACAAATCCCAGGTAATCTTTTGGAGAATCCTCGGTCTCACCACAGCTCACTACATCTCGCCAAAAAATTGTAAAAAATTGTAGAAATTTGTAAAAATTGTAAAAAAAAATTTGTAAAATTGTAATTCTAATCTAGTAACATTTTTGACTCGTTCCAAATCTTAAAGCTTCATTGGTAATGTAAGATCTATGGAATATAATAAATGAAATCAAAATGAAAATTCTGTGAAAAGTATTGAGCGCCAAAAAGTAAAATCATGTGCTTAGTATTCTATACTATTCGTAGTACGCAATTGTTGAAGGAAAAATAGCGGCCTTTGATATAGTTCTTCTATAGAATTACCAAAATGGTTTGGTTTGGTCTAGTTTTTCTATAGAAATATCGTAAGTTTCATTACAAAATGAAAATGAATAAAAATGAAACCATAACGCATAAGAAGTGCATAATGTTCTCCATGTGATTACAACTTCCGTGAGGATAAAATCTCAACTCGCTTGTTCTCCAGTTGTTAACCGTGATTCACAAAAATCTAAACGAGTGACGCTATGAAACAATAACGACGTTTGGAGAAACTTCTTTTAAACCTAGCAGAAATAGTGTTCCATTCGACTAGACATTTGAAATGAGTTTTTAAAAAAAATCGTGGTACGTGCAAGAAAAAAAGAAGGCTCTGTTCGCGCACTTGCTTTTTAGTTTACCACAAACGAAACAATAGATTTGAGGTTGTTACGCACCTGTGCAACTCTGAACCGGCGTGCTAGTCACGCAGGAAACCAGGAAGGCGAACACCACAGCGGACACTAGAAGCTGCATCTTGACTGCTAGACGACAAACAGGTAACTAACAGACTCCACTCTGCAGTGCTCCACAGTCCACTGCCTGACTACCAAAGGATGCTACTGCTGTTGTTGAGTCGGCACCCTCCACGCTCGGTTCAGGGCCACGCAACAAAGTCACCCTTCACAGTTCAACAATGAGTATCCTTACCGAATTTAAACTTGTCATATGTAACAAAATTCACATTTTCAAGCAATTCTTCCTAGATTATGGAACAGTCTTGAGAGTTCCGTGTTCATGAAAAACGCGAGGAGAAAGTTCACTGTAAAGTGGCTCATGGCAAAGTGCATCAACCTCGGTTAAAAGCACATTAATCATAGGTTACGAAATGATGGTTAAACAGTAACCGTGGTGTGAATCATTCATAATCACCGATTACTTAAACATGGTTAGCTGACCCTAATTTAATCACAATAAAATATAAGATGGGACACTGTTTCTACAAAATGACTAAAGGAAAGAATCCGTTCCTCTGCAAAGATAATAGTCAACTATACATCTTGGTTAATAGTCAACGTCTAAAAATGACTGCGCTTACTCCTTCCTACATAGAAACGAACGTGTCCTATATTTTCGCGTTGCATTTGTTTGCCTTTGGACGCTGTTATGTTTGCGAGTTGTATTTCTTTGTTTTTTCAGTGCTGTTAGGTAAAAATCGAACAAAATGACAAATTAAATGCAAAAATGATTATATCCCAATGTAAGTTTGAAGTACTGATAGACTTAATTACTTACTTACTTACTGGCTTTTAAGGAACCCGGAGGTTCATTGCCGCCCTCACATAAGCCCGCTATTGGTCCCTATCCTCAGCAAGATTAATCCATTCTCTACCATCATATCCCACCTCCCTCAAATCCATTTTAATATTATCCTTCCATCTACGTCTCGGCCTCCCCAAAGGTCTTTTCCCTCCGGTCTTCCAACCAACACTGTATATGCATTTCTGGATTCGCCCATACGTGCTACATGTCCTGCCCATCTCAAACGTCTGGATTTAATGTTCCTAATTATGTCAGGTGAAGAATACAATGCGTGCAGTTCTGCGTTGTGTAACTTTCTCCATTCTCCTGTAACTTCATCCCTCTTAGCCCCAAATATTTTCTTAAGAACCTTATTCTCAAACACCCTTAATCTCTGTTCCTCTCTCAAAGTGAGAGTCCAAGTTTAGACTTAATTACTATATTTACAGTATATATTATATATGAAAAAGATTAAATATCCATAAAAGAAAAGGATGAAAAAGATTAGTACGAATGTGTGTACGATCCAGGACCCTATTTACACCAAGGAACTGTGCATTATCGTAAGATCCATCCATAACCTCTCTTCGTTCAGCCAGTGACGTAGCGAAAGAGATGCTTGACTGTTCCATCTTAAAATACAGAAAATATCAGTTGCAGAGAATCGTAATATAAGCAGTCGATCCATAGGAGAAATGCGATTGTTTCTGTGTTATTTTTGTGACACTGTGGAATTTGATAAACGAATACTCTCCTGAAATTTTCTGTCACCTAATTCCTCCTAAGATTTCTCTCTTTCCACTAAAGAAACTTCACGCTGACCATCATCTCTATCCAAGTAATTCAAGTACTGTACAATAATAATCCTTTTCAAAAAAATCACCTGTGGATTCGGCCGCCATTTTGTTTTACTTAGTCTACTACTTACTGGTTATCTCCTTTAACCGCTCGAATATGGCTGGTTAGAGATTACCATGGTTAACTTCCTATTTATGTCCTAACCGAAGTCGATGCACCGTAAAAATGCTTAATAAGGGGTTAGGTGGCATTTTTAACTGGTGGTTACACTAACCGACATTGATGCACGTGAACATATGTGAATGTTATTTCTCCATTTCCTGTTTCCAAAACTTTTATGATTTCCACCGACAGTGACAAATGTCACGGGATCAAGATTTATACCCCAAACAATATTAATAGTCTGAGATAGTTATAATGATCTAGTTCAAATTAATGTTTAATTAATTAAACAAATCGTATTATTTGCAGAGATCAATGTAATTAATGAAATAATATAATAAAAATAGTCCTGACAGTTGCTAGCAATGTGCGCCTGGGTCAGGCGAGTCCATTTAGTTATGCCAAGGGGTGTTTGGGTTAGTCAGTCGCTTGCCTTCAGAGCGATCGGATGTCATGCGTGAGGTAGGGCTGTAGTTTGTACTGTATTCCTTTACTGATCGCTCGCCCTTATCTCTACTCCGAAGCTCTCCCCACTACTCCTATTACTTCCCTTCTTTCAGGACTAAATAATCGGTCTGTAATAGCCTACTTAATAAACCTAATGAGTTCCTGTTGTATTGAAGTAGATTATTCATCGCAGAAAAAAAAATGATCACGGCAATAAAAAAAACACAGCGTTCACCTCAGCTCCCGGCCAGACACACGCGCATCAGACACGCTTGTATGGCCCACGAGACTGCGTCATTAACGTTCCTAACATAGAGCACTTTATTATACAAGCAGAGCAATCCACCATATTGAATCCCACAAGCAAGGCAACATAACAATTTTCACATGAGATCGTGTACAGTAGTGGCAAAAAAACCGGACCGACGGAATAATCAGTCCCCGAAATGAGCCACTGCGCATGCCACGCCCGCATTCACAAGATAGCGAGTAATCTATTGAAATTGTTGTAGTTTCGACTGCTGACGTAACCCGTTTCGAAAACTATTAGAAAATTAGCTGATAAATTCATGTTCTGGGAATAATAAGTTAATTAAGTAGTAAAATATCGCTGCAATCGAAAAGTATTGGGTATAAATTTGAATAAGGAACAAAAAAAAAGTTTCCTTCCCAGGCAGGATTCGAACCACTAAAGTCTTAGTTATCAGTCTATCGTGCTCTGGAGTGAACAAGGCTCTGAAATCAGCTACAAGGGTCGGTCCGGTTTTTTTTTTTTTGCCACTACTGTACAACGACAAGATTATGTATGCATGTTTGAGGTTAGGACACAGTAATCGTTCGCTTTAGTTACCTGTGAAATAAGCAAATACAACGGTAAAGTAAATCCATGTGAATGAATTAAAGTTTAAAAGAATATTGAAAATATAAAGTAAAGTGAATCCCATGTGTATTAATTTCAGTGAAAATTATTTAAGTAATTAATTTATAAATATGAAATATAAAGTAAAATAGAACCTATGTGCGTTAATATTTAGATGAAAATTAATTAATTCAGTAACTAATTAAAAAGTATAAAGTAATATAGCCCCTATGTAGATTAATATTTCAATGAACATTACTTATTACAAAATATTAAGTAAGGTAAATACTATGTCAATTAATCATTTAATTTAAAGGTAGAAACCAATTACAATTGAAAAGAAAGAGCTGTACGTGGAGATTCGAACCTTCGAACTTCCGATTTAAATAAAGACCAGCATTTAACCACTAGATTACCACGGACAACAATGAATTAAACTCTCTATATGGTAGTGTAGCCTACTTAAATGTTTCAATGAATTCACTTAGAATCCCCTGATGACTACTTAATGAAAATATTGGAATCACATTTCATTTCTTGGCATATTTCAGCATAAAATATGTTAAATTATACTTAAATTACAAACGTAATTATTTGTTGTTGGCGTCCAATTCTTGCGACTCAGATTTATGAGCCATTTCTTTCTACTTTCGTTGTCAGCAGGGAAATGGTAGAATTTGTAGACTCCATGCCTACTGTTATTTGTACAATTTGGAACCGCACAACGAACCATTGCATAAAATTAATAATACAGTTTAGGCCTACGGTCTTACTAATAAAAACTCTATATACAGACGTTTAACTGTCCTATACAATGAGTAACTCGTTTATAAGTCGTGTGCAAATTCCTTACTAATAATCACTACATACGTCGTATATAATAGTATAACTGTTACACAGCTACGTCGTAGTTTCGTCATTACTTCATTATGAAAGGTAATAGAATATCTGAGATTCTCTATTGCAACCGGTAGAGTGCTCTAGTGTGCCGTGTTAAGTATCGATAGCACAACTGGCTCTAATCGATTACCACACTTTATTTTGGTCAAAGAGTACAATCTACAGCAATATTACTCTAATTATTCTATGCTCTTTGGTTTGTTCTTCTGTGGTTACAAGGCAGCCATTGTCATAAAATGACAGTCGATACGAGCAGCTGTTAGAGGGGCGGCCATTTTTTCTCTATATACAACGCTTAATGAAGGGGTTTCGTGTCTATAACTATTGCATAGCAATTCCCATTGTATAGTTACAGACTGTTTATACATTCATCGCTTGTGCATGGTTTATTAGTAATGTTTTCTGTCTCAACTCTGCATAAGTCTCGTATAAAAGCTATACACGATTTATTAGTAAGACCGCTAATGTTTAAAACTAAATGCATCCACATGTCAGATATTTTAATTTCCGTATTGTTGTTCCGTCCATGCCAGCTGTAAGCAGCCATATGATGCCATCCAGCAGGCAGTGTTTCCGCCACAGACGTCACGTCACGTCACTCGCTTGGGATTCAACATGGCGGACTGGTCTGCTCGGCGAATATAGTATTTTACCCTAACCTCCCACGTATTTTTACTCATGTAACTTTGATTAATTATTTTGTGTGTTGTGTAGCTGGATCGATAGATGACACCAAACAGTGAATCACGATATTATAGAAATGCGATCCTATGGACTTAAAAATTATCCATACGAAAAAGGAGTGGTAAACATATTGTTTTTTGGGCTGCAGGGCAAGCCGTCGAGCTCTTCCTCCGTAAGGGGGAGAAAGAAAAATAATATTGATATCGTTGGAGCCACCGGCGTAGCTCTGTCGGCTAAGGCGCTTGCATACCGATCCGGAGTTGCGTTCAGACGCAGGTTCGATTCCCGCTTGGACTGATTACCTGGTTGGGTTTTTTCGAGGTTTTCCCAAACCGTAAGGTAAATGTCAGGTAATCTATGGCGAATCCTCGGCCTCATCTCGCCAAATACCATCTCGCGATCACCAATCCCATCGACGCTAAATAACCTCGTAGTTGATACAGCGTCGTTAAATATCCAAGTAAAAAAAAGATATAATTGGGATGTTTCTTGAATCTAGGACCTAAGTAGGTAAACAGTTACGAGCACAGGCGAGTTGATATTTGCTCACGGAAGTTGATTACATGGAGAAAGTCTTTCAATTGCTGCATTATGGTTTTATTTTAGGCCTGTGTATGTGTCATCGCATTATAATATAACTACGTATTGTGACACTTAATGTCTGGGAATGGAGGAAATGTTTGCGGTGGTGTTACGAATGAATGAAGGAAATAAAGAGGCGAATCGCGTTTCCTGGTGGTGGTCCTACGCGTGATGTACATAATCTTGAGAAATAGTCTTACCTCATACGACGCATAAATGCACAATTTCGTCATAGCCCTACAAATATTTTTAGCTTGTTCACTGTCTCGTTACGTTTCCACTAATGTTTTTAGAAAACGCAGAAAATGTTCGTATTGTGATGCTGTAAAATTCCCATTTCTGTGTCTTCTCGAAAGAAATTTTTCACCGAAAAGTTCTGATTGTTTTTCTCCTGTGTTTGTAGAGATAGGTCTATAGAATTGCTTACTGGCCGGAACATGAAGCATTCCTAAGCACTTGGGCCCAAATAGGATTTTGTGCACCCGTGATGGAATGAGTTCTTTGCCGACTGTGATGACCGGTTAAACCCGTTCAGCCATCCGTCACATTATGTATTTCTCTTTAGACAACAAATCCGTAATACGTACCCCATAAATCTACATGAGTAGTCATATAATCCCCATCAAGAAAGCAAGGACCTGAGGAACTCCGTTGTATTATATGTGAATCGTCTAGAATCTATCACCACTGTCATCTACCAATTACAAAGCAACAAACCTCGAGAAACACCTATCATGTCGGACGGCCGATTTGACGTCACGAAAACACAAGAGGTGTTCTATTTTTGAGACGGGGATGATAATGAAAAGTGAAGTGTGGAGTGTTGGTAGAATGACGAGGAAACATGGGAGAATCACGAGAAAAACTCTCACAATCTTAGCTTTGTCCATCATGAATATAAATCCGCCATCGTCGAGTTATGAACTCGGGTCAGCAAACGTCGTAAGGTAGCTTTCTGCAACTGAGATACTAAGCGGCATGTATTTATGTATGTGTGTGTGTGTGTGTGTGAGAGAGAGAGAGAGAGAGAGATATCGAAGGGTTCCTCTGGTGGCTGAGGGGACTTTTCATCCCACAAAATGCACTCTGATCCCTTGTGTTGATTAGAGTGATACTTAGGTGGACAAAATAGCAAAATGGGTTTATCTGAAGCTATTTATTAATAAAGGAGAAAAATTCACTCCGGAGCTGGGGATCGAACCCAGGACCTTCCGTACTGAGCGCTCCACTACTGCGCTACACCGAGACTCGATCCACAGCACCGGATCGAACTCATTTCCTTTGGTTTTTCCCTTTATGGCCTGCTCTGGAAGTTATTTCTTTTCCCTCAACTTTACAATATCATTCCACACTCTCTCTTCATTTCATCCCTATCTTTTACCTTTATTCACGACAAATTATTTATAAAACTATGGTTACAGGTGATGTACGAGTTTCGGTGATGTCGGCTAGAGATGAACAGCCAGATAACTGCATATCTGTGAAACGTCCTGACCGTACACTGGCGCAAGGCCTAACTCCAGTTGGCGACACATAAGGAATAATTCCCGGTGCTAGTCGACAAACGCCCTGATGGCGAAGTTCCTCTATGATACATACGGAGCTGAAATTCTAGTCATGGAGATTCCATTCATTTTACCTCTATTTCCTGGAGGTTGTACACATAATGGTTCAACTACGATCTAAATGCAGAAGAATTTCCAACTACTCGTTCTGTACATAATATATACAGTACACACAACCTAAAGAAAGAGATTTTCTTAAATTTAATTAAACTGAATTATCATAAAATGGCGCGACGGTAGAAATAAATCATGTGCATTACTTATTTACTATTTCGCTGAAGTAGCAATTCATCAATGGAGTGCAAGAACCCTCTGAATTTCAAGAAATCGTAGTCATTTATCACTATAATATTATCATTTTAAATTATCGATTTTGTTTTATCGCTATTGCTTGGCAATTACCTCCTCCAACATAGACAATAGAATTTAGTAAACCATAGCTGCTTTTACGTAAAAATAATATTATTTTGACAATGACAGAAGGTTTTAAAAAAAAAGCTAAGAAGACGCTTAAAATGTTTACTTCTATTTTCTTATTTTGTCAATAAGTTGTGATTAACTTGAGTAGTTGCCTTTAGATGGCTGTGTCATATATAAATATTCTCCCATTCTTTCTTTAAGAATATAGTAGGCTACGCTAGCCAATGAAGTATCAGTCCGCGTCACACTTTTTGCCTTGTGAAATAAGTAATGGGGACGTTAGTACAAGTGTTTTACCTTTGCCGCAGTCAGTCTGACAACTATGTTTGGCAAATGACTGATATGAAGTGTATAGGAAGTGGTACCATTCACAGCTGCACTAGCAATATGCTCACAAACTGGGTATTATACTCTAGGACACACGCCAAAAACGCTGGCGCCAGTTAGTAAATTAAATATCCTATGTAATAATATTATTGTTTTATTAATTATTTATTTGTATTATGAAACAATTTTAATCAATAACACTCGATATTTTTTATTTTACCTAGATAAGCGTACTCGATATTAAATTTACCTGTAAATTTACCTACAAAAGTAAATATTTAGAAGATAATATATAAATCTGTATTTAAAGAAATGTTTAGTGTTTTTAATAGCGAGTGATTGATTTACCCATCAGATCATTCGGATGACGTCATAGCTTTGCCCGTTGCACAACTTTGTTGATCTGACAGTAATAAAATGTGATTCATGCTCAAAGCACTTTTTATAGCTCGTGAAACTAATAGAGATAATAAGTAGAACTGGAAGGACTACATAATAAGACTCAGGTAAAAACGGCGATTTTAGTAATTCAACTCGTATGTCTCCATGGAATGAACATAATTTAATCCATATATGTATTTAAGTTACGCTCTAATCACCTGCACTTAATAACATATAACTAACTTACATAATACACCGTCTTTCATAAGTCCGTGAAACAGTTTCGAAATTGACTACAAGAAAACTAATCAACGGATAATTGCAATTCTTACAGCCTACCGATAGAACGAGATACTCTCCAAGTTTTATTAGGAAAAAGCCTGTATCGGACAGTTGCTGCCGTATGCCGCTAAGAGGAGTAGGAGTGAATTAGTTTCGTTAGGAAAAACCCTATATTCCATAGTTACATTTTTCAACACGACGGCTGTCCGTCTCATTTACACGATGACATACAAGGCTGTCTCAACACAAATTTATCACAACGTTGAATAGAACGCTGTGGACAAGAAGATGAAAGCTTACTGAGGTGGCCACCCAGGTTACCGGATTTAACACCTTCTGATTTTTTCTTGTGGGGTTTGTGAAGGAGACTCACTCCCACTCTTCGCTAATCTTGACGAACTTCAAGACCGTATCACTGCGGCTGTAGCACTGATTTTTCGAGATGACACGCGTGTGAGATGAAATGGATTATTATCGGCTAGATGTCTGCAGTATCAGCAAGGGCGGACACAGTGAGCATTTGTGAGATATATAAAAAACTTGGAGAGTTTACCTACATTTATGTGTAATAAAATGTATCCGTTGCTTAATTTATTTGTGGTGAATTACTAAAATGGTTCACAGTTTTATAAAAGACATGGCAGAACAGAGGAGTAATTTTGACGCGAATTGCTAAGATCGGTAGTTCTCGTATGAAGACACACAATATGTAGGAAGTGTTTGTGCTTACTTTGTAGTTCATATTTCTTCGTATCTTATTCATAAGCTTCGTAATCAACAGGAAATGAGCTCAAGTATCAACAAACAAAACAGATATGCGACTTCCATAACATTAACATTTTTTTCTTATGAAGCAATGCATCATAAATCTTACGTTGTTTTGTTCTGAGTAAAATTGCGTGGGTTTATAAACGAGATTTCTAGTGTCTCTTAAGAAACGAAACCATAATCCAAATATAAATCCTTTCAGGAGAGCAAGAGAACATTGTTCAGAGTTATCTTTGAATATTTCTTATGGATTAAATTTGATTTAAATTGAAGTTACATACTTGTTTAATTGTTTTACCAAAGAACGCTTAGTTCAGGAAATGGAACTCTGAAGGAAATTACCAAATGGCGGTCACTATTTAAAAATTAAATTTTGGACTATGCGTCTTTTTAAGCACGTCTCAATTGCCCATAGTTTACGTTGTTATAGGCTGATATGAATAGTGGCTATATTTTAATTGAATTAGGTACACATACGTTTTAAAACTTACTTTCCTTGAGGATTTTATAGTATAATACAGCAAAAATATAGTATAGGGACGCAGAAAAACTATGGAAAAGACTCTTTATGATTATACACAGAGAACTGAACACGTTTGCATCAATCACAAAGTTTTGTATTGCTGTGAGCGAGTGGATATTTTAGATTTAAAATTTTTGGATTACTTCTTTTCAGTTCAGTGTTAGAACTACTAATTTAGCAACATTAATTTATTCTGGATTTCGTCTATACTAAGTTCACTGGGTAAAAAGGAACAAGTTTTTGCCTACGTATTGTGTTAAATTCGTCTTTTTACTTCTTTCTGTAGTTGTCAGAAATAGGTCTACATGCTCATTTGTTTTTTTAATAGTACTGCCTATTTCCTTATGAAGCACTTGTTTCTAGAGTGATTTTGGATGATGATTTGAAATTTAACTCCGAAATGTTTAAGTAATCTTGGTTTAAAAGAATTTGTTCGTTATACGTAACATTATTTTTTATATTTAGATGTAGGCCTATACACAAAGTACTGCAGAAGTGTTCTAAACTTTCTACCCAAGAGTTACAAAACGTTCTAGCCTGAAGCAACCTGAAATAATTTACTTATGATTAATTTACTTATGATACAACAGCAGTTGTCTGTTCTGCCAGCTTTTAGTAGGTCTACTGTACTTCCGTTTTGTAAGATTTCTCTACACTTTAAATATCCAGATAAAATTGTTTCCCATGTTCGTCATTGACAGCACCAAGAATCTGTGAGAATAAATCCATTCGTTTACATATGCGCAGCAGCCAAGCTATGATTTCAATACGTACTTTTTTGAGCATATTGCACTACTCCACAGATCTATGATCGTCCTAATGTAGTTATAAATAGTTAGTCAGTGAAGCAAACCGAAATATCATATAAGACAAATACTGCGTAAAATTCTTCTGCCGGCAACGAAACATCGAAATGTTAGCATTCTTCTCAAACAAGTTTCAGGCCTGCAACCTTGACTCTTACTGTTGGGGTTCAGAGTTAGATAAATTCATGTATCTAACTAGGCAATGGAGGTTACCTTGGGAGATGAGATGCGGGTCATGTGAGTTTCAAGGTTCAGATTCTGTGTCGCGGTCTTTAATTCATGACGGTCTATTTCTCATGCAGTATTGGAACTGGAAACTCTTTACTGTGAGACACCTGTCTGGTGGCACGGAACAATGCTGAATACTGATTGTTATGGTTCAATTTTAAGGAAAATCCAGAATTCGCTCTCTACTCAGAACTATACAGCATGAGAGGCTCAAATAATACGCGATCAAAGCCAAAGGAAAGCTCGTACTCTTTTCTTCACTATTGGGGTTATAGCTTTACTATTGAATTGTATGGTATAGTCACTACATAGTTAATAATATACTGATTAAGGAAAATCAGTATGACTAAAACTATTAGTGTTGATTTCAAAAAAATCCCTGTCTGCAATTTTACGTGAAATTAGCTTCAAATAAGCCACCGTTATTTATTACTTTTCGAAGAAGGAAGTGGCTATAGAATCCCTAGGAAGAAAAAGAATTTTACATGGATTTTTGGGATAAATTTAGCTATAAATTCAACGAGTCCACAGCTGTTGAGTAACTGTTAGCATGTTGACCGTGAAACGAGTAGGCCAGGGTTTAAATCCTGGTTAGAACCAGTTACTGGTTGGGTTTTTTTCGAGGTTTCCCCTCAATCCATTAAGAGGAAATGCTGGTAATCTCTGACAGCGAGGTCGGGGCTGTATGGTGGGTGTTGAAACACCTCCCCACAGAACATCTGCAGAAGATCTGTTGTGCGCCGAACTGTATGTGACGAAGCGATTACGAACGTTTCTTACACCTCAGGAACAAGAGAGGTGTAGGCGGCTTTCACCACTGGTTCCAATCCCAGGCGGCAGACTTTCGCGACATAGGAATACAAAAGTTGATTCCACTGTATGACAAATGTCTCAGTTCCAGTGGTGAATATGTTGAAAAATAGATCAACAATTGCTGTACCAGTTCCAATAAATCTATCCATGAAATTGTGCTTTCTTTCTCTAAATGGCTCCAAGGAAACTTATTTTCTGGGCGCGCTTCGTATTAAACACACGCTAATTAAATAATTTTATAATATTCAAACACGCAATATAGAAATCATTTTACATTCAAACGCATTACTGAAATCATTTTACTTACTTTTTCATTGTTTGAAATTTTTAAAATAGTTATACATTATTATATTTCATGATGATTCATATTTTTATTTAACACCAAGTACCACTCAGCAGTGGCTCACGTAGACTACCACCAATGGTACGCGTACCATAGATTGAGAACCGCTGCTTTAATGTAACTCATTTATCTTTGAAAACAAAAGTTTGAAAATTACAGTCGACATGAGAAAGAATCAATGAAAGTAACTTGTTATGTAAACAAGAATAAAAGAAATTATTCTACATTTAAATGGCTCTAATGTAAAGTTGCAGATTTTTTGATACGCCCTTCTGACATGATGCCCTCGATGTCTATTAGTATCCTGCAATGTTAGAACATGAAAGAGACAATCAAGACATTAACAAAATTCGTCTCACTTCATATGAAAAACTACTCTCAAGATCTGTCCAAAAATCCTTAAGCGGTTAAAACATGAAGAGGTAGGAGTTGAGAACAGCGAATATTTTTATAACAAATTGGAACAAACACGACAGGCCTCCTTCTGCAGAGCGAACATTGACGAATATCGAACTTCCCCATACTCGACGAACTTGAACCGAACATAGCGCCTGTAATGCACGACACTAATGTCCATACAGGATCTGTCGAGAGTGGTTGGTTCTTTGGATGCCATCATGAAGTTCAGAATTTGAGAGTTCTCATTGACCGTCAAGTCCAAGTTGAATTCGCCCATGAGTATGAGAGGCATGTCATGATGTCTCTCATCGGCCAGGTATGGATTAAACTGACCGATGATCGGTCTATATACACTGAGACAGCAAGAAAGGGCAATGTGCTGGGATTTATATAGATCAGGATGAGAAAACAAAACATTAACTACAAACATTTGAGTCACAGAGACATCTGAATATCACTTTATGCCAAAGTCGCCTATGTTTACAGTAGCTGTGTTTCCATTTCACACTGAAGTGAATTTCCACTCTTTCGAGCGGCATTCAACCGGGCACTGTACACTCCTTTTGTGGTCTCCTCTAAACCCTTTCACCCTCGGCCAACCCTCTTAGTGCATTTTGCCTGTCGCGATGAATTTTGCTCCGAATTCCTTGGGCATGTTTGAAATATTCAATACTATTCTTACTAACTGGGCCTCGTAACTCTCGTAATTTAACTTGCAGATAAATAATATCTTACTCATTGATATTTATCTATTTATTTATTTATTTAAATATACAGACTACAGAATATAATTACAATAGAAATGGAAATAAAATAATACAATCATTATAAAAAAGTAGGTAGAGTAATATTAACAAAATTTGAGGACCGAATGAGCAGCGCTCGTGTTCGGTCGCAGTTCAGATATATTATTAATAGGCCTGTAAGAGAATATACAAAATAAAATAAAATAGAAACTAAAATTAAAGTTACAGCTACAGTGAAATTATATAATATAATAGGCCTATATTAATATAGGAGGAATACAGAAAATAAAAGAGTCCACACCTGTGGAGTAACGGTTAGCGCGTCTGGCCGCGAAACCAGGTGGCCCGGGTTCGATTCCCGGTCGGGGCAAGTTACCTGGTTGAGGTTTTTTCCGGGGTTTTCCCTCGACCCAATATGAGCAAATGCTGTGTAACTTTCGGTGCTGGACCTCGGACTCATTTCACCGGCATTATCACCTTCATCTCATTCAGACGCAAAATAACCTAAGCTGTTGATAAAGCGTCGTAAAATAACTCACTAAAAAATAAAATAAAATAAAATAGGAACTAAAATTAAAATTACGGCTGCAATGAAATTATATAATATACTATTAACATAGAGGAGAATAATACGTGAATAAAGTAGTACAATTTATAAAAAAATATATATTCCAAAATTATATAATACAAATATAATATAGGCTGATTAATTTAAACGCATAGGTTATAAATTTATTTAATCAAATTGAAGACATTAATACGTTTCTAATTTTCTTGTTATAGGTTAGTGGGTTACATGTTAGAACTTCTGGGTGTAATTTCGCTAAAGAATTATACAACCGAGGGCCAAAATTAATGCTATGCTTTAGACCAGCAGATGTGAAATATTTAGGTTCTACTAATGTTGAATTATTATTTCGTGTTGTACCATGATTACATATGTGCCTGTAATGTAAACTTATTACGATTTTATGATACAATTTTAATAGAGTATATTTATAAATTTGTTCAATATTAAATACATTAAATTCAGAATAAATTAATTTAGTTAGATAATCAAAACGTTCCTTCAAACAAATTTTAATTATTCGTTTTTGTAGTAAATTTAACGGACAAAGATTAATTTTTGTACTTCCATCCCTCCCCCCCCCAAATACCATATTGAATGATAGACTGAAAAATGTCCAAATAAACATTTCGTAGAACTCTAATGAGTAAGTAGCATCAAAGATTAAGGAATTTATAAATTATTTTGATAGCGTTGGCTTTAAACTATAGAACGGACTACTGCTCACTTTCATATCTCAAGTTACACTGACGCAGTCGACCCTGACTCAAACAACGGCGTTGTGCCTAAACGGCCATTTTCGCCGCGTCAAGGTCACTAAAGATAGGCATTTTCGCCGCGCTCCCTTTAGCATCTGGTACAACCGATTTATCCCACTGTTGTGGAGTACGGTTAGCATATTTGACCGTGAAACAAGCGCGTCTGCATTCAAATCCTAGTTGGGACAAGTTACCTGGTTGAGGTTTTCCGAGGTTTTCCCGCAACCAATTGAAGCAAAATTAATGTGTAACTTTCGGCCTTGTACCTCGGACTCCTCTCGCCATTATAATCACAGTTCCCTCTCTTTCATCATCATCTCCGTTTCTTTCCCATATTTCGTGCTTGCTCGAATGTAGAGTTGGCTGCTGGTCGCCACCGAACTTGGACATTCGTGGTATGTAGTCATTATTTGCTCGTGGTAGTAGTGCTAAGCACCTTGGGTTCTCCACTGAGCTCGTGGACCGGGGTTGGAAGTCCGTGGTGACGCCTACTCGGAAAGAAATACGATTGCGCAGGCTGTAGGAGAGTTTGAAGGCGGCGCGCGGGGAGATCTGTAGCACGGAGGCCCTTAGACCATGTACACTTAGCGGCAAAAAGAATGGGCCGGCCGACGATTTCTAAGTTCCAGAGACATACATTGCGCATGCTCGTCTCGTCAATGCTGTAGTTCACTAGGTAACACATAATTAAACCATTTAAATTTGCTGTATTTTGTTTAAGAGGCTAAAATATGTAATAAAATCGAATGGCGGGTTGATTCTAGATACATCAGGGCCCTTGAAGAGTGAAATAGTAATGAAATTGATAAATACAAAATAAACCGGAGCGAATATGAACAGGAAAACCATGTATTATGCCGAAGCGATATAAACAGTTACAGTAGCGTAAGTTGTTACGGAGTTGGTATATTGAACAAGTTAGTAGTAGTAGCTCAAGGTTCAAATCTCCCCAAATCTTCTTTTTTTTATTACAAAATTGCCATCATATGTGTCTCGCAAAGCTATAATTATGTGACGATATCTCTTAGAATATGCCCAAACTCTAATAAATAATAAACCTCCCTCTCTCTTTCAAGCAATACTGCTATCTGTTAATATAATGTTCTGTCTCGTCATTACGCTTGAAGATGGCACAGAAACAATAACCCATTGCCCTGATTCGCATAGGTTATTCTGCGTATGCTACTCTCCGACATGACTTCGATTGGAGAAATGTCATTTTCTCCGACCAGGTAATTGTCTCCAGTAACATTCTGTGTATGCTACTCTCCGACAGGACTTTGATTGGAGAAATGTCATTTTCTCCGACGAGGTAATTGTCTCCAATAGCAAAGATAGTACTGCCTTAGTTTATTGTATGAATCACCACCGATACGCTTCGCGTGAGGGCCGCGTGTTGGGGGTGGATGTCATACGATGGGGTAGGACTTCTGGAACGCATCCACGGTCTGTTTACGGCAGAAGTCTACGAACAAATTTTGGCAAATGTAATGATCCCTTCCGCCCGAAAACGATATCCAGAAGGAACACTTTTCTTCCAGCAGGATAATCATCCGATAGACTACACACCGCCAACCGGATTC
Source organism: Periplaneta americana (assembly GCF_040183065.1). NCBI lineage: Eukaryota > Metazoa > Arthropoda > Insecta > Blattodea > Blattidae > Periplaneta > Periplaneta americana. The sequence continues at coordinate 63,241,096 of NC_091124.1, read as the reverse complement.
AAAGATGGTTTACGAGGAGGCGTGATGTCGACCCAGTCGACTGGCCTCCAAATTCACCAGATATGAATCCGTTTCAAAATTTGTGGGCTGCAGTCAAAAGGATCCTACGTTCTAATTGGGCAGAACAACCACCCGTTCGGACACCTGAGAAATTGTGGGACAGAGTTCTAGATGCGTGGGAGAAGATGGCCAAGAATATAGACCTGTTCCATAATTTTGTGGACTCCATGCCGCGCAGAATGAGGGCAGATGTTGACGCAGGTAGTTTGTGGACGAGATGCTAGTCCCCACCACAGCCTTGTTTTGTTAATATATTAACAAATTGTTTGTTTTGTTAATTTAATTATTTATTTGTGTTTGATATGCGTCCGTTTTTTTAGGATGTGAAACAAGTATTTTTGTTTATACAGACCTGGTCTCACCTACTAATAGCCCACAGGTGATGGCCAATAATATTTTTAAAAGGCGGTCCTAGGTTCATAGATATCTATGACGTAGTGCAGAGGGCGGCCACTAGAGGGAACCCAAAAGTTGGAACTTAAAACTGTGACGATTCTTCCGACGCCGGGGTGGAATCCGGTGTGGCTTAGTGGATAAAGCGTCAGCACGTAGAACTGAAAACCCGGGTTCAAATCCCGGCGCCGGAGAGAATTTTTCTTCGTTCCATTACTCTTTCATCATATAACGAAGTTTGTTAACAAATGCCATTTCACATTTAAACTAATAAATTAAGTAAAAGTTAAAATAAAAAATAATTTTATCGTACCAGGAGGCGAACTCACAACCTCTAGCACGGATGTCAGACTTCTTACCACTGGGCCACACACTGCTCGTAAGGGTTATTACATTATAGACGGATGTCTTTCAATGAAGAGACACCACAGCAATGCCTTGCACTGGGTTACGTTTACACGAGTGAACCGCGCGATAGAACTTTGCATTTCTATCGACCAAAAGTCGGCCCATTCTTTTTGCCGCTAAGTGTACATCATTGCATTCCGGGTAGTAATATGGGCCCATTCAAGCGCCTTATGTGCAAAGGAGTCCCCAGCCCTTGCCCCTCCCCCAAAGAGGACTGATAGACAACTAATTTACACATTGTTAAGAACGAGATTTGTGCTATAACTAACTGTAAATAAATAATTAACGTACCTGTTATAGTTTTCGTGCATAACCATTTCAAATTTTGCACTTTTCGGGACATCCGAAACTCTGTACGTATCCCTCACCCACACACGGGGAAAGACAAAGTCCTATTTAAAAACTTTAAAATAGGCAAATACATAGGCATTAAAGCGTATTCAAAATACAGGGACATCACTTTATTTTTACCAACATTTTCAACATTAACCTGGCTATACTCTGAAACAATGTTACTCCCTTCCATTACAGGAGTTTGGTGTTACTTGCGCAATATGTAAACAAATCATTTTACTAGCTATAGGAGGAGAGAAAAGTAGTGTATTCATTTATGTTACAGGGAAATACGGTAGCCTATTACGATTTTCAGTTTGATCATTACTTTTACGGTATTTTACCAAAAAATCAGTGGAGTAGTAACATTTTTTTTTCACAAACTGACTCTTCTGGCGGTTATATTCATTATGTAAGGTCTACTTTTTCAGCATATTACTAACCTAATTTATTCCTGAGAATTTCGTGAGCACTTCCGTAAGAAATCCCAATTTCTACAGCTAACTTCTTGACCGACTTATTAGGACTTCGCTGCATCCTTTCTCTAGCATCTTCTACAGCATCTTCTGTCATCTTTATTGGCCATCTTACACTTTTCTTCCTTTCTGTACACACTGTTGCTCTAAATTCATCTACCAAATCAATGATATTTCTACGAACATATTCCGTAATGATATAATCAGGAAAAAAACTGTTGTTCACATTCGGTTATTTTGTAATTCCAGTTTCCATCATCATCCTTCATACCTACAAACAGTAAAACAAAACTCTTGTTTAAATAATGCTGTTAAGTACCGTACCATATTATAGGGTACCGTACTTTCGGTAACTCTAATCTTCACTGCTCAGTCCACACAGATAAATTCGGTTATGCTACACCCTGACCTGTGTGAAAATAAACTTCAATAATATAAGCTCTTTCTTCTATAGAAAATACAACATATTTCTGAATCACACTGTACTCTGCTAGCAACAGCGGCCGTAAGTTTGTATGGCTGATGTTAGCAAGAACATTAGTGAAAGGGGTGGGAGTCAAGTACATTCAGAAACGCAGGTACAATAAAAATGCAAGTAAAAATAAAATGATGTCCCTGTATATACTTACGCAGCAAAGCATAGCAATCCCACTACAAGCCACGAATAGCTCTTGGATGATGGAATGTTAAGGTGGCGATCACATGAGGGATATGCACCGAGCAGCAATAGAATGTCAGTCCTAGTGTCAGCCGCCTTTTGCACAGGAATACAAACTGGGAGTCATTTGGTCATTTATGTTGGGGATTTGGTGAACCCCAGGATCATAGTGCGGCCGAAAAGATTAAATCAATGAAAAAAGTCGACCTGGTTGGCGAGTTGGTATAGCGCTGGCCTTCTGTGCCCAAGGTTGCGGGTTCGATCCCGGATCAGGTCGATGGCATTTAAGTGTGCTTAAATGCGACAGGCTCATGTCAGTAGATTTACTGGCTTGTAAAAGAACTCCTGCGGGACAAAATTCCGGCACATCCGGCGACGCTGATATAACCTCTGCAGTTGCGAGCGTCGTTAGATAAAACATAACATAACATCAATGAAAAAAAATTCATTGTCTCATTGCTTGTAACGGTACGCGTTAAACGCGACGCTATAAGGAAAAATAGGCAATAAAATATGCAAGGATATAGGGTATTTGAATAAAGGAAAATGTGTATTTATTATGGTTCGAACTGCAACGTTGATCTGGTGATACAATGTTTTTAAATAACAGTTCAGAACTACATATTTTTTTTCTGAATTTCCATTTGAGAAACTTGTTATTTAATTACGAAGAATATTCTTGTGCCGAGAATATGACCTCTGCATCGGTGCATGGAACTTAGAAATATTTCAATGCCGCATTGTTAAGTGGTTGCAAACTGAACGAGTCCCCCTCTCCTCAACCCCGTAGTCTCTGACAAAAGTGAACAACCTTGATTCAGTTGCAATACTTTCTTCATTTGTTCTGCTCATTTGGGAAGGTGACATTGTGATACATTTTTGAACTGGTCTTAATGTGTATAATCAATGTAACGAGATTAAAGTATGTAGTGCTATTTGAAAAATTGATGACGTCACGTGTATCTTGTACTATAATGTAGTTACATGCACCAAATCTCTACACTCATGTTACCTCTTCGTTCTAACATAACTCTCAAAAACAAAAATTCCAATACCTATCCAAACAAAAAAAAAGTTATAATAGAGGCACAAGATAAATGGGACAATCTGTATTGCAACCCCCATGAAACTCTCCCAGCCAGGTTATGTGTATATGTGTACTCCCCTTGTCTATAAGTATGGACTCGTTCACAGGGTCATTTTATCGGATATGACATAATTATTTCCATGCCGAACAGTGTAATTTCCATTCCACTAAATGCTTTCATTTTTTTTTGTATTAATTTAAATTGATTATAGACGTTATACGCCAAAAAAATTGTGAACTTACATGGAACTGTCTATTTTAGTCGCCGTATCAGTGTGTGTCTTTATTATCGAACTATTCTCAAACGTTTCCTTGAACATTGACATTGTCTGCTCTCAGCCTCCGTTGCACTTACGTATGAGTACGGCAATGATGTAAGTCCACTTGAGTCTTAAGTCATTGCCCACGTCGAGTGGCGTATGCAGGTATGAAGCACATGTTGGTCATAGTGTTTCTGGAAGCATACAAATTATTACACTCAACTTCAATTACATCGTTATTCAAGATATATGACTGTACTGAGAGTCATCGTATCTTGTCGAAGTTTTACCTGTCGACATGCAGGGCGCCGGACCTCCACCCAAGACCACACACACATCATCTTGGTTATGAAAAATAAGTTATCCAAGACATTGTTTAGCTGCCGCTATTTTAAATGTACAGGCATTCGCAATTTGACGATTATTAGCTGATAATTGAGTCAACAATTGATGATGGGCGGGATGCAGATGGAAGGTAGACAAATCCACGCACACTTCATCAACCATGTTGCCCCTAGAATTGAAATTTTATTTGGGACAGTCAGTAAATTACTTCTCAAGCCCTAATAATAATAATAATAATAATAATAATAATAATAATAATAATAATAATAGTAATAATAATAATAATAATAATAATAATAATTTATTTTATTTTACCTGGCAGACTTAAGGCCTTAAGGCCTTCCCTTACACTCAACCAGATCTACAATTAATACAAGTGCATAAGTAATAATAATAATAATAATAATAATAATAATAATAATAAAAATAATAATAATAATAATTTATTTTATGCTTGACCATGCCGAAATGTAGTAATTATACACCTGGTAGTAGCCCTTTAATGCACCTCATTAAAGTACACCTATTCATTAAAGTTCAGGTGTTCAGCCAATGACAAGTCACCTTTGTACCGTTATAAAACCGCAAGTATCGATTATTCTCGGATATGTAATCGAAAGACAATTAGCGAAAAGTCACGGAGGCTGGAAATCCAATACTCTCGCAGAAGGTTATGTTCTGTTACTATAATAATTAGCGTTAATTGTAAATAATATTCAAATAAATTCAATTTGTCATCTCGTTTTTCAATTCTAAATCAATTTCCAGGTTATATCAAACTAATGTTCATCTTATTGTCTATCAAGTTCAATGACATTCGGCCTCAAAAAAAAAATCAATACTTTCGCGTCTGCGCACATCTCACAATTCAGGTCAGTTCGCATATAACCATAACATGACCTAATTTTGAATAATTTCAAGTTAGAAATATGGTCGAGCATAAAAAGTCGTATGAAACTTGCCTATAATGGTAATTAAGACGCTCGTATGAAAATTATGAAACGAGCGCAAGCGAGTTTCATAAACAAACATACTTGCGTCTTAATTACTACCATTATAGGCACGTTGCATAATGTACTATTATTTTACCTGGCAGACTTAAGGCCTTAAGGCCTTCCCTTACATTCAACCAAATCTACAATTAATACAAGTGTATAAGTAATAATAATAATAACAATAATAATAATAATCATCATCATCATCACCATCATCGTCCTTGCAGGTATTAGGCCTAGTGACCAGTTACGGTCTCCGTCCAACTTTTCAGGGGACGTCCCAAAGATCTTCTTCCATGTGGTAAGTTATATAGCGGAGAATTTGTCTTGGGAATCTGAAACGGACCATCCTATTGACACGGTTAAGCCATTTTTGTCTATAGTAGTTGAGATGTTCATAAATAGGTGTAATTTTAAATTCTTTTGTAATTAGTTCATTCCTTTTGTGGTCAAGCAAGCTGTAGCCGGCAGTCCTCCTTATAAATCTCATTTCCGCAGTTGTTAGGCGTTGGACATCTGAGTTTCGAACAGTCCAGGCCTCACTACCATACATGAGGACAGGTCTTGCTATAACTTTATATGCTTTTAAACTGGTGTGTTTTTGAGTTTTCGTGGTTGTGAAAACCTGGTTGATGGTTCTTAAGCCTCCATTAAAATCTTGAATATTTTCAGATATATCAGTAACAGGTAAATAGTCAAATTATAACCTAAATATTTAAATGAGTTTACCTGTTCTAACGTACGGATTCCAATGCAAATTTACTCCTAACTGGCTGTTTACCTTGGAACGTCATAAGTTTTGTTTTGTTTGGGGAAATTTTCATATCGAAATTTTGTGCTATTATATTCAGGTGATACATTGAGTATTGCAGCTCGTCTTCATTTGTAACAAAAATAACCTGATCGTCTGCATATAATAATGTGTCTAGAGTACAATTTCGGAATAGCGGGATGTTTCCATGAATTGTTAGTCGCCAATGTCTGATGATGGAGTTGATGTACTTATATATTGAATAAAAGTGGTGAGAGGGGGCATCCTTGACGAACTCCACAGTTTATCGGTCTCCATTCGGTATGTTCTGATCCGATAGTAATTTTGATAATATTGTGGTTATATAATTCGTAAATTTTTCTTATAATTGCGTTTGAAACTGATCATCTGCCAAAATTTGAAAGAGCTTATTTCTGTCAACACGGTCGAAAGCTTTTTCGTAATCAATAAAAGCCAAGTGAGAATAATAATAATAATAATAATAATAATAATAATAATAATAATAATAATAATGTGAAATACTGTTATTCAAACTTATCTAAGTTACCAGTTAATCTGAACACATTAGCTTTATTTTTATTTATTTATTTATTTATTTATTTATTTATTTATTTATTTATTTATTTGTTTGTTTGTTTATGTATTTATTTATATATTTAACCTGGTAGAGATGAGATCATCAGGTCTTTTCTTCTCTTTAGTTCTCCTCCGGAAGAAATATTAAGAAATTTTAAAGTTCTTTTTAAAATTAATCTGAATCAATCAATCAATCAGCATAAACGGGGAAAAAATCGTCAGGTGCATAGCTTTACTTTGCTGCAAATCTTTACCTAGAACTATGTGTGGGTGCGATCAAATATCGACAGATTCATTGCTTTACTATGCTGCATATAATACGTAGAACTACGTGTGGTTCCGATCACATGTTGACAGGAGCTTTACTGTGCTGTATTTTCATTTTATGTTTACGTAGAAATACGTGTTGATATGGCAAGAGTCCACACCTGTGGAGTAACGGTTAGTACGTCTGGCCGCGAAACCTGGTGGCCGGGTTCGATTTCCGGTCGGGGCAAGTTACCTGGTTGAGGTTTTTCCGAGGTTTTCCCTCAGTCCAATATGAGCAAATACTGGGTAATTTTCGGTGCTGGACCCCGGACTCATTTCACCGGCATTATCACCTTCATCTCATTCACCGGCTAAATAACCTAAGACGTTGATAAAGCATCGTAAAATAACCTACTTAAAAAAAATATGGCAAGGTACGATCATCTGTGATGTTATCGGTGACAGATGAAATAGTGAAGACGTTGGCTGGAGGGACTTGGAATTTTTCCATCGGAACCTATTCCTCCTTTAGTGGAGTTTGTATATGCCAGTATAAGTCATGTATTTTTTTTTTACTGCAGTTATAATTTTGTTCAAAATGTATTTTTAATTTGTTTATTCACTTTGATTATTTAATGTGGCCTTTACATAATTAATAAATAGTTTGTAAACAATTAATTACACACCTAATTAGGTAATGATACTGCTATTACCTAACTGGTTGCGTAATGTGAACCATACATTAAATTAAAATGGAATAGATTTTGTTTTTATAAACATTCATATCTTAGGCGGGAATTCGATGGTACTAAACATTCAAATGCAGAATTTGCAGCATTTTCAATATCTGAATCCTCGTTTGAACTCATTTTAACAATGTTTGTCTATTTCTCCTAGGAGGGTAAGGTTGCCTAATTTCGTGATATATTTAATAAAGTCTATTTTTATGCCAAAATTGTAATAAAAATTTTCAAATAACACCTAAATGACGTTATTCGGACATTTAGCTACAGTTTTTACAACATTCAGTATCAACAGTTTCAACAGGTATATAATATATGATTCTTCATTGTTACACAGTGGCTCCTAAATCCGTGACAGGGATCCAAATTCCGTGATAGTGGTTTCCTAATTCCGTGAGTGATATCCTAATTCCGTGTTACTAAAATTATCCTCATTAACTGTTCAGAAAACAAACGTGAATTTGGAAAAACATGTTAAAGTCATGGTATATTGTTTTAATATGGATTAAGCAAGAAATTATAACATAGAAAAAGGGCCTAAGTGACAAAATTCATAAAAATACTTGTATAACTACAGGAATACATATTACATATTAATATATTATAAACAAAATAAACTGAAAGTTAAATTCAATACAAAATTAAATTTGAAACAATTGAATTATAACACAATTATTTCTCATTAATTATGTTCTTAACAACGGCAGTAATTAAGTTAAATATATGGTCTACACGTATTATTTTATTATAATTGTAATTTATGTTTTCTATAACTTATTTCTACTATTATTTCCACGAACTATTTTCTTTCATAGACATTAATTTTCACAATTTAGCGTTGGCAACACTGGTCGAGTGAGCCAGGAAGGAGAATTATGAAAATAAATCCGAAAATTGGAAAGCTTCTGTAGCATTGTTATTGTCTCATAATGTTTAAATAAAAATACACATTGATTCCGTTGACTTTAATCTACAGTAATATATCATTTTTATAATGCTATATTAATTCTTACCTCAAATATAAAATGTTTCTTCTGCAGCGGTCACAAGAGAAAGAAAAACTTACTGGTCAACCACCTTTCACTGAACAAAAGTTTCTGCAATCGGCTGCTTTTATTCAAAAGGCGGGTAGTCAATAGAACTGAAAAGATGACATATCCTGGCATCTATTAGGTATTTCAAAAACGTAAAAGTCAGAGACCACAACTCCATGACAGCCAATTGAAATTTTATCACGGGATTAAGGGTATCACGGAATTAGGCACCTTTACCCTACTGCTGTTCTTCTGTTATAAATAAAAAGCTATCGTGTTCAAAACTAATAGGCTAAAACAAACATAAACGAATCGTCTCTCGCAGGAAGTAACTAATAAAAAAACAATCGCCTCTCCACAAAAGACATGTTCAAAAGTAATAAAAATAATACAATTACTGTTATTAAAAACATAATTTTTGATCAAAGTGGATAAAACGTTGGACATACATGTCATAACTTCATATTACGATATTCGACTGTTTATCAAACTCGTATTATAATATGAAACATTATGATACTCATATCGTAATTTACTATTATTTTATGACGCTTTGTCAACTGCGATGTCTATCTATCATCTGAGTGAGATGAAGGTGAATACCAGCGAAATGAGTCCAGGGTCCAGCTCCGAAAGTTACCTAGCATTTGCTCTTAATGGATTCATGGAAAACAACCGGGACTCGAACCCGGGATTTCTACGTGCTGACGCTTTATCCACTAAGCCACACCGGATTCCAGCTCCGATGCCGGATTGAATCCTCTCAGTTTAAGTTCCACCTCTTAGTTTCCCTTTAGTGGCCAACCCTCATGCACTGTGTTACAGATGTGTGACAGTAGCACTATGTCCAACACCCCATGTGCAAAGGCAGACTTTACGAGTGATTAAGTGGCCGGGATCCGACGGAATGGGCGTCGTTTTAAATCAGTAGTGTCAGAGTTGTAAGCTCCAATACCGGTTGTGGAGCTAGATCGGAGCTTGAACTTGATTATTTCTGTGGAAACACCGGAGCACGCAATCAGTCTAGTGGAGCGCTCACCTCCGTTTAGTCCTTGTCTGACATCGCTATTTTAAATCATTAAGTGATTATATACGCATATCATATTATTATGACGTATCGAAGTACGTATGATATTTCCGTGCAGGAATTCTGCATTACCATATGATGAAGGATGTGGATAAAGCTTCAGCATGTAGAGCTGAAAACCCGTGTTCGAGTCCCGGTGCCGGAGATAACTTTTCTCCGCTCCACCCATCCTTCCTCATAATTATGGTAATGCAGAATTCTTGCACGGAAATATGGGCCTATGTACTTTGGTACATCATAACAATATCAATCAGGTAAGTTGTCCAATCAGGATTTGAACCTGGGCCCGCTAGTTTCACGGTAGACATGCTGAAGGTATTCACAGAAACGGAAAAGGTAGAACAATAAAGCGATTAAATTCTTTCCTGGAAACAAAATAAATAGAATAAATCAAGTCTATTTTTAGAGCTAATTGTCTTTATTTCGAGAGTAAGTAGTGTAAGCTATTTAAAGAACATTTTGATGTTGCTTCTATGTGGCGACATGAAACTCGTTTTACCTTTCTTTATCTTGTCAGCCTTCTGAACGAAGAACGAAGTGTTTTGTACATTACTTCGATAGCCCAACGGAAGAGCACGAGTTTAGTGTATCGCACGCTTTACAAATTGCGGGATGACTGTTTTCTTGGGGTTCCCCACTGAGATAAACCATTTTACAATTTTATTTTGTACTAGCCATACCCCTGCGCTTCGCTGCATCAACGCTAGAGATGAACAACGATCGAGAAAGCAAGACTAACAGCACCCTCAACGCCGAAAACCAGCACGACAATGTTGTATACGTCGCGTCATTGACGTAAAGATTGTTTGTGAGTGTTTCGACACGTCGAGATTGATCACTCCCGAAGTCCCGAACGTCAAGCAGCCTTGAATCGCCACAGTTGTTTATACCTGACTGAACTTTTATCTACTTTGGCAACTGTTATACAGGGTGTTTCCGGGCTAGTGTTACAAACTTTCAGGGATGATGGGGAAGGGCACATGTATTAATTTGAGATCAGGAACCCTGGTCCGGAAATGACTGAGTCGAAAGTTACAAGCAAAAATAGTTGTGTGGAAATAAAATAATTTAATTCCACTGAACACCTTATTTATGTGTATTTATCTGTACATCTTACATATACTGTATTCATCTGACGTTGTTTACGTTGTCTACTTACAGTATTCCATTCAGTGCGCTGTCTGAGGGATGGGGACAGGAAACTACACTAAAGCAATGCAGATAGCGTAATGTGTAACGGACATGGTCGGTTCTGATATGTACGTCTGTAGACAGCAGTGTATGTGTACAAGTTAAAGTGCCCAGTCGATCAGACCTAGTGAAATGGAGGCGTACACGAGAGCGGAATATGCATACCTGATTTTCGAATACGGATGAGCCAATGGGAACAGTAGACAAGCTCACAGATTGTATCGATACAAGTACCCACGAAGGAGACATCCGGCCCATACCATCTTTCTACGACTGTTCCAAAGGTTAAGGGAAGGAGAGCACGTGGTGCGAAATTACAATTCCATTTCCACACAACTATTTTTGCTTATGACTTTCGACTCAGTCATTTCGGGACCAGGGTTCCTTATCTCAAATTGATACATGTGCCCTTCTCCATCATCCCTGAAAGTTTGTAACACCAGCCCGAAAACACCCTGTATATGTATAAACAATCAAGTAGCCTCTTTGAAACATCATCTCTACCTTTTACTGTATAATAATCCGTTCCCCAGTCTTTATTTAATTACTAGGTCCTTATTAAAAGGCTAGGAATTTTCTTTTCATATGTTTGAGATCAAGTGTGCAATCTCAAGTAAAAAGATATTAACATTATGTTTTATGTTTCCTAAAAATGCAAATTTATTTGAGAATTATTTTTTCTATTTATATAACCATAGGCAATATCACATAATAGAACCAGAACATTTTGATAACTAAGATACTATTCTGTTTGGCTTTTTCTCTCATTTAAACATTTATAATGTTATTTATTTCAATGATGTATGTTATTCAAAGTTACGATATCTTTCCACGCCGACCAAATGCTATTTCGAGAATGATGAGCGAGACTCGAAGCGCACGAGAATGACGATACAACACTCGAAAGACAAATGCAACGAAAACAGCGCGCGACAGCAGCAGTTAGTTTTGTTCATCTCTAATCAACACGTATTTCTACGTAAACATAAATATACAGCATAGTAAAGCTCTTGTCAACATGTGATCGCAGCCATACGTACTTCTATGTATTATATGCAGCATAGTGAAGCAATTAACAATTAACAAATTTATATTTAAATATCCTAATCTTGTCAATTCTAATAGATCTAGTATTAAATTTAAAAAGTTATGTATGGGTTTTATAAAAATTGAAAAATTCTGAATTTAAATTTATATACTATAATTGCGCTAGCGGCGTGGTAGAGGGCTGGCCTCGCATTCGGGAGGTCCGGGGTTCGATCCCAGGGGCCGGCAATCCTAACTGAGGTTTTCATGTTTTCCTCAGTTATTTCCAGGCAAATGCCCGGATTGTACCTCTTGAAAGTCCGGCCATGGACGGCGATCCTTCCCTTAATCCTTTCATATGTGTGAGTGAATGATGTGTAATGTCTTAAATGTTTGTGTTGTATCGGAGGTGGACCTGGCATTTAGCTGATCCCTCATCCGTGGAGGCCCTCCATGTCCTTGTGTGGTCAAAAAAGTATGTATGTGATCCATAGATTAATTCCTCTCCCGACAAGTCGCGGCCCTGTAAGGTCCGGGTGGCGTGGGTCGTGTAAATGCACCTAGAAGGGAGAGGTTAAACTGAAAGAAAGAAAGAAAGAAAGAAAGAAAGAAAGAAAGAAAGAAAGAAAGAAAGAAAGAAAGAAAGAAAGAAAGAGATACTATAATTGCATAGTAGGCATAAGACAAATTGTACTGTATAATTATTAATTTCAATTCAGGAAAGAAAGAAAGAGATACTATAATTGCATAGTAGGCATAAGACAAATGGTATTGTATAATTATTAATTTCAATTCAGGAATCCGCCCCTGAGCACGAGTTCTGCTCTTTCAGGGGCGAGCTAAAGTTTTTCTGTATATATTATATTTTATGTTACGATTATTAGCAAAATAATAAGTAAATAAATTAATTAATTAATTTGTCGATATTTGATCGCACCCACACGTAGTTCTACGTAAAGATTTGCACCAAAATAAAGTTATGGATCTGTCGATTTGTTCCCCTTTTATACTGATTGATTGATTCAGATTAATTTTAATAAAGAACTTGAAAATTCCTTAACATGATTTCTTCCGGAGGAGAACTAAAGCTAATGTATTCAGATTAACTGGTAACCTAGATAAGTTTCATTAACAGTATTTCACATTATTATTATTATTATCATTATTATTATTATTATTATTATTATCATTATTACAGTGAAACCTTTCTTTACGGACACCCCCAAGATAAGACACTCCTTATATACGGACAGATTTTTATATCCCAACTGAAATAATATAGATATAATGATAAATTTAACTCTCGTTTACGGACACTCTCAGACACGGACACGGACAGCTGTTTCACAGTCCTGAAGCTTGCTTTACTTCCTGGCTGCGGACAGAACTTGGATTTCAAGACCTAATGTGTTACAAACATGGAAAATTTAGTTTTGAGAACTATACAGAAATTCTTTAACATGAAAGAAGACAATAAGGACCGTATTCATAGACATTCTTAGCGCGGACGTCCGGTGAATGATCAGCGAACTAACGTCTTTCGTATTCATAAACCAGTGTTAGCAATATGATATCATATGAATCCTGTATAAGTAACCAGTCGATAGCCGGGGCTAGTTTAGCACACTCGTAGCGCGGGCTAGCGAAATGTCTATGAATAGCACCCTGTGGGTCTCGTAGGCTAGCCCAGCCGACTACCCCTTATTAGCTGGAAGCGGGTGGATAAACAATATCATAAAATGTAATCTGTCTGATGGGTCCAAGGTTTTCGCGTTCGTGAAATTGTATTCAACACATGATAGGGTTAATAGGATTATTCTCTTCACTTCAATCAGTTGCACTGTTTCGAGAGACATGGCACCTGAACATAAAGGTTAATGTAAAAACTGTAAATTACAGTACTACATGGCACAGAACTGTATTTTTCTTTTTCGGCCTTATCTACTGTAGTTCAGAGTTGCAAAGAATTTACTGTAGTACAGTATATTGTATCTAGAATTAAACTACAGTAATACAATTCATTTAAAGCGTGAAGGGATACATAATGCATATTACAAATTTACTGTTAGATTGGGGAGCCTCCCTCCCAATAAAGGATACCTCCCAGATGCGGACAGTTTACGTCCCTTCGATGTCCGTAAATGAGAGGTTTCACTGTATTATGATTATTGTTATTATTATTGTTATTATTATTATTATTATTATTATTATTATTACTACTGCTGCTGCTACTTATGCATTTGTATTAATTGTAGATCTGGTTGAGTGTAAGAGGTTTTTAGGCAATATTATTATTATTATTATTATTATTATTATTATTATTATTATTATTGAAGCTTGAAGGTCCATGTCGTAGATCTAATCCACGTAAGAGATCACTGTCCCTGAATGAAGGGGCTTCAGCAGTAAACTACTCACTGTCCCATTAAAAATTCAATTCTAGAGGCAACATGGTTGTGCGAAGTGTGCTTGGATTTGTCTACCTTCCATCTGCATCTCGCTCATCATCAATTGTTGACTCAGTTATCAGCTAATCATCGTCAAATTACGAATATCTATACGTTTAAAATACCGGCAACTAAATAATTATCTTGGATAACTTATTTTTCATTACCAAGATGATGTGTGTGTGGTCTTGGGTGGAGGTCCGGCGCCCTGCATGTCGACAGGTAATACTTCGACAAGATACGCAGACTCCCAGTACAGTTATATTATATCTTGAATAACGATGACGTAATATAAAAAATGAATTCACTAGATCACTGCTTACATTAATAAGGCACATGGCCTTCGAAATTACGATTTTACTATGATTCCGAAGGCTTTGATAACTTAATTGGGACTTAAATTAATTGATTTTATTTTTAATATATATTAATTTGGTGAAATGAAAACGAAATAAATATGATTTAACTTTCGTATTTAAGTTAAGTCACAATTAGTTAATTGTGGATTAGTAACATGTTGGTGGAATCGGTTCTTAAAGCAAAGTGACGCTGTGGATGGCATCGTCGCCTTCCAAGGTGTGGCGACGGGTACTGAAACTGGAGGTTGCTTTTAAGATCTAAAATTCTGCAGTGCTTTGGAAAAGTGGCATAAGTCAGTTTCCACAAATTTTTTTTATTAATTTATTGACAACTTACGGAACATTTGCTCGCTTAGGAAAAGAGACATAAGTATTTCTCAAAATTAGAATAATTTATACAGAAGAAAATCAAATCGACATAAACCACTGTGAAGACAGTTTTTTCCTTCTTCTGTGAAATTAACATTTTTGACTTGTGCCACTTTTCCCGGGCACTGCAGAATTGTGAATAAATATCTGTTCTTCACACATCATCTCTGTATTCCTCATCTTTCACTGTTGCTACCTCTCGTCACTGGAACTCTCTGCCGCCTGAAGTCAAGGGCTGCCGAAGACTGAAATCTTTCAAATCCAAGTTAGAAAATTATCTTATGACGAGTTGCCAAACTAACTCGCTATTATGACAAGTGTTGTATTGCATGTTTCCACGTATTCACATTTTTTTATGATCTAGTGATATTTAACTTATTTTGTCATTTTGTTTTCATATTTCCCGATAATGGTATATCTTTAATGTGATAACTTGAGCTATATATAATCATAATTTTCCTTACTGTGTGTACCTAAAAATATTGTATTCATTGTATGCTTTGTACTTCACTATTTTATTACTACTATTTACTTACTTACTTACAAATGGCTTTTAAGGAACCCGAAGGTTCATTGCCGCCCTCACATAAGCCCGCCATCGGTCCCTATCCTGTGCAAGATCAATCCAGTCTCTATCATCATACCCCACCTCCCTCAAATCCATTTTAATATTATCCTCCCATCTACGTCTCTGCCTCCCTAAAGGTCTTTTTCCCTCCGGTCTCCCAACTAACACTCTATATGCATTTCTGAATTCGCCCATACGTGCTACATGCCCCGCCCATCTCAAACGTCTGGATTTTAAGTTCCTATTTATGTCAGGTGAAGAATACAATGCGTGCAGTTCTGTGTTGTGTAACTTTCTCCATTCTCCTGTAACTTCATCCCTCTTAGCCCCAAATATTTTCCTAAGCACCTTATTCTCAAACACCCTTAACCTATGTTCCTCTCTCAGAGTGAGAGTACAAGTTTCACAACCATACAGAAGAACCGGTAATATAACTGTTTTATAAATTCTAACTTTCAGATTTTTGGACAGCAGACTGGATGATAAGAGCTTCTCAACCGAATAATAACACGCATTTCCCATATTTATTCTGCGTTTAATTTCCTCCCGAGTGTCATTTATATTTGTTACTGTTGCTCCAAGATATTTGAATTTTTCCACCTCTTCGAAGGATAAATCTCCAATTTTTATATTTCCATTTCGTACAATATTCTGGTCACGAGACATAATCATATACTTTGTCTTTTCGGGATTTACTTCCAAACCGATCGCTTTACTTGCTTCAAGTAAAATTTCCGTGTTTTCCCTAATCGTTTGTGGATTTTCTCCTAACATATTCACGTCATCTGCATAGACAAGAAGCTGATGTAACCCGTTCAATTCCAAACCCTGCCTGTTATCCTGAACTTTCCTAATGGCATATTCTAGAGCGAAGTTAAAAAGTAAAGGTGATAGTGCATCTTCCTGCTTTAGCCCGCAGTGAATTGGAAAAGCATCAGATAGAAACTGACCTATACGGACTCTGCTGTATGTTTCACTGAGACACATTTTAATTAATCGAACTAGTTTCTTGGGAATACCAAATTCAATAAGAATATCATATAATGCTTCCCTCTTAACCGAGTCATATGCCTTTTTGAAATCTATGAATAACTGATGTACTGTACCCTTATACTCCCATTTTTTCTGCATTATCTGTCGAATACAAAAAATCTGATCAATAGTCGATCTATTACGCCGAAAACCGCACTGATGATCCCCAATAATTTCATCTACATATGGAGTTAATCTTCTTAAAAGAATATTGGACAAAATTTTGTACGACGTCAACAAAAGTGATATTCCTCGAAAGTTACCACAGTTGGTTTTGTCCCTCTTTTTAAAAATAGGTACAATTATGGACTCCTTCCATTTTTCTGGTACAATTTCCTTTTCCCAAATAGCAAGTACAAGATTATGAATTTCGCTATATAATGCATTTTCACCCTCTTGTATTAATTCTGCTGGAATTTGATCGATACCTGGAGACTTGTACTTTTTCAGATTTTCTATCGCAATTTCGACGTCTGAAAGCGTGGATTCGGGTATAAATGGCTCAGCAGTTTGTATTTCAATTTCGTCCCGATCATTTCTATTTGGCCTATGTACATTTAGTAGTTGCGCAAAATAGTTTTTCCATCTGTTTAGGATTGATGGAGAGTCTGCAAGCAAGTCACCATTCTCATCCTTGATTTACCCTTGGCTGATATCCGTTCTTAAATTCCTTTATACGCTTATATAAATCTCGAATGTTTTTATTCTTACTATTTGTTTCTACTTCATTCAGTTTTTCCTTCAAGTAATCTCTCTTTCTGTTCCTAAGTGTACGACTTGCTTCCCGTCTTTCATTGAAATAATTATCTCTCTTCTCCTCAACTGGATCCTGTAAGAATTTCAATTTTGTCTGTTTCCTTCTTTCTACTACCATGCAACAATCTTCATCAAACCACGGTTTCTTTTTCTAAGTTTCATAATAACCTATGCTCTGCTCCGCTGCAATTTTGATACTATGTCTGGTATTTTCCCACACGCTATTAACATCTAATTCTTTCTCAACTTCGTCGGAACTTTCTAAAGTGGCAAACCTATTCGAAATTTCGACCTGATAATTTTGCTTAGCTTCCTCGTCCTTTAATTTCAAAATATTGAATGTAGTAATATTAACTTGTTGCTCTACTCGCTTGGCTACTGATAATCTTTCTCTTAATTCTCCAATTACCAAATAATGGTCAGAATAATTACAGTCTGCCCCCCTGAAAGTTCGAATATCTGCTGTATTAGTACGTCTCCGTTTATCTATCAAGATGTGATCTATTTGGTTGTGTGTCAATCCATCAGGAGAAGTCCAAGTATATTTATGTATATCCTTATGAGGGAATGTTGTACTCTAGACAATTAAATTTTTTTATGTAGCAAAATTGACTAACCTAACTCCATTGTCATTACTGGTTATGTGTAGGCTCTCTTTTCCAATAGTTGGTTTAAAAATATCCTCCCGTCCTACTTTAGCGTTGAAATCCCCCAATAAAATTTTCGTGTGATATCTAGGGAACTGATCAAAAGTATGTTCCAATTCCTCATAGAAGCTATCCTTTATATGGTCGTCTTTCTCTTCTGTAGGGGCGTGAGCATTTATAACTATGATGTCGCACCATCTACTCTTAAGTACTAAATGTGATAACCTGTCGCTGATAAATTCGACCTTTTTTACTGCTGATTTTATTCTTTTATGAACAAAGAATCCTGTTCCTAATTGGTGATTATTGTTTCCGTCCCCATAATACAGGGACATCATTTTATTTTTACTTCAATTTTTATTGTACCTGAGTTTTTTAATGTACTTCACTCCCACCCCTTCTACTAAGGAAGTTCCAACTCCACACAGAACCAAGACCGCAGATAGTAAGCAGTACTGAGTTACTGAGTATAGTACGTTCCAGTGACGAAAGAGCTTTCAATATTGAATCATATTTTCGCACAGGTACTGTTCGTTTGCCTACGTCGCATCCCGATTTCCCCCACCTGCTTCTGCTCGCCCCTCTGTAATAGCTGGGCTGTCTTAGCTCTTTTCTGAAAACATTAATTTCTCTTAGGAATTGGAAGTTTACGTAATATTATACAGCTGTTTAATTTAACTTAAATAAAAGGGCCTCGTTAAGTAATTAACTGTCACGTGATTTCCTCCCTTTCTACAATCCTGCGGCATAACCGCTTGGACGGACAGTAGATAGCATGTCTGAGTAATTTTATATTTTCGGGTCGGGCAGAAGTGAAGATTGAATTTACAGTACGTAGAGTAGGTACAGAATTATTTCAACATGAATTACTAGTACGAAGGACGAAACTGGCAATTGGAATTAGATGCAATAGTCTATAGTGCGATAATATGCACAAAAGAACTGAAGCCTGTATCGAAATGAACGGCCACCATTTTCAAAATTGTGTTTAAATATTCATATTATGATTATTTTTCAATTTAACTTCTTTCTCTATATTGTACGCTAATGTGCTGTAGACAGTATAATATACACTGCATAATGAATACGTTCGCATGGATAACTCACTTCGTGAGTAAAAACACTTATTCTTAATACAGTACTGTACTTTGATTAAAGATAAACCTAATGAAAATTATCAAACTCAAAATCGCGATATTTCCTAGTTTACGTAAATGGATGAACTACTTTTCTTCCTTCCTATACCTAGTAGAGTGATTTGTGTTTTACGCCAGTATCATCGAACTCCAGTCTTGGAGGGGGGAGCAAGCGGTGTTTCCTGTTCTCTAAAGGTATAGACAGGTTAATATTAAAAATGTTAGTAAAAATAAAATGATGTCCCTGTACAACAAGTAATCTCCTATTTGTGATATGCCATTCCCATCTAACCTAACCTCTTGTACTCCCACGAAGTCTATTCTATATCTAGCTAGTTCTTTTGCTACTAATGTTATCCCTCCTGTTCTATAAAGACTAGTTACGTTCCAAGTGCCAAATCTCAAAACCTTATTCCTTTGCTGTGGTCGTGCCAAAGAATCAGTCCTATTCCGAGGCTTATTGTAGGGATTCGTAACAAGCTGTTTTTTTTACGGTGATGGGTTGTTAGCCCTTCGCCCAACCCCCAAGCTGGAGGACCACCCCTTATTGGCTGCTTATTCAATATATTCGCAGCTACCCTCCATATCTGGAGGCCGTCTCCTCTATCAGCAAACTTAGGACGCGCCATGCCGTGGTGATAGGGACCCACCATACATGGTTTATTACTACTATTATTATTATTACTATTATTATTATTATTATTATTATTATATTACTATATTATTACTATTATCATCATTATTATTATTATTATTATCAATAATTGTCTTATTTTTTTATACTTTGTTTGTATCATTTATTTTGACCTGCTGTTCACATTTTATTATACCTTTTTCCTTTCTTTCTGTATGTTATATATTATGTCTGATTTCTACTTACTTGTTGTTTACATTATATTATTATTGTTATTATTATTATTATTATTATTATTATTATTATTATTATCTTATTCAGTTTTGTGTGTAAAATTGTAGTGTACTTTGTAAATTTGTAGTGTTTTTTGTAACGCAGTTTTACTCCTGGTTGAGTGTTAGAGAAGGCCATATGGCCTTAACTCTGCCAGGTTAAATAAACCATTATTATTATTATTATTATTATTATCATTATTATTATTATTATTATTATTATTATTATTATTATCAATAATTGTCTTATTTTTATTGTCTCATTTATTTTGACCTGCTGTTCACATTTTATTATGCTTTTTTCCTTTCTTTCTGTATGTTATATATGAAGAGTCTACTGCAAGAATGATGGATATCATTTGGAATACATTTTTTCAGGAAAAGCAATTGAAAGTTTGAAATGCTTAGCGCTCAAAGTTTAATTGTGATTTTCCAATCATTACTGGACAATGACTATCAGTGTTAATGCCATATAACTCTCTATGTACATTCTATATGCCTTAAGCTATGCATTGATAGTCTTGGTTCATTTTCGACAAGAAAGAGACATCCACCATTCTTGCAGTGTACTCTTCATATTATGTCTGATTTCTACTTACTTGTTGTTTACATTACATTATTATTATCTTATTCAGTTTTGTGTGTAAAATTGTTTTGTACTTTGTAAATTTGTAGTGTTTTTGTAACGCAATTTTACTCCTGGTTGAGTGTTAGAGAAGGCCGTATGGCCTTAACTCTGCAAGGTTAGATAAACCATTATTATTATTATTATTATTATTATTATAGTGTTGCCATTAATTTTCGAATGACCTATGTATTCTTATTAAAATATTCATATTTTGTAGCCTAATTTAAGGAACCTGATTTTCAAAGTAAAATTTTAAAAAGTGTTATAAGTTGCAGGTAATCTGATCACGATAAAAACGAAGTCCATACAGGTCAGCAGCTACAGTCTAGGATAGCATAGGACGCTCAGACCACGTTCGGGTAATGCAATGCTGTCTGCGTCAGCAGTTACCGCGGAAACGTGTAAGCGGAATTAACAAATGAGCGATAATTGTGGAGGCAAATTCCCACAAGGCGATGAAATTCCTGGGTGCAAGCAACACGCGCCTTCCGGTCACAGCACCGCCTGGACCTCCTCTTCACCAGCGCTCACGTCACACGTTACAGACACTGCAATGCGAATCACACGCTTCTAAGACGCACGTGCTGGACTCTAAAATTGGGAAATAATTTGAAGGACACAATCTGAACTACTGGCACTGCAACCTTCACAAAGGCGTCTGATTCATCTCCTTCTTTTTCACGTTATTTGAACTTTGTCTCACAGCTGGCCGAATGGTTAGGTTTGACTTTCTAAGCCATAGATCCGAGTTCATGTACGTAGATAAAATTATTGGGGATCATTAGTGTGGTTTTAGGCGTAATAGATCGACTATTGATCATATTTTTTTGTATTCGACAGATATTGAAGGAAAAATGGGAGTATAAGGGTACAGTACATCAGTTGTTCATAGATTTAAAAAAGGCATATGACTCGGTTAAGAGAGACGTTGTATATAATATTCTTATTGAATTTGGTATTCCCAAGAAACTAGTTCCATTAACTAAAATGTGTCTCAGTGAAACTTACAGCAGAGTCCGTGAAGGCAGCTTTCTATCTGATGCTTTTCCAATTCACTGCGGGTTAAAGCAAGAAGATGCACTATCACCTTTACTTTTTAACTTCGCTCTAGAAAATGCCATTAGGAAAGTTCAGAATAACAAAGACGGTTTGGAATTGAACGGGTTACATCAGCTTCTTGTCTATGCGGATGACGTGAATATGTTAGGAGAAAATCCACAAACGATTAGGGAAAACACGGAAATTTTACTTGAAGCAAGTACAGCCATAGGTTTGGAAGTAAAGTCCGAAAAGACAAAGTGTATGATTATGTGTCGTGACCAGAATATTGTACGAAATGGAAACATAAAAATTGGAGATTTATCCTTCGAAGAGGTGGAAAAATTAAAATATCTTGGAGCAACAGTAACAAATATAAATGACACTCGGGAGGAAATTAAACGCAGAATAAATATGGGAAATGCCTGTTGTTATTCGGTTGAGAAGATTTTGTCATCTAGTTTGATCTCAAAAAATCTGAAAGTTAAAATTTATAAAACAGTTATATTACCGATTGCTCTGTATGGTTGTGAAACTTGGACTTTAACTTTGAGAGAGGAAGAGAGAGATTAAGGGTATTTGAGAATAAGGTTCTTAGGAAAATATTTGGGGCTAAGATGGATGAAGTTACAGGAGAATGGAGAAAGTTACACAACGCAGAACTGCACGCATTATATTCTTCAGCTGATATAATTATTTTACTCGCTTCATTTTCCTTTATCTTTTATGTTTGTTAATTCCGGATCCCAGTGGTCAACCTCACCTGAGCACGGATGATTTTAAATAAATCTTAGTAGTGTATATTTTGGGGGAATATAATTATAATCGATTAAAATAATAATTACAGTGTACAGCTGTCAAAAGAAAAAGTGGCCGCTCTCCTGAAACAAAGTTCCCTTCGGGTATCTTCGCTACAATTCGGAGACAGGCGATGTTACATGTTGTTGGACCACGTTGCCGGATATCTACAGTTATAATTGAAGTATACTGTGTGTTATTCGATAGCATAATGGCAGCGTTCAGGCCTCTTATTCATGAGGTCCTGCGTTCGACTACAACCTCGTGCTTTTTATGTCCTTTTTTGTTCTGTTTTTGAGAGAGACAAACTATACATAATGGCTCCTTTCTCTTTTATGATTATTTTAGTAATTAACATCAGGTTCATTAATATATTATGCCATGACTTTATCATTATTATTATGATATTGTGGTTGCAAATGGAAAGAAAAAAGATTTTATTCTCAATAAAATATCTTTCGTGGGATAAACATAACAAATTTACTGGCGTCGGCCTTAAAACATTCAAACAATTAAGCGTTCAAAAAACAAAACAAAAAGCCACAATTCAATATTTAGTCTATCTTCCTCTTATCTCGATCATCTTGCAGTCGAGTGGGCATGGAATTGACTAGTCTTTGCAAATAGCGACTGTTCTTAGACACGATATTCCAGGAATTCTGAACATACACACATAAATGTTCTGTCCATGGGCAGGTCTTTCGTTGCAAACCCAGCAATCTCCAATCTTTCCTATTTTCTGCCTTCCTCTTAGTCTCCGCATATGATCCACATATCCTAATGTCGTCTATTATTCTTTTCAACCAGAGACCCAACCAATTCCTTCTCCTCTTTCTAATCAGTTTCAACATCATTCTTTCTTCACTCACTTTTTCAAACACAATTTTATTTCTTATTCTGTCTGTCCACTTTACACGCACCGTTCTTCTCCACATCCACATTTCAAATGCTTCAATTCGTTTCTCTTCATTTCGTCGTAATGTCCATGTTCTTTCCCCCATACAATGCCACACTCCACACAAAGCACTTCACTAGTCTCTTCCTTAGTTCTTTTTCCAGAGGTCCGCAGAAGATCCTTCTTCTTCTATTAAAATCTTCCTTTGTTCATGTTTGCAGTTTTCTTGGGAAGGATAGGCCTAAATGCGGTAACATCCCGTTGCTTTCCGCACACCACTATCTCTTTCGCATCTTATTAAATTCCAGGGGGCCCAAGCATGGAGATGAGGAGAGTGGATTTGACTAATTGAGCCCTCCGGACTTCACCGAAAGTCACGGCAAGGGTTAAATATTAATTCTATCAGGATATTTGACCCGGTCAGAGACCGGGAAATCTCAATTAGCCTTTGCACCCCGCATCCTGGACTAGCTTCTACGAATCATCAGAAAATCTTAGAGTGTGATTGGGCCAATTTTTCCGAAAATGTTTCCACACTTTTGCTCTCGTAGCTCAGCGGACGAACGTCGGAATTTAGATGTCAACGTCTCAGGTTGAATTCCTCGTTACTCCTTTTCATTTTATTGTGGTTCAAGATAGTATAATGTAATAATACAAAAAGAAAAACTAATACCAGTATTATGCAACTGAATTTTTCCAAACCTAATATTAAATTTATGTTATTTATATCGCTAAAGAACGATTACAATATAAATAACTTGAATATTATTTATACAGTATCACTAAGGAACGATAACAGAATATAAATGATAAATATTGGTTTGTTTAATTAATATATTGCGAAAGAACAGTAACAATATAAATAACTTGAATATTGTTTTATAATGCTAATGAAGGAAAACAGAATATAAATGATAACTTGAATATTATTTAAATCGCTAAAGAACGATAACAGAATATAAAAAACGTGAATATTATTCATATCGGAATTTCACAGATTTATTACAGATGTATTTAAGAAATTGTAGAAGAATAGTAATAGTAACAGTGTCCTATTTATTCTTCTTGGAGCCAAATTTGTAACTTTTAAAAGTGTGGTTACTATGTTGAAGTGTATGTGTTGTAACGGATGCTTGATTTGTTATGTATGTGAGTCAGTTATGGGATGTTTGATGTCGTCGCAATGTCGTAATTATAGTTTGATTGTGTTTATGTGACTATTGTGTATTAATTGATGATGTGTGGTACGGAAAGCTGCATATTTGTGTTATAGAAGTGTGTGTTGTTAATGTGTTGTTAATGTGTGTTGTTAATGTTTTTGTATGTTTCAAATTGATACCTGATATTTGTTTTGCAATCGCAATGCCTAATTTACGGATTGTTTATGTTTTGTTTAGGCCTACATCGCGTAAGCTAATTTAATTTTCTTTTCCATTTCTCTTTATGCTTATCTTTTTTGTGTATAAAACTATAGCCCTAACATACATATGTAAAATAGGGCTAACCCCCATTGGAGATGCAATAATAATTATTATTCATATCGTTATTATACGATAACAGAATACAAATGATGACCTGAATTTTATTCATATCTCTAAAGAACGATAACAAAATATAAATAACGTGATATCCATAAAGAACGATAACTGGATATAAATGATAATTTGAATATCATTTACATCGCTAAAGAACGATTAAAAAATAAACTGAAAACTTAAAGAAGGCCCGAACCCACGACCTTTGAATCATTAAACAAGCACTCTACCTCTGGTCTACAAGGCGCAGATTTGGAACACTTTCATAGTTCCGGAACTGCTTGTACAAGTACATGCATCGTGTAACATCGCCGCGACCCGAAGTGGACTTTGAAAATATTCACTGTTCACGAGTGCGGCCACTTTTTTTTTTGACAGCTGTACATAAACGTTTAGGGCCGTATTCATAGACATTCTCAGCGCGGGCTTCCGGTGGATGATCAGCGAACTAACGTTTTCCGTATTCATAAACCAGTGTTAGCGATATGATATGATATTAATCCCGTACAAGTAACCAGTCGATAGCCGAGGCTAGTTTAGCACGCTCATAGCGCGGGCTAGCGAAATGTCTATGAATAGCACCATAAGCTTTAATTTGGTACCTCAATGAAATCTTTTTCCGAATTGAAAGTCTACTTTTTGTCCGTCAGAAGGATAATAAATGTCGGAAAATGTGAAATAGGAGAAAACAGTCACTTAATATGGCTTAAGGTAGGCTATAGAAAGTATAGTGCGCTTATATTATAAATGCCCAAATAATTATGAAATTATTGAAATAATGGATACAAATTATATGTTTTCAAAAACTAGAAGAAATGAACTTCCAGATAAGGCAAAAACATTATTTACCATACTTTTGAAGAAATGTGGTATTTCTAAGAGAAATCGCTGTACGCAGACAGACTGAAGAATGCCCAGACGAAATAACCTCTTTATTTCAGAGATGCTGCGAAAAAAACTAGAAATCTGCTTTTTGCATCGTTCCTTCGCACGTGTTCACTGTAAAATACTTCTGTGACTGTGATTTAAAGAATCGATTTCAAAGATTAAAGCTACCCAGATAGGCCTACTGGATATTTGAGATTCCAATCTGTCCTCTAATGAGAAAGAACAATTCAGAAGCTAATCAATTTCACATCTGTCCAAATTTTTTGTGCCGTACTGGAATTAAATAAAATCCCTTCGTTAATTCGATTGCCGTATACATGAGTCACATACGAAATCACACATTTAGCTGCAGCTTATCACGTGAATGAAGATCCTTCACACGTGTTCACGATAAAAACTGCCCGTGCTTCTCATTTAAAGGCTCTATTTGAAAGATTAAAGCTACCCACATACTGCATATTTGAGAATTCAATCTGCGTGTGTTGTCTCATTTAACAAAACATAGTATTAATTGTGTATCTCATATCATAATTGAACAATGATCTCTCACTAAATATCCCGGATATTGCAATACTGGTGAAAATCGTATTAATTGATCAGTTATCATTAGGGACCGTATTCTGTCCCAGGGTGTACGGAGATAAGGTTAGTTCTTCGTAGAATATATTGGCGTGACGTCATGTTGGCGCGTAGGACAGGTACTATTAGGGAACTTGTTTGTTCTACAGTTGACCTTCTACTAATGATTCAAAACTTCACCTTGGAGAATATTGAAAATTGATTCTAGTAACAAAGATTGAAACTACGATGACGTTTCCTACAATTTAAATTACCTGAATGGTGAATTTTCAAAACGACTTAAGTCCCTAGAAGTAGTTTTGAGAAAATTGAAGAAAACTGTTTTTGGCCTCGCTGAACCATATATTGTTACAATATAATTTTTATATGTAAGCGATATGTAAGAGAAATAGTTTTAGTATAAACATTCATACTTTTGTACTCTTCTTCAGGTCGTAAAAAATTTAATTATCTTCAGGACTTACGTTGTTCTACAAATTAACTTCAATCCTGCATCATAATTATTAGATTACTGACACATAATAGTACATTATGCAACGAGCCTATAATGGCAGTAATTAAGACGCAAGTAGGCCTATGGTTGTTAATGAAACGAGCGCAAGCGAGTTTCATAATTTTCATACGAGCGTCTTAATTACCATTATAGGCAAGTTTCATACGACTTTTTATGCTCGACCATATTTGTAACTTGAAATTATTCATAAGTTTTCATGTTATGGTTATGTAAGTCACGAATGGAACTGACCTGAATTGAGAGATGTGAGCAGACGCGAAAGTATTTATTTTTTCCGAGGCACGAATATCATTGACCTCCATATAACCATATAACCTAGAGAACATTAGTCTTGATATAACCTGGAAATTGATTTAGAATTGAAAAATGAGATGATAAATTGAATTTATTTGAATATTATTTACAATTAACGCTAATTATTACAGTAACAGAACATAACCTTCTGCGACAGTATTGGATTTCCAGCCTCCGTGACATTTCCCTAGTTGTCTTTCGATTGTATATCCGAGAATAATCGAAAATCTGAACTTTAATGAATATGTGTACTTTAATGACATGCATTAAAGGACTGCTACCAGGTGTATAATTACTACATTTCGGCATGGTCGAGCGTAGACATCTTTAACTAAATGTATTTATACCAAAATCTTAAAATAACCTTATTGCAAATGTTGAACAACATTATTTTGAATAATTTGTTAATCACAAGAGCACAGACCTCTGATGGAGAAAAGTATGATGTTGAAGAAATGTTTGTCAGCACTTATTGCCATTAAGAATTTTATTAGTGTGTTGTTATTTTGTCGCGAACAACTGTCTCCGAAACAAACACAGTTCTTTAATATACTGGATGGGACACAGTTATTGAAGTAGTGTGCAGGAGAAAATTACATACCTCAATAAGACTTTTCTGGCCTGTCCCTCATGGAAGACACAAAAGAACATTTCACTAGTTTTCAAGTTGTGCACAGAGAAAGCTGGGACGGTAAGCAGGCGATAGTAGTACATATCCTGAACTGGCGTTTAGGCAAGCATAATTTTTCATGTAGTCAAATGTGACAGCAAGAAAATCCCCTCTCTCGATGCTTCACTTGGCTTCATTTTGCAAAATTTTTTACTTCAGCTACAAGTTTAGCACGATTACTGAGCATATTGCTTTTCATTTTCATGCTCTATTCTTCAAACGTAATACATTTTCTCAACTAAAGAATTACCAATAACAACAGATAAAACATTTTGTCAGCTGATTGTACGATTGAAACTACATATTATGTAAATTTCTTCAGTACTTGACGGGCAAAACAACTTAAGTCCAAGACTAAAGTTATTTTACCCCTTAACCAAACATTCTGCCGCTAAGAAAAACTATACAAAAGTCGTGGATTAAAGTAATTCTGTTACTAAACGATGCCCCTTGCACACAGTAACCGCCAAAATGTGAACTTAAGTCGTTTTGCAAATTCACTATTCATCTGTTCACTTTATTAATTTTATTTGTTTTTACTGGTACTGACAGAGTAAAGTTAGGGTCATAACCAGTATAAAAAATAAAGTCAAATATAAATAACATCAATGGATAAAACAATGAAAATCAATACCTTTTTATAAGTTGTAGGTTGTTTGCTCCTGAAGTATTTTCAAAGTTGTAGGCCTATTTAAAACTATGATGTAACTTATTATATTATCAAGCAATACTTTCTGGAGTTGATCATAAAATTCTACTTTCCAGCTTTGGTAAGTTCTACTATATTAGACCTAACAGACAATGTGTCAGTTTCTGAAACAAAATGTACTTCTAAGAATTGGGGGAGCTTTTGAATGTCAGGAGTAACAACTTTTCCAACAGAATGGCATAATACGTTTGGCTCATTACCCCATTTTTTGGATTGCATTTATTGCATATAGGATACAGGGCCCGGTTGAAGGCTGCTCGAGAATTAAAATGTATTCAGATGTTTCTGTGATTCAGACTTTTGTAGTTATTGTTTTGTTTTTATCGCTAGTAGGCCTAACAAAGAAATTATATGGACAACACAGTGTATTTCATTATTTTCAGTAGCATATAGTAGTTATATCTTTACAAGTTTGCAGCATAGTACAGCCACAGTCTAGTATATACAGTCACGAAGCTTGAGTTTATGAGGGTACTAGGAACAATAGACTGTGCAGGCACTATTCCGCATTGTCTGTAATGAGGCGATAGCAGCGATTCTAGTGGTTAGCTACTATCTATGGATGGGTATTTACTAAGTATTGAGCTTCGTGACTGTATGCATTAGACTGTGGTACAGCTATGCTCCGAACTTTTTTTACATTTACATGTTAATTTGCAAGTCCAGTGCACTCAATTAGTCAGGGACCTAGCTGCGAAAGTGCCGTTAGCCCTGATCAACTTCCATTAGTTTCCCTATGGTTTAATTAACTTTCAATATAGAGAATGGATTTTATAATAGTAACATGACTTCTGGAATTGAAGGCAAGCATGAGCAGAGCAGTCCGCCCATTTAATTCAATACTCTGCCGTGGCGTCGTGGTCTAAGGTATCCTGCCTAGAACTCGCATTACGGAACGCGCGATGGTTCGGGTTCTCATGGGGGAAGAAATAAAATTTTCTAATGAAATTTCGGCCAGTGTATGGAACCGGTGTCAACTCAGCATCTTGATTCACTTGGGAAGCTACAATAGATAGCAAAATCCGGTTGCGAAAGCCGGCTGTAACGGATGCGAGAATCATCGTGCTAACCACACGATACCTTCATTCTGGTTGGATGATCGTCCACCTCTGCTTCAGCATGTGGACTTGAGGCCAACAGCCGGCTGGTCTGTCTGGGCCCTTCAAGGGCTGTGGCGCCACGGATTACTATTACTAATTATTATCAACAGAATCACTGTGATGTTTATAATTTTGAATAGCATTGTATTCATATTGTGAGCAACTGCAAGAGCCAGGAGAGGGTTGGCCGCTCGGCAGAAGTCAAGGTTGACGGAAGAAGTACGACGAAGCCAATGCCCGAAGACGTAAGGGCCCAATAAAGAATGTGAACGAAGATAATTTAGAAACAGTTGCTAAGTAAAGAGGAGGAAACATTTTGAAGGAAGGGATAAGTTCTGTGGCCCATTTCTTTTCGGTCTCATTCCGAAATTTATCTTCATTCATTCATAATGTTCTGTCCAAGGGCAAGTCTTTCATTGCAAACCCAGCTTTCTCCAGTCTTTCCTATTTTCTGCCTTCCTCTTTGTCTCCGCATATGATCGATATATCTTAATGTCGTCTATCATCTGATATCTTCTTCTGCCACGAACTCTTCTACCCTTCACCATTCCTTCCAGTGCATACTTCAATAGGCAGTGTCTTCTCAACCATTGACTCAGCCAATTCCTTTTCCTCTTCCTGATCAGTTTCAGCATCATTCTTTCTTCATCCACTCTATCCAACACAGCTTCGTTTCTTACTTTGGCTGTCCATTTCACAAGCTTCATTCTTCTCCATATCCACACTTCAAATGCTTCTATTCGCTTCTCTTCACTTCGTCGTAATGTCCATGTTTCTGCCCCATACAATGCTACACTCCATAAAAAGCACTTCAATAGTCTCTTCCTTAGTCCTTTCTCCAGAAGCCCGTAGAAGATGCTTCTTTTTCTATTAAAAGCTTCCTTTGTCATGCTATTGTTCTTTTGACTTTTTGACAGCAGCTCATGTTACTGCTTATAATACGCTTCAATTATTTGAAGCTGTCCACTTGCTCTACTGCCTCACTTAGAATTCGCAAGTTTATCGTCTGTATTTTCCTTCCTATGAACATGTTCTTCGTCTTATTAGCATTTATCTTCATCCCATACTGATCACAGCTATCATTTAGCTCTTGTAGCATATCCCTCAGTATCATCTCCTCTTCTGCTAACAACGCCATATCATCAGCAAATCTTACACATTTTATTTTTCTTCCTCCTACTATCACTCGTCCCATGTTCTGAAAACAGTTCTTCACTAAATCCTCGAAGTAGATGTTGAACAGGGTAGGTGATAAAGGGCATCTTTGTCGTACTCCTCTCCCTATTTCACTTCCTTCTGACATTTCTTCTCCTATCCTGACTTTGATTCGTTGTTTCATATAAAGGTTACTGAACAGCCTCCTCTCTTTCCAATCCACGCCAATTACCTTTAGGATCTCCATCAGGTTATTCCAATCCACTCATCGCCCATAATTTAATGTATGCACGATGTGTACTGCATGCCTTTCCATGAGAAATATCACTATACGAATAATATTGAAAGTATGCACAGAGATAATGTATATTCAGAGGTGAATATAAACTAAAATTTGGTTGACAAAGTCAGGTACATCTTTATATTTTGATGAACTGTTCACGCAGTTGTTGACAACACCTTTCGAGGAAGAAATTATCAGAATAAATTTAGAATGAAAGTGAGCATCACCATATAAAGGCTTAAGTAGCATACAGAACACTTGCAGATGATTTTGGAAGAAACATGATTACAAAATGGAGACTCGCCAATTCAGCCTCCTCACTATTGAATGATGTTGATGTTAGTGACATCATCAATACATTCGCATCCCTGAAAATACGTCGCATGGTTTTCATTAGACTTTAATGTGAGTACAGTTTTATAAATGCTAGAAATACTGACGAAGTAGATGAAAGTAGGTGCTTTCTGATATCGAATTACATCATATTATATCATTTCATTGTTCTATAAAATTTGTTACATATAATTTTTAATGATAATGTTACAATAATACAGTGCGTTCGTAGCTCGGCCGTACCGTTCCGCGGCCTTGGACTGGGTGAAAATTGGCGATCCTGTCGTCAGAGTAGCGCTGTAGTTACCGGTGACGCACCAGTCAGGTCCGGCCGAGCTACGAACGCACTGTATTTCCACAGCCCACATAACATCGGAATATATTGTTGTGCTTTTTACATGCCTCAGTATGCAATCAATATCATATTAAAATGGATAGTTTTATGTATTTTGAGGAGCACATAATGTTTCTTTATATGCGGGGCTATACAATTTTTATACGCCTCTGTTTCTTGCCTATAACTCAAACAGTCCTTCTGAAAAAAGTGTTAAGTGTAGAAGAAAATACGAAAATGTAAAAACTCTGAAAAAAATTTTCCACCCAATTGTTGGATTGATAAGTTGCAGACTATGCCTATTTTGGCACTTGTATCTACATCGCACAATCTTGACAATCAAAAGCTCTATCTCGGCAAGCTACTGTGAATGAATGGTCAGACCTCACAAAATAGCCGCCAGATCTCATATTTGCATCACGAACCGTGAATGATCCATTACTTAGCCATTATCCAGCAATTTCACTTCGCTTGGCCGCGTGTTTCTTAATCACGTGGACGGGCATGTGATGTAGACTGGTATCTCCTGAAGGCTCGAAGTAAAACACGAATTTGTTCTTGTCTCCATTTACTGTAGAGTAATCGTAATGATAGTTTATAATTTAGTGCTTACAGCGTTTAGTATCTCCTGTAAAGTGACCCTCAACCAGAAGTTGCTTCTTCATCTTCCAAGTTACCTAATATAGTCTGAGCTCGTACTTTTTCTATACTGAACTATTTTTTTTAGCAGAACTGCCATGATTAGGACAAAAACTACGTCAGACTTCATCAAAGACAACATACGCTACAGCTAAAAAGTCGTCCATTAAGATGACTCCAGTGGTGGTACGAGTAAACTTGCTTCAAAATGGAAACAGTTAGGTGAACAAAACTAAATAAAAGTGGGTAACTTCAGTAGAGTGGCCATAATTTATTTGAATGACTGTTCTTTGCAGATAGCAATCCATGAGCTTAACGTTTTTCCAAAGAATATAATGTGTATATATCCACAAACAAAACAAAAGGAATGACATTCAGAGGATTCAACCAATAATAATAGCAAAATAACATTAGACGGAAGAATCATAGAAGAAATCAACAACTATAGGCTAAATACTTGGAACGCAATATCACATACAGAAACAGCCAAGATCTTAGTATAAAACTAAGTTACATAAAAACGTTCGCCAGAAACCAGGTTTCGTTGAGGTGAATGTTGTCGGCCTTTTACTGTTAGGCTGGGTCTACAGATTGCGATTTTGCAGGATCCGTTTTATTACCTTCCTGCCTGACGGGATGCCCTTCATCGGTCGACACATTTCCCGCAAAATCGCAAATCCCTCGCTTGGGTGATTATAAATTTGAGATCCAACCGACAGCTAGTCATTATAATGTTGTCAAAACTGCAAGATCTGTGTGTGAAGCTGCTAGTTTCCTTAAGGAACCAATAGAAAGAAGATCCTGGGTTCATTCTTTTTGTGTCAATGAAGGGTTTGTTAAATTTTACAATTACGTAAATCAACCAGTATGAAAATAAGTTTTTTAATTTTATCGAATGTCCAATTCCTTCGACGAACTCTTGAACATCATCTTTACAGCACTATGTTTCAGAATAGCGATAAGAGTCCTGGTCATCCTATTATCAGCAAAACAATCTCGAAACACATATTAATTAGGTTCACAGATTTTTAATTCTATAATGTTTACAGATGAACAAGTGATATTTGTCAATTTAAGATGATGAGTTACAGATAGCGTTCAGTATTTATGCGAGATTACTGCAGAATATAGTTTAGGAAGCTCAGTTAAAAAGACAAAAGTTATGGCATTTTTAGGAAAGTATCCCATACGATCAAAGATAATAATTATTAACACAATAATCAGCCATTTCAGTTATTTGGGCTGTAGTATACCATATAAGATAAAGAAGATGTACAAAACAAACTGAGTAAATTTCAATATAATTATGTTGTTGTTTAGTCAACTTGCCGAAGACAGGTTGGAACCTCATAAGTGACACCAATAAGGTTTTACTCATGAGTAGAGTTCAGTGTTTGGTCACATTTTCCACCTGAAGAAAAAATACTGAATCTGCTCTCGTCTGTGAATTTCGTTTCGTTCCAGAACGGATTAGAGGTGTTTTCCATATATATAATTTTCTCCGCGAATTCTGATCTTTCGTCCTAATGATTTTATTAACAAATATTTTCTTCTGACTATTACGATATTCATTGTTTTTTTTCAAATAATTACGAACTGTGCTGTCACGCTTAGTTGTAGTTCAAGATCACAGGCAATTTTCGGTGCACTTAAACGGGTTTTTTTTTCTTCAAATTGCTTTTCCACTTGCTTTAGATATTTTTCTTGGGCGGCAAGTTATTTTCATGCTTTCCAATTTTTTTCTTCGGCAGCTCGAGACTGAACCCCATTGTGATAAGAAGTTTCCATAATCAAGAGTGTGGGAGTCACAGGTCTAATCGTCACTAGAGTTTGAACTGTTCGAATACTTTTATACGTTAAATTTACACAATTACACATCTTACGAAACTTAAACGTGTCTTTTTAAATATACATATTTTTAATATTCTTTTCAATACAGAATATTTCCTACACTTCAGTATGTGCAGAAAAGAATGTTTCATGTAAACAAGTGCATTATTCTACAATGTTATAATATTTCTTACAAGTTTGTCGGTGTTCGAATACTTCATTCACTGTAGAGTGCAGATCCACAAAAATACGGAAGACAAAACTGCGCTGTGTGGACGCCTATATGCTTGATTTGTAGTAGTTACTCCCCTTGCGGGATCCTGCAAAACTGCACTGTGTGGACGCCACCATTTGAATCCATGTGCTGTAGTCGTACATCCCGCCGTGCGGCATCCTGCAAAACTGCAGCATGTTGTAGTCCCATCCCGCAAACTCCGATTCTGCGGCAATGTGTACACCGTTCCATTTAAACCAATGTGTTGTTGTCGTCCTGCAAAATCGGTCCCACAAAAACGGTCCTGCAAAATCGCAATGTGTAGACACAGCCTTAGAGATCGAACGCTACTTCCAAGAAGTTGCGTAGTATGGATAGATAGCAAAGGATGAAGGAATGTCAAGTTTAGAGAATTAGTATACAGCTCGTCCACAGCTGTGGAGTAACGGTTAGCATGTCTGACAGTGGAACGAGTGTGCCCGGGTTAAAAACCTGGTTGGCAAGTTTATCTGGTTGAGTTTTTTCCTAGATTTTCCCCCCAGACAATCCAAGCAAATTTGCTGGCTAACTTTCGGCGTTGGACCTCGGATTCATTTCGCCATCACAATTAGGCCTACACTTCCCTTCTTTCATCATCATCATCTCCGTTTCTTTCCTAGGTTTCGGGCTTGATCCGATGTAGTCATGAGCTCATGGTAACTCGTGGTACCGAGGTTGAGGGACCGCAGTGAGACGTATGTGGAAAACTAAAGGGATAATGTAGGGGGATTCGGGGGTGACGCGCGGGGGGATCTAGCGCAGAGGACCTTAGGGCATGCACACCGTAGTAAAATGGGTACAATTGGCCCACCCGAGCAGCCTGTGTGCGAGGACAGTCACAGTCTGTGCTCTCCCATGAAGGAGGACTAATAGAATAGTATATAGCTCATTTTCATTCATTGCAGTTTAGTTCGTGGCAATGCAGTACACATTAAAAAAGCGAATCTTTATTTGTGATATATATGCTGGGTTTCAAGAAAACAGACCTATAAATAATGTATTCCTCCATTAGTTAGTGGACCGTTAAAGTTGGTGAATTGTCGGGTTGCAGAATAGATATTTAACGGGCCACTAGTTATTGGATCGTTAACCAAGCATCTTTGGTTTTCACAAGTGACGCAATAGGACGTAAGTGAATAAAAATTGAACATCGTGTGCTAGACTGATGTGAGGCCAGTGTTACCATACCTACTGATTTAGCAGGAGAGTTCCTGTTTTTCCATGGACTCTACTGCTCTACTGATTTCTTTGTCAAAAGTCCGAATTTCTCCTGCCTTTTGGGCATGCTAAAGTCACCATGGTACTATGCTCGGATTTTCAATACGCTCGCAACTACACAAACTCTCTCTCTCTCTCTCTCTCTCTCTCTCTCTCTCTCTCTCTCTCTCTCTCTCTCTCTCTCTCTGCACGGCCTGCACTCCTTACCTTCCCCTCCTCCTCAGCTATACTCAGTCAGTGACAAGCGGCAGTCCGCTAGCTGAAAGATTTATTTAAACGATTTTCGCAATTATTCCATTTAATTCATGACTAAACGGTTTAATTTGTAAAAAAAGAATCAATATCGTACAAGATTATTTTTACGTATCTACTTGTATAGCAATCAATCATTTCTCCCAGGCCGTTACTGCAATAGAGTGCTGTAAACATTGGGCAAAGATAAAGGTGCTCAATCGAAGGAAAATTGTATTAGAAGATTTGAGGTGTAGAACATGTAGAATCACTTAAATCTTGGTGCATCGGTCCTCTTCCACACGTAAGAGGAAAAACAAGTTTGGAAATGCATGCGCAAACACAAAGCATTTGAAAATATCAGACACTTTAGGATAAAAACAATCGGGTTTTACGAGTGATTTTACAAAAGTAAATACTATGGCGAAAGAAAATAATAAACACTCAGGCGAGAGAAGCAGAAGTGAGACCAATCTGTTTTTGTAGCAGAACATAATTTGTTGATCAATATTATGGAGCATTTTTGTGTATTGTTGCATGTGTTGTTGGACTTAGTTACATAAATTGACTAGAGATGGCTGTAATTACATTAGCAAAATTGTTCATTTCAGTGGTGGGGATTTATTGTGTAATAATACAACAGTATCACCTTTTTATAGTATACATTGTTTTGTAATTAATATAATAGAATTATGAAATTAATCGTATATTGATCTACTGTTATCTCCTGTTTTTTCCATGATTTTTTTCCTGATTTTCGTGAGTAGGTCGCGGCAACACTGGAGGCATTGCTTTTATTGTTGTCAAAATTTGCAATAAATATAGACTAAAACGGATCAAAAAGAAATCAGCAACAGAAGGTTCAGTGAGAAAGATAAATATGCCTAGTTGGTATTAGAAATAGCGCACGAGTGCATTAATTTTATAGAAATTAAAAAGACACACTACAGAGCACATAACCTCGTCGTCAGATGATGAACTAGGGCCTGTAATAAAGAAATAAATAATAACTTCGCTATTCGAAGAATTGATAGATACACAATTAAGTGATCAAATTATCGTATATCGATGGCTAAGAAGAGATAACTCTATCTACAAAAAAGGTAATTTAGTTTAAAGACATTATTTTTATTTAAATTAACTACGTTATTATTGTGTCCACAAAATTGGACAATGTAGGCTACTAATATTTTGTTCTCGAATAGAAGATCTTGCAAAGCAGAAACATATATAAGAAGTTTGTCTATTTTGAGAAAGTAATTTCCTAGTTTTTTTTATTTACTTTCAAATTTACAGATATGAGGTATCACTTTTTAGCCATCGATATGCAATATTTTTATTATAATATCATGTACATGGGCCTATTATACAAAATATCGCATACCCGAATCTCACACAGGTAACATTATGAAAAATAAAAATATATTAAACTTTTCACCAATACACAAAATGTACGTAAAATGGCTGTCTAACGGAGGAATAAATAATATTATTATAGGAGGTAACTCAGGTCACTAAGTTAGTGAATCCTTTAACGGACCAATAACACTAAAGATGTTTCTTGCAACGCGTCTTTCGAACTTACTGGTTCGTTACCGGCTAACGAAGGTATAAATCCGTTCTTGCAACCCACCAATAGGCTATACAGGGTGATTCAGAACCTCTCCAGCAAACTCTGAGGGACGATACGTTCACATATCTGCTTCACATATTCCTCTTCATATTTCATGAATTTTCACGCATCTTCTTCCAAACTCTTCCGTGATTTCATTAATTTTTTTTCTTGTCAGTGCTATGACGTCATCCATTTTGAATGCAGTGTTGTTTGCAGAAATCCTAGTTAATGTCATCTTAGAAACTCCTATTGCTGCTGCTACTCTTTCCCGCACCTTCTTAACATCCATGAGAAATAAAATGTTAAATGTTATGTTTTATTTAACGACGCTCTCAACTTCCGAGGTTATATCAGCGTCACCGGTATGCCGGAAATTTGTCCCGCAGAAGTTTTTTTACATGCCAGTAAATCTACTGACATGAGCCTGTCGCATTTAAGCACACTTAAATGCCATCGAGATCGAACCCGCAACCTCGGGCATAGAAGGTCAGCGCTATACCAACTGCGCCAACCAGGCCGATCCCATGAGAAATATCCCGGCTTCGCTTTCTATTTTCATGAATCCCACGACATTATAAATCACCTCGGAGTTTGACTATGAAGAACTTTCCCCGATAATGTACTACTCATCATAATAGAAGAAATACTTTATCTCAAACGACAGTCACACATAGAAACGTTCTTATACTGTTCTAGTCTCCAGTCAGTGTTGCCAACATATAAATTATATTCTCGTCAATATAACACCTGGAAATCCGTCAGAATTCGTCAAAATAAAACAAAAAGATTCACTCAATATAGCCCTATCTAAATAAAAATAAAAAGCAATTTTAACACAACTTGCCAATTTTTATTAAAATAATAATTCGTTAACCTTTGACTTGATTACGAGGAAATATGAAACAGGGGATTCTTCAACATGGTACGGCACAGGCAGGGCGCATACGAATGTTTGTAATAGTCTGATTTTCCGTCTAAACAAATTCAATCACTGATCTCTTTTTATATGCAGCTCATTCACATATTCCATTTCAAAAGCTAATTAGCTAATTGTATAATTGCTACTCACTTGAAAACGATGAAACTATATGAGACTACGCGGCAAGTTTGAAGGATGATCCACAGAAAATAGGCTATAATTGTTTTCCGACAAAAGTTGACCGAGAAAGAGAGCGTGTTGTATTACTTATTGAACGCCCCTTGTAGATAGTTCAACCGATTACTTTTATGAGTAATAAAAATATTTGTTCTACTTAATTGTAAGCATGTAGGCTACTATTTACCTAAGTACATTGATCATTCTTGCATCACCAGTGATGCATTTCAGAGACACTGTCAATCACATCAACTTCAGCTTATCATCTGACATATTTATTTCTATAGATCCATATCGGTACTTGAAAAATAAATGATCAATACTGCGTAAACATGATGTTCGAAAAACAGAAGCACCAAAGATAAGGTTTCTAAGTATAGAAAGAAGTGCAATGGAACATCGCACAGGAAATAAAAGCATTCCATTAGATCAATTAAAAAGTTTATAAATAAATATAACACTTATTTAGTAGTGAATTACATAACTACAAACATTGATCATTCTTTCAAATGAAACCACAGTCTAGCATATACAATCACGAAGCTCAATACGTAGTAAACATGCATCCATAGATAGTTGCTAACCACTAGGATCGTTACTATCGCCTCATTACAGACAATGCGAAATAGTACCTGCACAGTCTATAGTTTCTAGCACCCTCACAACTCAAGCTTCGTGACTGTATATACTAGACTAGACGGCATTTCGGAAGGTGGTTAGCTTCTAGACTATATGCGCCGTAGCATTTCTGGTATGTGACGTCACAAGCTTTTACAGTAGAACTTATCAGAATCAGTCTATAACAAGCACTTCCCGAGTTCGTTTGTTCACGTGTGAGTGTTTCAATACATTGAATAAGTAAAACTAACATTTACTGTGTGTGTATGTAAGGTAAATAAATGGAAGAAGACACTGTATAAAGACAAGTATTACACAAGCAGACGCGGAAAATAGTGTTTAAGGTGTATAATTATTTTAAAAACGTTAACGAGCAGAACGCTGCCGGCCATCTTGATGCTGACAACAACGTTGCCAACATGCAAGAAACGACTGCAGAAGCATGTGGTGTGGGATTGAGAACCGTGCAAAGAATATTGTTAGTGAAGGAAAAAGGGTTTGTTTGGTGTCATGCTTACAGTAATCAACGGCTAAGGTCATTATTGTCTTTTGATAATTTAAATTCTCTCCTGCGCTATTTGTATTGCACGTGCTCGTGAATTACGATGTGGCAATGTTGTACGCTGCCTTGCTCTATCTATCTGTCTCTCTCGACGCAAACGCTAGCAGATAACCGCCTTCCGAATTGCCGTCGACTCTAGACTGTGATAAAACCCACAATTTTCACGATATTCTGCCACCTTTTCGTTTGTAGTTAGCAAGACACTGCTATCAATAAAACGAAACAGAGAACAGAATGGAAAAAGAGAGAACTGAACAGAGAATGGAACGAAACAAATGTTAAAAGAAGAAACTGGGGACAGAACAAAATAAATAAACAAGAATAGACCACAAAAAGAAGAGAACGAAACAGAAAATAGAACAGAACAGAGATCAGAAGGAACAGATAACAGAAGAGAACCGAACACAGAACAGAACGAAGGAGAGAACAGAATGGAACAGAGAACAGAATAGAATAGAGAGCAGAAAGAAACAGTTAATAGAAGAGAAAACGAGAAACAAAATACTATAGAGAAGGAGAACAGAACAGAGATCAGAAGGAACAGATAACAGAAGAGAACAGAACACAGAACAGAACGAAGGAGAGAACAGAATGGAACAGAGAACAGAATAGAATAGAGAGCAGAAAGAAACAGTTAATAGAAGAGAAAACGAGAAACAAAATACTATATAGAAGGAGAACAGAACAGAGATCAGAAGGAACAGATAACAGAAGAGAACAGAACACAGAACAGAACGAAGGAGAGAACAGAATGGAACAGAGAACAGAATAGAATAGAGAGCAGAAAGAAACAGTTAATAGAAGAGAAAACGAGAAACAAAATACTATAGAGAAGGAGAACAGAACAGAGATCAGAAGGAACAGATAACAAAAGAGAACAGAACACAACAGAACAGAAGACAACGAAGGAGAGAACAGAATGGAACAGAGAACAGAATAGAGAAGAAAAAACAGAATAGAATAGAGAGCAGAAAGAAACAGTTGATAGAAGAGAAAATGAGAAACAAAATACTATAGAGAAGAGACTATAAAAAAAAACAGAAAACAGAACACAAAAAGAAGAGAACGTAACAAAAACAAAACAGAATAGAATAGAGCAGAGGATAGAACGGAACAGAAAGCAGAACATATAAAGAGCGGAAATATATAATCGGCTAAGCAACAAATTTTTCAATTTTTACGAGTATATTTTTGTTGTAATATGTGCTATGAAACATCGTCCACAACATGATAAAACGGGACTTGTGAAACGTGACATCCACGTGGTTGAAATTTTCTCCAAAAGATGGAGCATGGTCTAAGAACCATATTCACTGTCAGATATAGTGGGCTATGTGATGGAGTCTGGAATTTGCGAATCATATGAGCCGTTCAGAGCAGAAGTGGTGTAAGTCAAAATTGGGTAATGAGGTTTAAAGTAAAAATTTCTTTAAAATACAGCGCAAAGTAGCAATTGATATGTCCTTCGTGCTATTCACTGACTATTAATAATTTAAATAAATTGAATATTAATTGCTACTTTGACCTGTATTTTACAGAATGTTTACTTTAACCCTCATTATCCATTTTTCACTTACACCACTTCTGCTCTCAACGGATCATATATATTATAACGAGCCATGTAGCTTCATTCGTCTTTAGTTTGTTGGTGTATACTGTTCTTAGGTGACTGTTTAGTGTTGTTTAAACAAAAAATGGGGTACAGTTTGAAAGTGTGCCCATCCAAAATGAGTGATCATGTACTATTTACGACAGTTCTCCTGCTACAATTTTGGTATACACATGGACGACGACAACAACAACAATGGTTTCATGATGCTATGGCACGAAGGTGTTACAGGACGAGGCGGAAACATCAGCTTCATGTTTGTTGGAAGTGATGAGAGCTCGGATCATAAGCAAAACGCAAGCTAATAATCTGTAATGACAATTGTAGCGCCCAGAACAAGAATCGCATGCTCCTCCTTCTATGGTTTTATGTTACTGTTCAAGAGATAATAGATGAGTTGAATAAAAAATATCTTGTTCCCGCACATTAGTACCTCAGCTGTGACTTTGTCCTTAATGAAAAGTTGAAAATCAAGAAGCGTGAAGTTCCATGGACCTAGTCAGAGTTATGGTCGAATCTCGAGACAAACAGCGCTTCTTAGTAACAACAGTGCAATAAGAAGATTTTTTTACTGTAAGATTGCAGCAGATATCAGAATCATTATAGTAAACTTACATAATATCTCCAAAGCTCAGTGAAACTGTATTAAGAAAGATGAGCCAGATGTCGTAAGGGTTCGAAAACACTTCAAATGAGATTGAAGATTGGGTATCTACTAAGGTGTTCGAGAATCTACCAACGAGACTCCGGCCTTCGAACTGTATCCCCAGGCTCAATGATTTCAAGAAAAAAGACTTACGTCAAATGATACCGTTCCACAGTAACAACAAACATTTCTATGAGAAGCTTGTGCAATAGTAAGAAAGAGTATG
Source organism: Periplaneta americana (assembly GCF_040183065.1). Lineage (NCBI taxonomy): Eukaryota > Metazoa > Arthropoda > Insecta > Blattodea > Blattidae > Periplaneta > Periplaneta americana. The sequence continues at coordinate 63,198,887 of NC_091124.1, read as the reverse complement.
TTCCGATGAAAAAAAGTTGATTGCTAATCCTACACAAGGATTAACGAGTTTCTTTATTAAAAAAACTTAGGCAAAACATGAAAGGACAATTAGGTTTTAAACATTACTGACAGAGAATTATTGTGTGCATTTATGGTGAAGATACAGGAGAATGGATTCTTATTGTAGGCCTATTCAAAATAAGAGACAATATTTTGATACATAACATCTTATAACTATTTCCTTCACATCCACATAGCCCACTTTAAATAATAATTGTTATTGCACCTGCACATACACGTTTCAAATCGTACAATTTCCAAAAATTTTTCTCAAGGTTACTTATACTCGTACTTGCCTTAATGATACTGAAAGCACACAATCTCTGATCTTTTGTTGTATCTGAAACGTCAATTTCTTGTGCCCAAATTCACATACGAGTAGAACCAACAACTCGTATTACTATACTTACTTACCTACTTTTAAGGAACCCGGAGGTTCATTGCCGCCCTCACATAAGCCCGCCATTGGTTCCTATCCTGTTCAAGATTGAGCTAGTCTCTATCATCATATCCCACCTCCCTCAAATCCATTTTGATATTATCTTCCCATCTACGTCTCGGCCTCCCTAAAGGTCTTTTACCCTCCGGCCTTCCAACTAACACACTATATGCATTTCTGGATTCGCCCATACGTGCTACATGCCCTGCCCATCTCAAACGTCTGGATTTTATGTTCCTAATTATGTCAGGTGGAGGATACAATGCGTGCAGTTCTGTGTTGTGCAACTTTCTCCATTCTCCTGTAACTTCATCCCTCTTAGCCCCAAATATTTTCCTAAGCACCTTATTCTCAAACACCCTTAACCTATGTTCCTCTCTCAAAGTGAGAGTCCAAGTTTCACAACCATAAAGAACAACCGGTAATATAATTGTTTTATAAATTCTAACTTTTAGATTTTTTGACGGCAGACTGGATGATAAAAGCTTCTCTACCGAATAATAACAGGCATTTCTCATATTTATTCTGTGTTTCATTTCCTCCCGAGTATCATTTATATTTGTTACTGTTGTTCCAAGATATTTGAATTTCTCCACCACTTCAAAAGATAAATTTCCAATTTTTATATTTCCATTTCGTACAATATTCTCGTCACGAGACATAATCATATACTTTGTCTTTTCGGGATTTACTTCCAAACCTATCTCTTTACTTGCTTCCAGTAAAATTCCGGTGTTTTCCCTAATCGTTTGTGGATTTTCTCCTAACATATTCACGTCATCCGCATAGACAAGGAGCTGATGTAACCCGTTCAATTCCAAACCCCCTCTGTTATCCTGGACTTTCCTAATGGCATACTCTTGAGCAAAGTTAAAAAGTAAAGGTGATAGTGCATCTCCTTGCTTTAGCCCGAAGTGAATTGGAAACGCATCTGACAGAAACTGACCTATACGAACTCTGCTATACGTTTCACTGAGACACATTTTAATTAATCGAACTAGTTTCTTGGGAATGCCAAATTCAATAAGAATATTATATAAAACGTCTCTCTTAACCGAGTCATATGCCTTTTTGAAATCTATGAACAACTGATGCACTGTACCCTTACACTCCCATTTTTTCTCCATTATCTGTCGAATACAAAATATCTGGTCAATAGTTGATCTATTACGCTTAAAACCACATTGATGATCCCCAGTAATTTCATCTACATATGTAGTTAATCTTCTCAAAAGAATATTGGACAAAATTTTGTACGACGTCAACAAAAGTGATCGTGTTACTAAATACAAGATGAAAAACTATCACGAAAAAATGCAGGAAGTGTCATTTGGAATTCATTGTACCGTTCGTGCAGAGTGACGTAGTAAATCGGTTGTGATTGATTGAAGAGTCGTGTGGGTCGTGATGGGCGGCGCAGCTGTCAAATGGGATCGACGTCCGAAACCTCCACGACCCCAGGAAGTGCTCGTCGTTTCCAGGTACGCAAATACGCACTCATGACGTCAGCTCGCCATGCAGTCTGCAGAATGTTAACTTATTGTTACGGACTTAAAATAGAACCATGTCACACACGTAGTGCTATATAAACGGATCCAGGAAGTAGGATGCATGTGCGTCACTCCCTGCTTTATATTGAGCCGACATTTCCCACGTTCGATACGCTTTGTGTTGTCGAAATGAGCAGAGTGCTTCAAATTTCAAATGTAGGTGGGAAAATTATTAACTGAGTTATATGGGTACAATGTTGATCTAATTCTGGTTAAATTTACGTTAATGAGATGGATTATAAATAATCTGTTTCGAATTCTATAACAAATCTGACATAGTGGCAGTTAAGTCTTTTGAAGATAAATAACTTTTGTATCTTTAATTCGCCTGTTACATCTTGAATACGAACTTGTGTCTATAGCCTACATCAATACCATACAGTATCCAATATGGAAGTAACTATTCTCGAAATAATTCCGAATTACAGCCATTTAAAGGGTTAGGTACAGCTTACAGCAGTAAAATTTTGGAAATATTCAACATTTTTTCCTCCATTACTGTATATTGTACAATAATGAAAATTAGTTTGTGTAAAATACTGTCCTTCTGCTATATGAAAAAAAATATTTTTACAATTAATTTTTTTTTTTTTTATCAAAATTCAGTTCTCTGTGCAGTGATGAAGCGTTTCCCACATAACTCAAAAACTATCCAACATTCTGTGATGAAATTTTTTTGTGTATTTATGCATGTCATATCTACAATATGATGCAAGATGACTTCTCTACTTTTGATACATTGTCTGATAAAAAATAAATTCATTACCAAAAATGGTCAAATATTAGTATTTTCTTCTAACACAAAATAAGAAAGAATATTATTTATTGAGTAATGTAGTTGAAAGAGCATGATATTGTAAACATGTGTTTCAGTAATAAAATAATAGAGAGACAACATGAAGTTAACAACTTTGTGAGTTATGAGGGAAACGCTACCACTATTATGAATTTTGAAAAAGGAAATATAAATAATTCTTTAATCGTAAAAATATATTTTATTTTCATATAGCAGAAGGATAGTGTTTTACATATACCTATTTTCATTATTGTATAAGATACAGTAATGGAGGAAAAAAATGTTGAATATTTCCAAACATTTTACTGCTGTAAGCTGTACCTAACCCCTTAAGCGAAGACTATAAAGAAAATGAAATTTTCTAAATTTTTGGTCATATAGCTTTCATTTTTGGTGGCTACATATATGTATCTTTGCAACCTAATAGTTACCAAAATTTTAACTTTATTCATACACTTATTTTTTTAGTTATTCAATTAAAAAAAAAAAGAGGAAATTTTTCAAAATTCCACTCCAACTTTAGCACTGTTAATCCGCTTGTAATTATATCTTGAATACAGATCTATGCCAATACATCATGTACCCACTTAGATCCGATATGGAATTAACTATTCTTGAAATAATTCCAAATTTTAACGACTTATGGGAGGACTACAGAGATAATTTCAAGCGAGCGCCATATAGCCAATCAACCAGCTCATTGACACTCGACTGACCTATGAAAATCTGATTATATTGACAGTACATAGCATGGTGCTCTAAAATTAATAACCGATAATTTTTTCTCTTACGTTCATTTGTTTATCCTATGGTCGTTTTTTACCATCATCTCTGTTTCGATAATAAGCATGTACTCATGCATATTCACTCCAAGAAAATACAGCAATCAAACGCTGTCATCTCATTCTCAACATGGAACAGTTATTAATAATTATAACAATTGAATCGGTTATTGTTGAAAAGAACTAAGTCCACTTTTTAAAGTTTTGAGATAATCGAAAAAAAAAACTATTTTGTTCATAATCTATCGAAGATTAAACCAACATATATTGTACACATATTTTTATGTGTACAATATATGTTGGTTTAATCTTCGATAGATTATCCACAAAACAGTTTTTTTTTCGATTATCTCAAAACTTTAAAAAGGGACTTATTCCTTTCAACAATAACCGATTCAATTGCACAATTAATTATTACAAATAAGAGTTGATTGAAAAAGAGTTAATAAAATTATTAGGCCTATAACCTTAACCCATAGCGTCCTAAAAATAGGACTTGCGTAAAATACTGATTTCTATGGAACTTTTTCTTGTTTAGTACTGTTGGAGGCATTGTTTAGAAGGTAAATTATTACATTGTATTATGATGTTGCAGTGTTTGAATTCCGCGCGAACATTTGTTCATACCACCTAATTTTTTACAAGATGTCAGGTTAATATATTTTGTGACGCACCGCGTATAAGTTCATTGTTAGTTACTGTGTAATGGTGGTACAGAAATCTGATTTTTATTTTCACATAATGAGTTGAATACTTCAGTTTTTCATGTGGCATATAACAACATTGAAATTGTCTTATAAATGTTGCTAGGTACAAGGTGAAATAAAGTGCCGTACTAAAAATAGGACGCCATGCCGTGTGCACTCCTGTAGTATTCTTTATAATATGTATATGGTTTCCATTACATTGTTTTATTTCCAGTCTAACCATGAGTGACATTCTGAGGCTAGTGGAAAATCAAAATAATAATAGTGAGAGTCTAATATATGTGACCCCTCCAGACTTTCCCATGATACAGATAAAGACAGTGATAAATCGGACGACGAGCATGAGGCTAATTTGAATAATCTTGGTAGTAAAATGCTACTTAGTAACGCGGAATTACAAAAAAAAAAAATATGTAATGATAATAATGAAGATGACATTTTTTATGAAAATATGCCAGAGTCTTCTAACATAAAAGCTGCAACAAATCATTTTGAAAGTACATTAGACAAAAATGAAGCTGAGGTTTCTCGCACAAGTTATTGCCGTCCGAAAAGAAGGAAGCTTATGTATGAAAATTTCCAAGACAGGCTATAAGGCCATCGTACTACTACCAACTACAAGTACTATTATTACTACTACAACCACCAACGTATCGCGCCGTGGCATCGTGGTCTAAGGAATCCTGTCTCGGACTCGCGTTACGGAATGCGCGCTGGTTCGAGTCCTCATGGGGGAAGAAATTTTCTCATGAAATTCGGGCAGTGTATGGGACCGGTGCCCACCCAGCATCATCATGCACTTGTGGAGCTACGATAGGTAGCGGAAATCCGGTTTCGGAAACCAGCTATAACGGCTGGGGGGGGGGGGGGAATCACCGTGCTAACCACACGATACCGCCATTCTGGTTGGATGATAGTCCACCTCTGTTTCGGCATGTGGACGTGAGACCAGCCGCCGGCTGGTCGGTCTTGGCCCTTCATGGGCTGTAGCGCTACGGATTTTTTTACAATCACCACCATCAACACCAGCGCTAGCAGCAGCAATAGCAGCACCATCACTAGCACAGAAACAGCAGCACCAGCGTTGGCAGTACCGATGTTAGCAACAGCGGCAACAACAGAGTGGTGGTCCATCTTCGCTTATTTTCTTGATGTTGCCGTAGTAAATGCTTGGTTTCTGTACAGAAAATTGAAGCCTCAAAACTCTCCAGAACCGCTCTTCAACTTTTTCCGTCTCCTGGCTTTTACAGTTCTGAAAAGGCATGGGGTGAGTTCCCACTAAGGAAAAATTGTTCCCATTCCATCAGGAGACATAAGATTTGATGGTCAACATCACTGGCCAGTTGAAAATAAAACTCAGCGAAGATGTGCTAATTGTACAGGGAAAGCAAAGTTCATCTGCAGCAAGTGTCAAATTGGACTCCACCCTAAATGTTTCTACCCTTACCACATAAAATAGTGTTGTGCAATGCGTAGGCTTGTGTGAGAAGGGCAGTTGAACCACTGATTCTAATATGTATATATATTTGCTACATAATAAACACATAAATACTATTTGAACTACAAAAAGGGGTTATTCTATTCAACTACTGTATCACTGACCATTATGCATACCGTCCTATTTATGGGACGGTCCTTAATTTTTATCCCAGAAAGTAAATAAAGTTAAAAATGGTAAGAAAGCATTCTTAAATTGCCAACTAGCAAACTTAAACTCAGAAACACATTTTTCAAGTCATTAATAACTTTATGCTGCAATGGGTTAAGTTTAATGTTAAGAACCTATATTCATGCATATTTGTATAACCTCAAATGTTCAGTGTTCTTATATAATTCGATTTATTCCTACCATTTTTGGCTTATTCAATTACTGTAGAGAAAACATGCATTCTGCTATTGATTAATGACGGTTCATTATGTTCTGCTGTTTTTAAATAAATTAAATTTCAGATATCCACGTTGTTCTCCTTGGAATAAAGGTAATAAAATTTGTGGGTTTTGCGAAGGTGAAGAAACTCCAAACTGCGAGACTTGTCCGTCGTAAGTGTCACTATAGCCTTGGTTTTTCTGAACCGACGCATGTGACGTGCGAGGTGCGAGGCCCGCCTCGCACAAATCCGGACTAAACGAGAGATAGTGAGTGGTTTCTATGGCTGCGAGGTGCGCAGACCTCGCAACTCGCAGTTACAGAAACCACTCACTATCTCTAGTGTAGTCCGGATTTGTGTGATGCGGGCCTCGCACCTCGCACGTCGCATGCGTCGGTTCAGAAAAACCAAGGGTTATGGATTTTTCAGGCCTCACCAGGACTCGAACTTGGATAGTTTGCATGACAACCTGATCGTCTCGCTCCTCAGAGTTCCTTCCCCCCCCCCATGAGTTACACATATAAAATTACTTTACTTCTCATCTCGTATATTGTCTAACAATAAGTAAATGTAAAGTTAAGGTGAATTTAACCCCACAACAGACGAAGTCAGACAGGAAGGTAGCGGGAGGTTGACTCCCACCTTTAAACACAATCAGCATTAATGGCAGTACGGACTTCAACCCTACGTGCATGTCACCTTTACTCTGAATGAAATGCCTCTTGTGCTGTTAGAAATAGAGTAAACTCCTTAACCGTAGTACGAACGGAAGGATTAGATCTATGGAGAAAATCCATAGTTTAATTTTATTGAGTGTGATTAGTTACCACTGCCCCCGGGTATATACCCATTTGCAGTGTTAATAAATACATACATACATTACTTACATACACACACACATACATACATACATACATACATACATACATACATACATACATACATACATACAACAATACATACATACATGACCCCATTGGGATTGCAACCCGAAACCTTCCAATTTGTAGCTTTACGCCTTAACCAGGACGCTACAGCGTGGTTCCTTTGAACTTACAATCTGTATTTTTACAGTGTAATTCTTATATGATGTCTATTATTAAGAGTAACACTGTAAGCTCTTCTTTTATATCTATATTTTTGTAGGACCTTTATGGCTAGTCCATGCTGTAAAGACAACTTGTACTTTTCGCCTCCATGTATTTTTTTTTCTAGGATTTGCGTCTATAGTTAGTTAAGCAATAAACCTCATCCTATCGGCATATTGGCAGTTTTCACATTTTTCCTCGTGGAACATATCGTAATCTTGTTTAACACTCCATTTCTTAAAAATACTGTGTTCCTTTCTTGCATGTCGTACATCAAGCACCGCCTCCATGCTCGCTTAACTAAAAGTAATATTCCAATCAGGATTGGACCTGTTGTACGTACATTTTATCTCTCTTGTCATAATTTTTATAAGGTTCTCATTCGTACATACAACTCTAAGCTATATGCACCTCGCCTATCCTTATCGCGTTTGTTTAAACAAGAAAATAGCACGAGTTCCACTTGAAGTACTTGACGTATGCACTAACATGTACGTGCTCAAATTCACATCGCTGTCCTAAAGAATGGTGTCCCAGCATTTAAACTCCCAGGAGCTGGACTCACTGTTGACGCGAGCTTCCATTCGCCAAGCGGAGGACGCGCTCATTAGATGTTACAAGGTCGGCCTCGTGGCATTTTCAGTATTTTAATTTTTGTATTTTCCGCACACATTTATTCACTGAGTAATTCAATGTAAAAGAGAATCTTATCGTTCACATTACATGTCCATTATACAGTAATATAGGCTACTTTTAATAATACACTATGTATAGGTTTACACTTGACTGTTGATGATGAGGCGATATGACAGCAACAATGAAACTAAGGTAGGAGGAAAAACTAATGAACTCGGATTGAACCTGTCCCAAAGTCACTTTGTTCACCTTAAGAAAAACCAACAATTTGGAGAAAAAACGTGTCCTACAGTCGCTTAGCCTACCGCAGGAAAACCCAAAAGGACATAACTCGGAGGAAACGTCCTCACAGTTCCGTTTTCCAGCGCAGGAGAATTCAAACAACTCGGAGAATAAACGTGTCCCACAGTCGCTTAGCCTACCGCAGGAAAACCCAAAAGGACATAACTCGGAGAAAACGTCCTCACAGTTCCGTTTTCCAGCGCAGGAGAATTCAAACAACTCGGAGAAAAAACGTGTCCCACAGTCGCTTTAGCCTACCGCAGGAAAACCCAAAAGAACGTAACTCGGAGGAAACGTCCTCACAGTTCCGTTTTCCAGCGCAGGGGAATTTAAACAACTCGGAGAAAAAACGTGTCCTACAGTCACTGTGACGAACGCAGGAGAAATTGAAAATAATCGGAGAGAAACTGTCCCATAGTCTCTTTGTCAACTGCTGGATACATTGAAGAACGAGGAGCAAACCTATATCACAGTTATTTTGTCCACCTCAGGAAAAATCAGTCACTTTGTCCGTAGCAGCAGAAATCGAACAATTTGAAGAAAAGTGTCCCACAATCGCTTTGTTCGCCGCAGCAGAAACTGAACAACTCAGAGCAAACACCGCAATAGACATCGAACACGGCACAGACATTTTGTCTAACGTAGGAGAAACCAAACAACTCGGAGGAAACGTGATTGAACACGATCGAATGCCCTCCTATAACAAGAATGAATCCTGGGAAGAAAAATATCATTATAGAATCTCTGTTGAAACGAGAGATCATCTTGCCGCCTCTTCACATTAAACTGGGAATAATGAAACAGTTTGTGAAAGCATTGCATGAAGATGGTGATTGTTTCAAATACATAAGTTCTCAATTTACCTTTCTCTCCGAGACTAAACTTAAAGAAGGAATATTTGTGGGACCCAAGATAAGAAGTGTGATGAAAGATGAATACTTTGAAAAATTAATGGTCCATAAAGAAGGACTGACTTGGACAGGATTTAAAAATGTGGTTGATAATTTCTTGAGGAATAGGAATCACCCGGATTTCAAAAACATTATAGAAAATATGTTGGTAGCTATGAAAAATTTAGGATATAATATAAGCATTAAAATCCATTTCCTTCATAGCCATCTTGACTTCTTCTCTGATTGTTTTGGAGATTATAGCGAAGAACATGGAGAAAAGGTTCCTCAACATCAAGAAATAAATAAATAGAAAAGTGTTATCAAGGAAGGTAGGATGAAGTGATGATACCTGACTATTGTTGGTCTATGAAAAGAGATAATGTGGAGATGCATCTTAGAGTAGCTCATATACCTACATCGCCGTAGTCCCATAATGTAGGCCTACCGTTTATATGAGCTTTGGTGTACAATAACGAAGAATTATTGAATTGAATTGAAAGAGAGGAAACTGGAGGAGAAATTTAAAAGGTACACGAAAACGCGTCCTTGGTAAGAAAGTTCAGGCTGAGAGAAACTGAGTATGTGAGCTCCAAGCTTGTTGGCCACTTGTCTCACTCCGGATTACGCCGCTCCATTGAAGCAGCTGTAGAAAATTTTGAAGGATAAAAGTCGAAAATTGACTTAACCTCTTACATACCATATACGGGGGGAGGGGGATGTGCTCGTAACGCTGATTGTAGGACGGAGAAAGAAATGGCGGAAGGTATAAACCTGCACATTGTAAGGAACTTTGTCCTTTCGCAGTGCAGGTGGAGTCTAGAAAACTCGTTCGTGTAACAGGTGTGATGTTCGATGGCTAAGGCAAGGCAAGACCGCCGGAAGAAACGCCCAAATTGAAAGGTTCCCCGTACTTTCATAATGCGAGTAGAGCACGAGAGAATCCTTGCGAGGGGAGAATGGTTTTTGTGGGGTTAGAGGATAGGCTAAGCTAGTAACTCAACGTCTTTGAAGGAGCAAGCGGATGGGACTGGTGTCATTGGCCGAGTGGGACGAACAAGGTTCAGTCAATGGCCGTCTGATACAAACAAGGTTGTCATTGGCCGGCCGGGTCCGTATAGGGGGTTGATTATAAGAGTGGAGGAAAAAAACTCACATTCCTTGGTCGGATATTCTCCTGAAGTGTGAACAGTAACCTCGCTCATGTAACGGGTAGTATATGGAAGCTGAGCCAGGGCATTTATGTCGAGAATTTAAGTCGCAAAATTTCGGAAACTTATAGGGAAGGACATGTAGGTCCGTGGCCATTTCTTTTACATAGCATAACTGTTAAATTTTTCCGCAGACACTACATAACTCTGAGTCACAAAATGAAATTCACCCACAGGATTGGCTGTTATCCTACCCAACTTCCTCCAATCGCAGGCGACACAAACGCATGTCATGAACAACAGTAAACGTGCCGTGTTTAGAATCCTTATCTGGTATTACGGGCAAAACAGAAACTATTTATATGGACTGGAGTATCTACTTAAGACAACTTGGCTGACCTTGATGGAGCTTCCTGCAGGTATCGCACTTTCGGCACGATTCCTGAGACAGAAATAACTGCTGATTGTCCTCCGTCATCAGGCGTAGAAGTTATTAATAAAAGTGATTTCTCTCTACGAAGATAACATTAAGATAATCGGGAGCTGTCGGACGGCTAATCAGATGGCTTGATGGCTTCTTCGTCTCTTATTGACTGTTATCACATCAAGGTCATGCAGCAAATGTTGTTTACACAAGTAAGTCATACGTTACAAGTTGACGAAATGATTTGCTATCACATTTATTGGATCTGGTCGGTCATTTTCCAAGTGCCCATGGCGGCATATAGAGACTAATTACATCTGATAAGTTGAGGCTGTGTATGGTCTCAGTGACCATGAAATGCATTACGTGCGAGATTGAAGAATGTAGCACACGCCCATAATGAAGACGGGCATGGACAAAGTGTTCTGAACATTTTAAATAATACCCCTGATCACATATAAGAGATTGGTCGGCCTAATGCACTTTCAAGACAACTTTTATCAATTTCACTACGTTGCCTGCCATCTAGCGACTACAAAAGATAACACGTTGTAACCCTGATGAAATTGCATGGAGTAATAGCTTGGAGCAGTACTTCCATCTAGCGGTCGTTACCAAAAAATTCATTTTCGGTAGTGGAGATCCTAGTGGTTGTTCCTTGTATGATGCCATTATGTATATATGTGATCAGAGGTAATAAGCCTACTACAATGTTTTATAATTTAAGCATTGCCGTTAAGGAAATAGAGGTTTTCGCTGCACCATGTTAGCGCAAAAATTGTAATAAATAAACACGAGAATTTCATGCAAATACATGTTTTTATAGAAACCTAGGACATAGCTCAAACTTACTATTTATCCATTTCATTACTTTCTGGTTCCAAATATGTGTACGTTTTCCGTGCATATTTGCATGTTTTGGTCTTCTTGGGAATAAAAACATGCATAATGCATATTTAAGCAATTTTTAGTTTAATTATACATAAAATGCACATTATATTCAGTTTAGATGCATGTTTTAATGGTTTTGAGTGGACATCTCAGTTTCTCGGTTTTTATGTCTCTTATTTTAGCTTCAGGAATCAGGATTGGCGAAGGAAAAGAAAAAAAAATGAATAACAATAAAATGAAATAAAATGTTAAAATTTTCACAAACGATGTTAGAGGACCTTTCCCTGGACGAAAGTTCACTTTTACACCACTTTACCGGCGGCTCTCTACTGACTGCGTATCATAAATGGATTTATTATGTTGAATATTTTGAGAATAGTAGAGAGGAAATATACAGCGTTCAAGGAAATTAGCGACAAATAATTTAGGTCAAAAGCACTCTTTTTCAGGAAGGTTGTAAATAGGCTACTCTCTCTCTCTCTCTCTCTCTTTCTTTTCCAGTACCAGTAGCAATTTAGGTTCTAGGCTACTCTCTCCCTCTTTTCCAGAACCAGTAGCAATTTAGATTCTGGGCTACTCTCTCTTTTCCAGTACCAGTAGCAATTTAGATTCTTCTAAAATTGGAATCATTCGCTAAACTGTCTTTGTAGTGTGTGATCCTCGTAAGTGGTTAATGTGTTTGTTTATTCTGTTTGCGTGTGTTAATGTGGTTCTAATATGCCTCCAACTAAAGGTTCCAAAAATATAGGCCTACTCTTTGCACAGTGGATTAAAGGAAAGGATTTTATTAGATCATATGGGGATGTCGTATTCTGCGATTGTTGCAGTAAAGTGGTAGCTAAGCATTGCTATTCTGTCTCCTAATATTTTCTATGACAGTTGTTTTTTGCAAAACATCACAAAACTTCTTTAAAAGAAACTGTACAGGGCCATAAACACGAACCCGGGCTACGGATTTTTTTATTCAGTGAAGAAGGTTATTTGTGGTGAAAACTTGAATGAAGAATTTGAGCTGACACAGTCACAAATATGTTCATTCAAATATGCACCATAACTTCTTGAGACGTAGAGAGATCATTCTCTGCCTACAATAACATATTGACTGAAAAGCACAGGAATCTCACAGAAACCAATTTAGATTTATTGTTAGTCGTTAAATGTGCAAAAAAGTGAAGTGAAATAAGAAATTTGGAACAAAAATGAAAGGTCATATTTTAAAGTATTTTTCGCTTGATCGTGCATGTTTCATAATTTGATAATGCATGAATGCATGCATATTTTGGGATTTTATAGGGCATAAAATTCTCGTCTCTAGTAATAAATAATGGTAATTTAGAACAAGTCAAATGTTTCAACTCTTTGGCAAATAAAATTATTCATTAAAAGACTAGTGCACTGAGAAACAAATTGCAGAAATATCAGGAGATAACAGGAACATTGATTTTTTTTCAAATAGGGCAAACTCCACGTTATCAAATGGTTCAGAAATTTGCATTCTGATAGCCCAACAAAAGAAAGGAATAGAGGGGGAGAAATTACCGAGGTCTCTTGCAGAATAGTGTACAAGATCTGTTTGACGACAACCAATGCACTGGAAAGATAAATTTCTCCCATAATAATCTGAATCTCACAAATGATACCAACAAGGCACCACTTATGAACCAACTAAGTCTAAGTCACCGGGTAAGGTGACCAATTCCTTTCCTCCTCCATTGCATACATCGCCGATTAGCTATATGTTACACAGACTTCAGATGTATACAAACAATTGTTCTTCCTCTGACACAAATCGTCACGTGAGATGTACTGTCTGATACGAGTAGGATAAATAATAATATTAGCCAGAACCTGGCAATGCATTTCTCTGCCCTACAATACAGCAGACTGCCAGATAATCATACCGTAGTTGACACCCCTGGCATGGAATAATGATACGTCGCAAGGAATACTGAAAACAAAAGTCTGGTTGCGGATATGAGCGGGGTTCAGTAGAGATGGTGTTGTGAATTTTGGTAATCAGCATGTGTGGGCCGATGAAAATCCTCATGCAGTTGAAGAAACAAGGCATCAGCACCGATTCTCAAACAACGTATGGGCAGTCGTTCTTGAGGATAGATTAATAGGACCATAAGTGCTACCACAGAGATTAACTGGGGATCGTTATCAGGACTTTCTTATTAACGTATTGGCTACCTTGCTGGAGTATGTGCCATGTCAGCAAGGACTACAGATGAGGTTCATGCACGATGGCACACTAGCACATTTTCTCGGCAATGTGCGTGAACAGCTGACGGTGACATTTCAGGACTGCTGGATGATCGAGGAGACCCCACACCTTGGCCTGCTCGTTCCCAAACCTAAATCCCCTTGAGTTTTGGTTATGGTAAATTTCAAAGAGTGCGTGATTCCTTACGCCGAAGGGCAGAGGAATGCATTGCCATGAATGGACATCACATTGAACAACTCCTATGAACAAGTGTTCAGATCTCACAAAGTATGTATTGTAGCTCCCACGTTTACTAGACATTATTTTCTTGTTTTGATGCATAATAGCACTTTCTAAAATATTGGATACTTTTTAGCACCATGTATAGATAATAAAATGAGACTAAAAACTGATTTACTATTACAACGCTTTAGCCCATCTATCACGTTTGACACAAGCTAAGAATCGTGAACTGGAAGGCATATAAGTTTCACCACATCCAGTTTATATAGCCTATCTGAGACATTGGATCTTTTGATGGTTTAATTTCTGCGAGAAGGAAACGTTAATAATTTTGTTGAGGTCTATAACACTACAAGAGCTTCAAAGTCTAAGTAATTGTATCGCCGCCAAATTGAACTACATAAAACGCAAATTACTATCGAAAACCATGAACTTAATCTCGGAGAATTATCTCTGTTTGTTATTTACATCGTTGTTAAATAAATATTATGTTCATGTGTAAGATCTTGGACTCAACCTTGTATTTAAACACGTGAGTAGCATTCTGAACAATGATGGAATTAAATATAGCGACAGACTATCTCCAGCCGTGTCTAAGATATGTTATCTGTATGAAATTATTAAATGCAAAGTAAAAAAAATTGAAATTCCATTAAAAAAATTAATGTGAGTAATCATACTCACATTATTCCGTATACAGGGTGTTGATGAACAAGAACGAGGTGTTTTCACGGAGAGTGGAGGGTTTTTGGACGGGTAATTTGAAACAGAAAATCCAAGGTCACCGATGTATCTATGGTACAGGGCATTAAAATAATAATTACAATTTGGTGCTCATAAATCAATAGCAAATGTATTAGACAGACATTACGCCTTCTGATCGACAGAAACCTGATTGCTAATAACTAGTCCTGCGTTTGGTTACCTAGAGCCTCAGTTCAAACTTTAAAAATGTTTATAGTCACTGATTGTAATGAGTAGAGACTCGTAGAGCACGCACTCAAAAATAATTTGTCTTATTTTAAATTTGTGCTGATATCAATGTTTTTCCCCCCATTTCTTGATTCTAACCTTTAATTAACTAATCTAGAAGCCACTTTCATTGAAATACCAATACATCATTCAAATATATAGCTTGGTGTCATTTATAACTCATCAAGTTGACAGCTGCTTGACTCAGATTTGACCTTACTTCATTCTATGTCTAAAAATTATGTACATGCTGGAGATTTCAATGCTAAAAATAAAACCTAGAACTCTCACACCACCACTCAAAGAGCAGTAGCGGCTGATGGTCAAAATAATGAATGTGCTATAATCTCTATATCGACCTACTGTACACACATATGTATTTATCCTAGTGACGAAATATGAAGTCCATGCGACATTTCTTCCTACTACAGAACTTGTCAATTGCCCTGGTGTTAAATCCCTCCATCTTGGACATCACACTCCTTTCTATTGACAGTATTTCAAGAGCAGTGAGACGAATCAGGGACATAGTGTTCCTTAAAAATATTTTTATGCGTTTCAAGTAAGAAAAACATCTTTCTGGCTCAGCAGTGGTCATTGGTTTTGTAACCAAAATACTTAATAACAACTTCGTTACTTCACAGAATAGATCCTGTAAATTAGACTATGTATTGTAACAATTCAACAGCCATCTATATTTCGGAAGTCTGGACTTTCCGCATAGAACTCCAAGTTGTGTCTTTAACACTCTTTTGTTCAGTACAGTATAGCTGTTGACAGCAACGTCAAGTTCGCGTTCAGGAAAATTATGCGAAATAATTGTCAAAAATATTGCTGTTTAACAATTTTATTGCGTCTAGATAGCTTAAAGACTGGAAACGGTGGATAACTTTCTGAATTATACGGTCACATACTTCCTTAGCTTCAATTGTCTGGGATTCCATTTTCCGTCACTTGCTGTCTGATTTAGGATTTTTTTTTAATTTTATTGGGTTATTTTACGACGCTGTATCAACATCTAGGTTATTTAGCGTCTGAATGAAATGAAGGTGATAATATAGGTGAAATGAGTCCGGGGTCCAGCACCCAGCATTTGCTCGTATTGGGTTGAGGGAAAACCCTGGAAAAAACCTCAACCAGGTAACTTGCCCCGACCGGGATTCGAACCCGGGCCACCTGGTTTCACGGCCAGACGCGCTGACCGTTACTCCACAGGTGTGGACCTGATTTAGGAGGAATCTCATACAGGTAGATGGCGGCAGCAGCAGCAGCAGTCGGATACTTGAATTAC
Organism: Periplaneta americana; assembly: GCF_040183065.1. Taxonomy (NCBI): domain Eukaryota; kingdom Metazoa; phylum Arthropoda; class Insecta; order Blattodea; family Blattidae; genus Periplaneta; species Periplaneta americana. The sequence continues at coordinate 63,182,630 of NC_091124.1, read as the reverse complement.
CAAATACAAATAGTTCTGAGTTCTTCCACAAACAAGCATTCTTTCATTACGCTTTACTTTTGCAATCTCCAAGCTGTGTCGTGCTGAAGCTGACTACAGCACTTTCCCGCTTAAAAATAGCCAATGAGAGCATGATTTCAGCTTCGCACATGCGCATAATTGTTTACATTCTCATGTAAAGTTCTGAGTAGCACAACGAACTCCCTGAGGCACCAAAGAGCGAAGGCTAAACACTCTATAATGCGTTATGAACATAACCACGGGAAATGGTCAAATGACAGATCAAATACTATGGTATTATAAATACATTATTTGAGCAAAAATTATCATTATGCTGTAGCACTGTAGCACATAAGGACGGGCCGCTCCTGTCAAAGAGGCAAACTACTGGAAGCTCATGCTAATTTATTTCAGTACAATATCACTGCTCCTAATACTCCCACACACTACTCACATTATAATGCACATAATCCGGATGTTTTGGATTTATACATTTATTTGATGATTAGCGCTGATGAAACATAGTAAGGATCTAAAAAGTATCATTTGCTACAACTTCCACATATGAGTGTGCGAAAATAAAAAATACACGATCTATTTTATTGTAAAGTTGAAATCACTTCTGGTGTATCTATATAAACTAAAAGGAGAGAAGATGAAGAATGATTAACACTTCAAAAATTATAACTACTGTTAGAAATGCATTATTTGTTTCAGTTACATTGTGGTAGGTTATTTCTGTTTGTTTGTCTCGTACTGTGTTACTATGTCAACTTATTGCTTGATAAGAGAAAAACATGAGCAGTAATGAAATTTCTTAAGTAAAAATTATGTCAACCGATTAAATGAGTCAAGACAGATGTAGGTGGCTGAGTGCACCTGTACGCAAAAACGAGTTGTGTAAGTGAAGAAATCTATCACCGTTATCGAAATTATCACACACCATTACTGAACTCTGGAGTTCAGCCCAGGGTTTCGATTGAATAGAGTACGTCTCCAGACGTATGATTGCAGAGGAAGTCTTGCGTTATAGAAATGCTCTGTTGTTGCAGTTCTCTCTAGTATCCAGTTCTGGTATTTTGTAAAATAAATCAGACTCGTCATTTGTCCATGATTCTGACCCTCTCAAGCAGTACGACCACTCTCGTAAAATTAGTTCAGTCGTCTTTGTCTTCCGTCTTCTCTCAGTACTGTGAAGATTCTGAGCTTCAGATATTCGAGGGTATAGCAACACCCTCTAATTACGTGTTTAGTATTACGTAATGAAAATTTTACGAGAGTCACATCAAAAGTGACGCACTACGTTTTTTTTTAACGTAGAACGGCGTCTTTCTCATCATTGGGTATTAAGAATTAAGAATTAGCCACTAAATCCCGTGAAGGGCAAGGGCCTCCTGACTATGCAGGGTTGCTTGTCAAGCAATTCCCTGTTAGCCACTCCGGGAATGATGGTCACTTTTGTAATGTAATAGTTTGGGATGCTGTCTGGGTTAACACTCCACAGTTCACTAGTCACTCTTTGGATTGCAATTTACTTTGTGATTAGTTTCCATTGCTGTCGGTCTTTCGCTGTTCTTGACCATAGATGGCCGAATCTTGATCTAAAGTGGGGCCTAACTTGGAACAAATGTATAAAGACATAAATTCTCGTGTTCTATGATTCAAATAAGACATGTAATAAGAAATATAAAAAAATAATGTAATAATAAATAAGTGTTTCAGCTATGTTTGTTGTATATTGAAAAGGTTGTATTCATTTTGTGTTTCCAGTGCTAAACTAATTTACAAAGCTAGGAAATAATATAATTTTGTTATGTGTGTTTAAATAAGTGTTTCAGCTATGTTTGTTGTATCTTGAAAAGGTTGTATGCAGTTTGTGTTTCCAGTACTAAACTAATTTACAAAGCTAAGAAATAATATAATTTTGTTATGTGTGTTTAAGTACAGCCTGTCTAAAAATTACTATAATTATTGTACCATGCGTCATTCTGCAATTCAAATCATGGAATAGATATCATGACCACCTGCATGAGCCGCCAGAGTGCACCGTGGCAGTAAACTGGTTCTGCAGCATAACTACAAACAACTTGTGATTGCTGAGACTGGCTCCGTCTATCTTTCTTGCTTTCAAGGTTTTTAGCACTTTGTGAGAACAAGTTGCCCATCCATGGATATGCATAACTTGTTCTTATTAGAAATGACTGTATCAAGACGCTTCCTATGAAATTTGCGTCGTTTCTCACAAAAGTATCGTGCATAAAATAATCGTCGTTCTAATAGCTATGGTACATTCAACAATATCATACCTAGCAACTGATTTTATCGGCAATTGAGTAACTTGTTTTTGCAGTAGAATGACTGAAAATATTATTTATCTGAGCTTCAAGCGCATGTGACTCATCAATATGTCGATTTTTCTTAGATGACAGATAAAGATGTTTAATATTACCAAAATCCATGCCCCATTTTTCACGGGAAGTATCTATATTTCCGAAAAGTATGCCGCAGATTTCGCGAGGAAATCATCGCCCGTTGCCGGCACGAGACCTACTTACAGGCTATTGCGCTGCTTAAAAACATTTATAATTTCGATTATCTAATCCAGGGATATACCTAGAACTGACAGAGAGAGAGAGGTGGAAGCATGGGGAAAGCATTGGTTCCCCTTGCACAGTCCAAGGGCATTGAATGGCGTCTCTATAATCCGTCCAAAACCGTGTGGCGAATTACAACAAACTGGTACTCACTAACAAAATGACGAAAGTATTTCCGACCACAATAATTATAACACTAAACTTAACCAACAAATTCGAATTAAATACATTACATATCTAATAATATGTAAACGAAACAGTACGTTAAAATGTAAGAAAAATATTTGGAAATATTTGAATGCTCAATTTCTCATTTAAATTCAATTGGTTAAAGTGAACTGATGATCTAATGATGTTGTGTCCACCGCTGTGGTCTCGCGGTAGCGTCTTCGCTCCCGGACCCAGCCGGCCGAGGTTCGATTCCCAGCTTGGGACGAGTTGCCTGGGTGAGGTTTTTTCGGGGTTTTTCCCTCACTCCTTTGGATGAATGTCAGGTATCTTTATCAGGCGTATGGAACCCCACTCATTCTCGCCACTTCCTTTCCTCCCTCGTCATCCTTTCCTCATCATTCCGGTTGTTTTCCTTGGTTTTCAGATCGCGCCTGCGGCGACCCTCCGAAGCTGCTGATACTTTCTGTCGGCCTCCATGGATATGTCAAGCGTGGTAGCAGGTTACCCAGCAGCGGAACCTACTTCCCTCCCGACGAGAGAGAGAGTCTATATCTCAGATCGTTGAAGAGACGGGAGAGATGATTTTCACCTCAGACCGTTTAAGGGGAGGAATGTGGGGGCTATTGGAGTGGAATGTATACGGACTTGGAGGGCGGGACTGGTCGCAGTGTGTTAGCGGTTAGGTTGGTTCGGCGTGGGTACGGTCGGTGGGCTTACAACTCATCCCAGGGGCGCACAATAGATCTCAGGTTGCAGTGCACAGAGATGCTCCGTCCAGGCCTCACAGAGAGAGAAAAAATGATGTAGTGTTATCAATTTAAAGAAACTTTAATCATAAATAAAAATACTTAAATAGCATACTTACTTTCAAAACATACTGCTATAAACAATCAGATTAAATACCTTATCATTTTATTGGTGTTAGGTCTGTATACGATTGTATGTAAACAAAATCACTCATATAACAGTACATAATTTCTATTTCAAGTGATATTGACTATATTGATCTCGTAACAGAAACTGAAACAAATATAATTTCTCATGTGAATATAAAGGAAAATCACTCTTGTAATTAACTTTAACCACAAAGTTCATCATATCTCTGATTTTTTTTTCTTTTTTGTTCTTTTTTGTTCGCCAGTTTCGTTATAGAATGGTACTGTCTGAGGAGGGAAATAAGATATTCTTCTGTTAATTTAGAGCGATCGTCGCTCTTATTTAAGTTCATTTTCGAGAATATTTACTCACATACATATGTAGAACCAAACACAGAACTCATACGAGCCTTGTGATTATATTCAATACAGAAGTATTCACTTTCTCATCGCTCAAAAACTGGCACTTTCCGAACAACATTGAGATGAATTCCACCACTAAACAGTGACTACAAACCCACTCTGAAACATGTGAATGGCCCGTGGTATTGAGGGAAGGGATTAATGACATAATCCGGTTTGTCACGTATGCAGGATTCGAACCACGAAAAGTCTTTGTTACCAGTCTATCGTGCTCTGGAGTGAACAAGGCTCTAAAATCAGCTACAAGAGTCGGTCCGATTTTTTTTGCCACTGTTGTACACTAATGTGAAGTAATATTTATTAAGTTAAGAATTATTGTCAAGTATACCGCCAAAGAAATATTATTTACCATGTTTGTCGAAACATAAATTTCATAAATAAATGATCCTAGTAGGGCTATGTATAGCGTAGTATTAACTTTACATTACTGTAGTAACTTATTTCCTGTATAACGTACACCCCCTGACTGAGGACTTCTCTTACTCTCACTCAAACCAGAGTGCTCGCAAAGTGCACTCTCAGAGAAAACATTTCGTAACCTTGCCGGTGTCGTTGACATGCCTGCCATAGACAAAAATAAATTATTTCGATATCTTGATCTTTATGAAAAAACACAACGAGTTACTAAGGCAAGCTGCCTAAATTATGTCTACAACTAAACGGCTTGTCGGAAGAGTGGGACGAATTCATCCGTTTCTACCTTAAAGAGAAGACTGCGGCAACATTTGCTAAACTGCACCTTACGAAATATCGCAGACAGCTGCAGTATTACATTAATCAACATTGCATAAACGAGCATTAAGCTCAGGGAAGTAGACGTAGAAAACAACGATATTATGTTAGCGTAAGATCCTTGGACGAGTGATGGATTACACGTCTTGTTATATCCATGGGCTTAAACAACTAGATGGATTGTTCAAGCCAAACCGATTAACAAGGCTCACATGCCTTCGACTTAAAAAATTGCAACATTTCGAGTATACCAGACAACAAAGCCGGATTCTGTATGGGGATTCAATGATACAAGTTGTTTGTTTGCTTTCTGATTAGAAGACTAGACATTTCGTAATTGTTTAAGTCAATTTAACTGCTTTCATGGCTAAACCCTTTCAGCCTTCTCTGCAGACTTGAGTTTCACCTCCGCCGTGATTAGAATAACACTGTACAAGCTCAAAGGATCTTCGATGTTCTCCCGTTTCTCTTGTCACAGAATTTCGCTCTCCAGTTCACCGTTATCTTTTATTTCGTATCATTTTATATCACCAAAAGTATCATACAGCCACGAAGCTTGAGGTGATTTTTTGCATTTATAGCGATACACCGCTCCAAGCGGTTAGCAATTGAGAGTAATAGGAACAGCCGGTACTATTTCACATTGTCTGTGATGAGGCGATAGTAGCGATCCTAGTGGCTAGCAACTAAAGTTCAACTGTCATTGGATGCATATTCCCTAAGTATTGAGCTTCGTGACTGTATGTACTATACTGTGATTTTATATCACCAAAAATATAATTTACAAGGAGAGGACACGCTCTGCATATCACCGAATTAAATAAGATCGTGAGAGATGAAAGTACAAGAAGTACTGTTTAAAATCATATCTGGTATGGGTGGCCAATGACCCCTCGTTTTGAAAATATTGGCTATTGTTTGTGACATACTTCCGTTAGGTGCTCAATAGGGAAGCATTAGACTGTGTAATAGCGTAGCCCATATGGTTGGATGCTGAGTTGTTATCCCGGCAACCTGAATTCGAATCTTAACTAGTCCTATATTTTTTTCTTTTAATAATGATTAATATTGTAATCACAGTTATCTATGTACATACCTATATCATATTTCTCAATGTATTGAATGCTTCATCATGTTTTAAACAAATTACTAATTAACTAACATTGTATTGTAAAGGATAAACATTGAAATACTGCTCACGTAGGAAGGTAAGATGTGTCACTCGTATTTGTTCTATTTGTGTAGCAGCTATTCCATTTCATTTTGTACCCGATTCATTATGATGTCATAAAAACACACAAAACATACATATTTCCTGCACCATGCACAGCAAATAAAAGAGGGTTGTCCACAGTCACACACATTTTTCCGCATTTCTGCTGCGAAACAGATATCCTTCACATTCACAAACACTTCTCGTTCGTTTATCAATTTTGATGCATACCACGCACATTTCAACATGGCTTTGAATATAGGAACTGACAACTGAAAGTGAATTAAAATAATAATAATAATAATAATAATAATAATAATAATAATAATAATAATAATAATAATATCAAGCTTTAAAGTATGAGAAAGCATTATGTTTCGAACTCGAGTTGCCTGGATGACAACTCAGCATCCAACCATATGAGCTACGCCGTTACACAGTCTAATGCTTCCCTATTAGCCACCTAACGGAAGTATGTCATAAACAATTGCCAATACTTCCAAAACGAGGGGTTATTGGCCACCCATACCAGGTATGACTTTAAACAGTGTGTCTTGTACTTTCATGTCACAAAATCTGATTTAATTCGGTGATATACAGAGCGTGTCCTCTCCTTGTTAGTATGATCGTCGTGCAGTGGAAAATAGGGTACTAACTGTTGGGGTGACGTACAGTGGGGACTTAGTGTGCTCCAGGACCGCTACGGTAGCCGAAAAGGCCCAATAGGAATTATGAAACATGGCTAACAGAGGTCCTCCAAGTGTGGGGATTGGTAAAGGGCTCACAACCCGTTCTATAAAAATACTTATAAAAAGAGAAAAAATCACTTCATTAGCATGAAAATATGCGGCGAATATCGCAGAAGAGACGGCCAAACGTACCATCATTTGGTATGCGCTTGGAAGGTGAAAGCATGGAAGGACTCGGAAGACTTTGTATGAAGGAATAAGCAGAGCCATGATAAAGAGGTTGAAGAAGGACAATGTGAGGATAGGAATATTTGGAAAACAGGAATTAAAGGCAACTGCTGTAAAGTGGAAAGGCTCTTATTCTCTTGTTTCAAATTCTCCGTAACACTACCCATATCTACTTGGCTCCTCGTTTTCAAAATTTATCCGCATATCATCAGCTAAGTACCAGAGCTCATCACAACAATTTACTCATTATACCCTATCACAAGACATCTTTATATTCTTCATCCTATACAGTTTCAGTTGCTAGAAATTGGAATTCGCTTCCGAGTGATGTAAGAGGTTTTGGAATATAAGCTTTCACGTCCGGCGTCATAGGAATCGATGTTATCCGGGCTAAAGGGCCGTGGTTTGTTGGAGCTGTTGCTACCACACGTTTCGTCTGCTAGCAACAGTTTCAATAGACTACGGCCCTTTAGCCCGGATAACATTTATCCCTATGTAAGAGGCTGTTGAATAATAACTTCATTTACTTACTTACTTACTTACTTACTTACTTACTTACTTACTGGCTTTTAAGGAACCCGGAGGTTCATTGCCGCCCTCACACAAGCCCGCCATTGGTCCCTATCCTGAGCAAAATTAATCCATTCTCTATCATCATATCCCACCTCCCTCAAATCCATTTTAATATTATCTTCCCATCTACGTCTCGGTCTCCCTAAAGGTCTTTTTCCCTCCGGCCTCCCAACTAACACTCTATATGCATTTCTGGATTCGCCCATACGTGCTACACGCCCTGCCCATCTCAAACGTCTGGATTTAATGTTCCTAATTATGTCAGGTGAAGAATACAATGCGTGCACTTCATTTAGGTCAAATAAATAAAATCTTCTCTGTATGTGGGTCCCTATCACCACGGCATGGCGCGTCCTCAGGTTGCGGATAGAGGAGACGGCCTCCAGATATGGAGGGTAGCTGCGAATATATTGAACAAGCAGTCGTGGACAGCCGATTAGGGGTGGTCCTCCAGCTTGGGGGTTGGGCGAAGGGCTAACAACCCATCACCGTAAAAAACAGCTTGTTACGAACCCCTACAATAAGTATGATTATGTCTCGTGACCAGAATATTGTACGAAATGGAAATATAAAAATTGGAGATTTATCCTTCGAAGAGGTGGAAAAATTCAAATATCTTGGAGCAACAGTAACAAATATAAATGACACTCGGGAGGAAATTAAACGCAGAATAAATATGGGAAATGCGTGTTATTACTCGGTTGAGAAGCTTTTATCATCCAGTCTGCTGTCAAAAGATCTGAAAGTTAGTATTTATAAAACAGTTATATTACCGGTTCTTCTGTATGGTTGTGAAACTTGGACTCTCACTCTGAGAGAGGAACATAGGTTAAGGGTGTTTGAGAATAAGGTGCTTAGGAAAATATTTGGGGCTAAGCGGGATGAAGTTACAGGAGAATTGAGAAAGTTACACAACGCAGAACTTCACGCATTGTATTCTTCATCTGACATAATTAGGAACATTAAATCCAGACGTTTGAGATGGGCAAGGCATGTAGCACGTATGGGCGAATCCAGAAATGCATATGGAGCGTTAGTTGGGAGACCGAAGGGAAAAAGACCTTTAGGGAGGCCGAGACTTAGATGGGAGGATAATATTAAAATGGATTTGAGGGAGGTGGGATATGATGATAGAGACTGGATTAATCTTGCACAGGATAGGGACCGATGGCGGGCTTATGTAAGGGCGGCAATGAACCTTCGGGTTCCTTAAAATCCATTTGTAAGTAAGTAAGTAAATAAAATCTTATTTAACAGATTAATTACTGATTAATATTTGTTACTAATAATGAAACTAACATATGGCCACTCTTATTACCACCATTAATGTCTCTGAATGGAAAACAAAACCTCTATTGGCAAAATGTCATTACATTAATATTATCCTCATTACATCAATATAGTATTTTAGATTTATATTTTCCTCCCTATAATATAGTTCTAGTAAACTACTATTAAATGAATTCTCATCATTTAACCAACTAGCTATCTTAACTTTGTTATAATTCTTTACATATTGCATACACACTGAATTGAATTACATTAGCTCATAAATTATTACTTTTTTGTAAAGGCTTTATCTCAAATTAAACAAACATGTAGGTCTACTAGTAGTTTAAATTTAATTAAAGTATATAGCTGGAGAATCTTTAGTGTATTATAAATATCATAACTTAAATATGTATGCCACTATTGTGTTGATTAAGGCTGATTGAGTGGAAGAGGCCTATTCTATAAAAAGTGAAAAGTAAGAATGATTTTCGTAATACCAGCCAGATTGTGGATGTTTCTGAGAAACACTTATAAGGTATTCTTTCTAATTCTTTATTAACTACTGAACCTAACTGTAAGTTTCTGGGTATAATTCTCGACGACAAACTCTGTTGGAATCCTCACCTTGACTATGTTTCTAACAAAACTTGTTATGCTATAAAATGTCTAAACAAACTCTCGATTGTACACATTTGTTAAATATATATTTTACTTACACTCAGCCCGTCGTATCTTACAATATAATCTTCTAGGGCAATATCACCTACGTTTAAAAGGTCTTTTTATCATCCAGAAAGGATTTGACGAACTATTTTGAATTTAAACCCAAGGGAATCTTTTTGAAACAAGTTTAGACTGTTTAAAATCTTAACCATTACCGGTACTTCTTTATTTATTTATGAATCAGGTCTTTTTATAAAAACAATAGTGGAATGTTTAAATTAAATACAGATATACATAATGAATTATCAACAGTAATCTCACTAGACGTTTTGATTTATCTAGAGAAAATCAAAACTCGAGTGGGATTTAATTGACTATTACACGATTAGAAGAAAGTATATAAAGATTAGAAGTAACGAAGTACTCCCATACAATAAAATATTAATTGACTTACGAAAATACAACTGTCTTCAAATGTATTATTGTACCATCTCAACATTACAAATATTACGCTAGATGCATGCTAGATGGCAGTAGTGTTTTTATACAGACACTGTAATGATTACTATTCAATAAATCTTAATATTAAACAATCTTGATACGTGACTATCCATAATATCATATAGCAGAAGTTCTTTTCATCCTCTCAGAGCAGAAGCTATAACATAACCTAACTAATATACACAAGTGTTAAAAAAGTTTTAATTAACGACGATGACATAAAAAATAAACATGAATAATTTTAAAAGGAATAATTATTGAATGTACAATTTTCAAATTTGAATGTGGTTGGTGGTTCAATTGATGCTATATTGGACGTGTGCGTAATAGAAGTGGATCTCGTTGATTTAGGCCTACATGGTGTATTCAGCTTATTCAGAATTTCCGAGTGAATAATTTTAAAAGGAATAATTATTGAATGTACAATTTTCAAATTTGAATGTGGTTGGTGGTTCAATTGATGTTATATTGGACGTGTGCATAATAGAAGTGGAACTCATTGATTTAGGCCTACATGGTGTATTCAACTTATTCAGGATTTCCGAATGGTGCTCTTCATTTATTTGTAAATCGGATTTCAGAAGATGCATTGGTATGATCAGTGATTTTTATTAATTCTTGTTCTTGAATGCCAATGCGAGTCATATCTGAAACTGCTGTGCATCGACTGGAGTGGTTTGTAATTTTATATATATTTTTGACGTCCAGACCAGCGCAGTTTCAAATGTTGGCAAACAAAGAAACAAATGCTAGGGACGCGATAAAATTAAACAAATGCTAGGGATGCGATAAAATTGTGCGATAAGCAGCCATGATTGGTTGAAATACGTCCTTTCGTACCGTTTTATTGGTCAAAAGTAGTATGACGTAGTAAGAGTGTAATAGTCAAAGAAAAAAAAAATGAAGTATTTATTGAAAACTACAGAACATCTTATTATTCAAAAAGTCAAACGCTCTAACGTTGTCACAACGAGGTCAAGACAACATAGGCAAACACAGATGAGGAACATAGTCCTCATTCTTACATATCGGAGATAAATTTCTATCACCCTGCCGGAAATCGAACCTGGATTCACAGAATCTGTAGTCAGAAACACTGTCACTATCATGCGTTTAAGGTGAGTAATTAAATATTTCGAAATGTGTTCCGAGGTAAAGAGCGAATTAATGATCGCGTGTTCTATTTCCCTTGTAGTGTATGTCAAATTACTAGTAAAATGTATATAATTATTTGTCAAAAGGTCAATGTGAAGTCCTAAGAATATAAAAAGGCCGGGAGAATTTATTCTGAGAAGAAACGAAGTAGTTCACCTTGACAATGATGATTATCATTATGATGATGATGATGTTTAGAGGCCACTTTTAGAAGCGCTGCTAAGGCGCTGCCGCTTGTGAATAATGTATTTAAATGGAGGTCTTCAGACACAGCCACGACCACAGAATCAGTCGCGCTGCAGACGCTCAGAGTGGTTAGCTTCGCTGCTGGTGGCGGCCATTAAAAGTAGCGCTTTTCATCGCGATACATAGAATTAAATGCTAGGTTTCAGACGGGGCCACAGCCAGGCCACTATTTTAGTGGCGCATGAGTAGCGCGTTTGTGGCGCTGCTAGCGGACGAATGTTGGGCTACCAATTCCCTATACCTACACTATCACAACAGTATACGGGCTATGTTACGATAGAATAATACAGAATGATGATGATGATGATAATAATAATAATAATAATAATAATAATAATAATAATAATAATTCCGAAAAGACAAAGTATACGATTATGTCTCGTGATCAGAATATTGTACGAAATAGAAATGTAAAAATTGGAAATTAACCCTTTGAAGAGGTGGAAAAATTCAACAGTAACAAGGGAGCAATAAACATGGGAAATGTCTGTTATTATTCGATTCAGAAGCTTTTATCATCCAGTCCGCTGTCAAAAAATCTAAAAGTTAGAATTTATAAAACAGTTGTATTGCCGGTTGTTCTATATGGTTGTGAAACTTGGACTCTCACTTCGAGAGAGGAACAGAGGTTAAGAGTGTTCGAGAATAAGGTGCTTAGGAAAATATTTGGGGCTAAGAGGGATGAAGTTACAGTAGAATGGAGGAAGTTACACAACACAGAACTGCACGCATTGTATTCTTCACCTGACATAATTGGGAACATTAAATCCAGACGTTTGAGATGGGCAGGGCATGTAGCACGTATGGGCGAATCCAGAAATGAATATAGAGTGTTAGTTGGGAGGCCGGAGGGTAAAAGAGCTTTGGGAAGGCCGAGACGTAGATGGGAAGATAATATTAAATTGGATTTGAGGGAAGTGGGATATGATGGTAGAAACTGGATTAATCTTGCTCAGGATAGTGACAAATGGCGGGCTTATGTGAGGGCGGCAATGAACCTCCGGGTTCCTTAAAAGCCAGTAAGTAAGTAAGTAAGTAAGTATAGACTACACAACTAAATAGCTGGATTATAATGTAAATAAATTAACAAAGAGATAAAGAAATTAGTTGGTTTCTGGTTCGAACCTGGGTTCAATTATACCACTGCCTTCGACTTTACCATGACACTAAAGGCACATATTTTAGTATATCGTATTGGTTGAATTACGTACTATGAATGGTTTCATGTTTGCTGCCTGTTATATTTAATTTTGAATTCTTAAATATTAAACAAAAATGTTTTATGCCATATTGCCCTTCATTTGCGTAATTTTAAATTAATATTTTTATCGTCCTGATGTAAATCGTCAAACAAGGTATGGACTAGTCCTCGATTCAGTCTTCCCAAAACTAATGGATGAACCCAGACTCTTCTATCTTCACATCTATTCTTTCTCCGTCTGAGCAAAGTGCCTCTTCTTCTACGTCCATGTTCACTGGAAAACTGAAAAATTCTCTACAAATATTTAATTTATTAAGCAGCGCCAATAACGCGCCACTAAAATGGCCTCGTTTGAAGGGACCCTTGAATACGTGTCGAGGAAATATACCACAATATCCATTGAACAATTATTGCTAAGCAGAATTCAATAGTCATATTGTCCAACCTTCCTTCAGATCATTTTTGAAAAAGTCGGTTTGGTGTTTTATGACTCCTTTTTTGGTCGATAACTATATCTTCTGAATGTGCGGCGAGGCATCGTGACGTGACATTTGAGGCGTTAGGTTCCAAAATATTTATTATCAAGTTTCTATCATTTAAAAAAATACTTTTGTAAGATATTTTTGATAACTTACTTAAACTTAAGTTTAAAAAATAGATAAATAAAAAGAAGAATGTCAGTCTACAAAGTTACAGCCTATAAACTTTAAGGATAATAACAAAATAAGGCATGATATTTTCGATAAGATGTTTGTTTATTGGAACCGCAGATTCTACAATGCGGGCTCTGGAATAATAAATTGTAACTCAGAGATTTGAGGGTTATCTGGAATATATATATATATATATATATATATATATATATATATATATATATTGGCCTTCACTCTTCAAAAAAATAGCTTCTTTTGTATCTTTTTCTTTCAGATAGTTACAATATTAAGGTGAAAAATATTCGATACATTTTTGAAAAATTAATGAGATTTCACTATTTCGAAATAAACCAAATAATATGTTCTTATAATCCACTAGTCTGATGATGAAAAGAGAAAAAAATAATTAACGAAAAGGAATGTCTCTAGAGCGGAATATAAAGTGCAAAATGTGAAACATAGATGGAGCATTGAAAATTGATAGTGCTAGTCTTTAAAATTTGAATTATTAAACTACATATATACATCTTGATTACGCAACTTTTAACACAATATCACTTCGGAATAAGTATTATACAGTATGTCTATCTCGTGTTAGATTTTACCGTACCTGGTTAACATGTTTCGGTCTGTTATTGGCCTTCTTCAGAACTGGTTGTTGCTAGTCTTGGCGCCTTTTGTTTTGTTTCCTGTGGGAGTGTGTTTGTGTAGTGTAATGTGGACTCAAAGAGTGCGTGTGTTCTGAAATTGAGTTGTGTGTTGAGAATTTCATTTGGATGTGTTTTTGTGTGTCTGTAGGCCTATATTTCGTATTGTTCTAGTGTGTTTAGTGTCTGGTTGGATGTGTAGTATTTCCATTTCTGTGTTGATGTCTTTGTAGGTGTGGTTAGCATTTGTTACGTGATCTGCATATGTGGAAGTGTTTTGTAATTTTGTTATGGCTGTGATGTGTTCTTTGTAACGTGTTTGAAATGATCTGCCTTTGTGTTACAAAGAACACATCATCGTTAATAGAGCCATAAATTCTACGTAATATCTTCCTTTCAAATATATAAAGGCGTTGGATATCAGTTTCCGCCATAGCCCAAGTTTCGGAGGCATACATAAGAGTTGGCTTAATTAATGTTTTATAGATTCTGCATTTAGTTCCACGAGAGAGCAATTTAGATTTAAAGTGTATTGCACGGTGGTGAGTTCGAATCTTACCTAGAATATGAATGTTTGCTCGTTTTCAATGTGACGACCTTGGTGTGAAGTGGAGTCGCGGTAGCGTGACGTAAAGGAAAATGGTGCCTGTATGCATACCATTGCTCGTCTGGGCTCCGATGCCTGTTGCCTACATACAGGGTTTCCATGGAATTGCTTCCCCAAAAACGTCATCACCGCACGCCGCTTAAAGTCAGGTTGACATCTCGTCACAGGAGTCTCTCCATTTTTTTGCTTAATATCTTTTTTTTTTTGTATAAATACACATTCATTTATTGTCATTAACTGTATCCTTCATCATTCACCTAAACTAGAAGATAATTATGTAGATTTTGGTACATAATGATGCCTCAAACTTGTAAATTTGGTTGAACAACGTTATAATGAGTCAAGTGCAAAATTAATGTTATATTTCCCATATATTATTCGAATATTTTATTCAGAAATTGGTTCTATTATACGGTTCGTTACTTTGGACCAGAAGAGATTGCATGTTTTAACCGAGTCCGGATGAATGAAGGGTAAGCTTATCGATAACCTTGACGTCATTAGCCAGCAGTCATCATTATTTCGCTTATTTGCAGTAAACAGGTGCACTATTCATAATCAATGCTGTGACGCAATCTTTAAGAGTGCTTCTTGGTATAGTACCGGTACGTAAGAGATATTGTTCATTTCCTTATTTGAAGTAGTATTGTGATGCAGCAAAAAGTCAATTTCAAGATATTTATGAAGATACACATCTTCAGCATCACTAGTACCGAAAAAAAGGCTTATAGTTTTAATATATGTATATATTTATTGTCAACAAAATTATGTATAATTTGTGTATAATTCATTAATGGTAGTCCTGTCACATTTCTGTTTCCTCGGAAACCACCTTTAATTACATTTTACTATTAATAACTATTACTATGTACTCCATACAATCATTCTAGTTATTTCTTAATAAAAACTCCTTTCCCTTTAATTAACATTTCTTACATACATATATTTATACAATGGACTCTCCTAAGTTCGATTGAACAGTATTGAAATTTCAGTCCAATGAGGGTAGTGGTGTGGCAAGTGAAATGAATACAAATTCTTATTGGTTATCCATCAACGAATACAGTACTGTACTTGCATTTCCTGCCCGCTCCGAGACTTGTGTATGCGCTTCAGTCTCACAGTGGGCTTCGACAGTTCTGTCTCACAAACGGCACAATTCTCAAACAGGAAAAGAAGAGTTTATTAATTTAAAATCAGTGATCAATACGGATGTTGGAAATATAAATATTGGAGATTTATCCTTCGAAGAGGTGGAAAAATTCAAATATCTTGGAGTAACAGTAACAAATATAAATGACACTCGGGAGGAAATTAAACGCAGAATAAATATGGGAAATGCGTGTTATTATTCGGTTGAGAAGCTCTTATCATCCAGTCTGCTGTCCAAAAATCTGAAAGTTAGAATTTATAAAACAGTTATATTACCGGTTCTTCTATATGGCTGTGAAACTTGGACTCTCACTCTGAGAGAGGAACATAGGTTAAGGGTGTTTGAGAATAAGGTGCTTAGGAAAATATTTGGGGCTAAGCGGGATGAAGTTACAGGAGAATGGAGAAAGTTACACAACACAGAACTGCACGCATTGTATTCTTCACCTGACATAATTAGGAACTTGAAATCCAGACGTTTGAGATGGGCAGGGCATGTAGCACGTATGGGCGAATCCAGAAATGCATATAGAGTGTTAGTTGGGAGACCGGAGGGAAAAAGACCTTTAGGGAGGCCGAGACGTAGATGGGAGGATAATATTAAAATGGATTTGAGGGAGGTGGGGTATGATGATAGAGACTGGCTTAATCTTGCACAGGATAGGGACCGATGGCGGGCTTATGTGAGGGCGGCAATGAACCTTCGGGTTCCTTAAAAGCCATTTGTAAGTAAGTAAGTAAGATCAATACGGATGTTCTAATCAATAAAATATTATCTTTTTCTTTAACAAAAGTATCACTACAAGACACAGAACCAATTCCCATTCAAATGGCAAACCCATTTCTTAGTGCCTGTATAGGGGCGTGTCTAATTCTCCTACGAAAGCAGTCGAACAATAGGATGTCGAACTTAAGAGCTTCCACTGTACCGTAGTTTTCCCTTCCCAATTTTTCTTTACTATATACAAAAATTTTCCGAGTTCCTTCAATTTTCTTCCTTTTGTTGTTCTATAGAACAGTAACAAATATAAATGACACTTGGGAGGAAATTAAATGCAGAATAAATATGGGAAATTCCTGTTATTATTCGGTTGAGAAGCTTTTGTCATCCAGTCTGCTCTCAAAAAACCTGAAAGTTAGAATTTATGAAACAGTTATATTACCGATTGTTCTGTATGGTTGTGAAACTTGGACTCTTACTTTGAGAAAGGAACAGAGGTTAAGGGTATTTGAGAATAAAGTGCTTAGAAAAATATTTGGGGCTAAGAGGGATGAAGTTACAGGAGAATAAAGAAAGTTACACAACGCAGAACTGCACGCATTGTATTCACCTGACATAACTAGGAACATTAAATCCAGACATTTGAGATGGGCAGGGAATATAGTACGTATGGGCGAATCCATAACTGCATATAGAGTGTTAGTTGGGAGACCGGAGGGAAAAAGACTTTGGGAAGCCCGAGACGAAGATGGAAGGATAATATTAAAATGGATTTGAGGGAAGTAGGATATGATTGTAGGGAATGGATTAATCTTGCTCAGGATAGGGATTGATGGCGAAGTTATTTGAGGGCGGCAATGAACGCCGGGTTCCTTGAACGCTATAAGTGAGTATATTATATAATATACATTATAGCCTATATTAATTTTATTAATCACTGCATACTAATAAGATTACATGTCCAGAATTGTACGAGGTGTCTTATCAGATAAGGTGCTTCCTTACAAAGCGTCTTATCAAGAAACACAACTGTAATAGGTTGATTTTAATGCGATTCTGAAACGTTATTGGCCAATATCGCAAATTCATCCTGTAAGTTGAATAGTCATCTTCATCTCACTCAAACGCTAAATAACCATTAGATAAATTGATAAAGCGCCGTAAAATAAACCAATTATACTGTCTATAATTATTCACGAGGATAATTAAATGAGGAAGAAATATTCTACTACCCATCCATGAATTAATTTTTATTCTCTCATTGTCCATTTGCGTTATCAGTGAACATGTATAAGGCTCGTGCTCACCTGATTAAAACTGATAATTATCTATATTGGTGTCATTTCAGCAATTAATCATAATCATCATTATCATCATTAACATCACATTTATTTTCAAAGTTTGGTTCCTTATGTATATGTGAGCCAAAGCTAGACATACAGAAGAAGCAGTAGGCCTACTTCAAGGTCCAGTGGACGACATGGCACAAGATCCTCGCTAAGGCAACACGGAACAAACAAACACAACAGACATATTCATTTAGGAATGGATGTGAATCTTTGCTTTATGCAGTAATATGTAGGGCCGTGACATAGGCATATTTGTATTAGATTGAAAGTAAACACACGATGCCGGACAGAATGTAGTCGACGTGTTTCAAGTACAGGCAGCGAAAGCGAATTTGATACACGCCTAAGCAAGCACATTCCGTGTTTCGTATACGATTATTGCGTATTATAAAATGAAGACAATACAATCATTGTACAGGGTGTCCGGAAAAGACCTGACGAAAAATAAATAATTATATTTCTGAAACTATTGCATTTATTGTCGTGATGTTTTCACACTTACAAAGAGAAGCACAATAAGTTTTAATGTACCTCTATATGAGCACTATTTGTGACCAGGCCTATGTCCAGGCGATACTCAATTTCCTGCCACACACACGAAAGCATCTCCGGTGTGACTTGGCCTACTACTTCGTAGATTCGGCCACTTAACTCACGTCCTTCACAAGCCCCACAGAAAAAAATTCAGTGGGGTCGTGTCCGGCGACCGTGATGACCATGGTGTAGGTCCGCCTCTTCCAATTCAACGTGTCATCGAGGAAAGCGCGCACATGGTTAGCATAGTGTAGGGGGCTCCATCCTGATGAAACACGGTTTCTGGTGATAGTTGTGGGACAGCGTAATTTCGCAGCATATCCAGGTATGTGTTACCTGTTACTGTGAGCTCTTGTCCGTTTGGAAACGACCGTTGTACACGCTTGACTGACTTAAATTCAGCCAGCCATAAAACGAATTCTGCTTTTTCTATTGTGGTAAACAATGTTCGGTTGTTCACTTGGTATACGGAAAACTTGCATTCCCAGCTCTGAGAGCAAGGCTGTCTATATACGCAGAGCAGAACGAGCTTTTTCTCGTTTATCTCTAGCACAATGGTATGCGCACGCGTGTAACATGCTGCTAGGTAACAAAACTTATTGAGTTTCTCTTTCCAGCTGTGAAAACATTGAGGTAATAACTGTAACAGTTCAGATATATAATCACTTCTTTTTCATCAGGTCTCTCCCGGACACCCTGTATATCGGAAAGGTCTAAAATGCTGGTGAGGTTGAGAATAAGTGTTGGAAATCATACTTAAATTGTCACAAATGCGGTAAAACATAAGTATGAAAATATGTTTTACTTTTTAATATTTAAAGTTTTGCATTACAGTTTCAGAATGCCAAAAACGTATATGGGGTACAATTTTGCTTTCCCTATATTTAACTGTTACATTAATTTATTTATCACATCTATTCCGTACCTTACTTTTCTTGCATGTTGTTTGTCTGGTTTCGGTTCCTCCTGCAATAGACAATAACATTCATTTTCAAAGTTTCAAATGAGTGTCGGATAGTAAGGTAGGTGAGCCATTTTCCGACATGGTCTTAATTACGACAGTGGGCTGTGCTGCAAAAAATTGTGATCTAAACCGACAGAGGACTGCAGTTTCTCGAAGCAGTCTTAGAGCAATATCAGTTCCGTGATAAACAAGTTTGCAGAAGCGTTTCTCTGCTGGTCAGAGCGTGAGTAGACATTTTGTGTAATAGAAATATTGTCTGAAGGAAGCATATTTTGTCTGAGTATTCTGCTTTTGACAAAGGTATGTAATTCATATTGGACATCATTCACAGTGTAAAGTATTGTAGTTTAATTTGACGTTCATTAATTTCAGAATCTATCGATATGGATTGTGTAATAGCGCGATTAGTAACAGCAAACGAGGTGCTCTTAAATCCGACACATGTCGGAATTATGAACCCTGTTGCACTGACTTCAGTTATGCCTACTACAGGATTTATGATAAAGCATCCCAATATAAATTCGAGTTATTTAATGCTCTTTAACGTTGGAACGGCATACTTAGCAGTATCAATGCATTTTACCAAAACTACTGCTGTTTAGCTCAGAAATTAGGTGCAAAATTCGTTATCTTTAATACCTCTTCTTTATTTTAGATTATGGGTAAACCACGTATGGGCGAATCCAGAAATGCATATAGAGTGTTAGTTGGGAGGCCGGAGGGAAAAAGACCTTTGGGGAGGCCGAGACGTAGATGGGAGGATAATATTAAAATGGATTTGAGGGAGGGGAGATATGATGATAGAGAATGGATTAATCTTGCACGGAATAGGGACCGATGGCGGGCTTATGTGAGGACGGCAATGAACCTTCGGGTTCCTTAAAAGCCATTTGTAAGTAAGTAAGTATGGGTAAACCACGAGCGAAAATTTCTGAGGATGTAATGGCACGGGCTATTGCAGCTGTGAAGAATGGTATGCCCCTTAACACAGCTGCTACACGCTACGGTATAGCTAGGAACACCCTTAGGTACCATGTCAATGCCAGGGCTGAGATGAAAAATATTGGTCGTCCTGCACTTTTAAGCTTCGCGCAAGAAAGAGAATTGTGCAGCCGACTTTTCCGACTTGCAGATGTAGGGATGCCGTTGACTAGTAAACTTGTGAAAAGAACTGTTTTCACATTTTGTGAAATAAACGGCATAAAGAATAATTTTAATAAAAACTTAGGGTTAGCTGTAGGAAGTGGATGAAATTACTTCTAAAGCGGCATCAAGATGTGTCAAAAAGGAAAGCGCAAACTTTGAACCAGGGCAGGGCAATGAAACTAAATCGTGTAATTGTGAAAGACTATTTTGATAAACTGGAAGCCATAATGGTCGAACATGGATTTATGGGAAAACCTGAGAATATTTACAAAATCGATGAGAAGGAGTGTCGATTGACTCTTCATCACACACAGGAAGTTTTTGCTGCTAAAGAAACTAAACGCTTACATTTGATTGCACCAGAACATGGAGAAAATGTAACAATTGTAACTTGTTGCAACGTAGTAGGTCAAGCAATTCCTCCAATGATTGTCTTCAAAGGAAAAAGGAGACACCGGAATGGGGTGATGACATGCCCCCAGGCACACCTGTTAAAATGACAGAAAAGGGCTCAATGACGTGTGAAGTCTTTATTAAATGGCTAGCTCATTTTGCTAAATTTAAAACTGTCGGCAAATCCTTGTTCATTTTCGATGGTGCAAAATCTCACCTTGATGCCAATATCGTTGATATAGCAGATGAGCATGACATAATATTGTTTTGCTTGCCAAGTAATTGCACACACGAATTGCAGCCTCTAGACAAGACAGTTTTCGGACCCTTCGAAAAATACTAGGATTGGGCAGTTTTGCGGCACTGGAGCAATCATGGCGAAAGAACCGTTACGAAAGCAAGATTTGGGAGAATTTTTCCGACGTTTGGTTGAAGTCCATGACACCTAACAATATCATGTCTGGGTTTAGGGCCACTGGGATCTGTCCATTTAACCCTGAGGTAACACCACATAGTGCATTCGCTCCCTCTGATTTATATTGTGGCGCCATGTTGAAAGACGTGGCGCGCGTCCGGCAGGAGGGAGGGCGCGCGGAGAGAAGGGGGCGATCTTCAGTGGGCACTGGAGCGCGGGGAAAGGAAACGTGGGCTTCGGCAAGCGCTTGGGCGCTGGGCTGTGCGAGGTGAAGGGGGAAAAGAAGCAGCGAGAAACAGAAGTCTCATGAAGCGCAAGCCTCGCGACATCCGTTGATACTTCGGGAAGCAGTACGTTCCAGAAGTGTGATTTAGCGATAAACAGAAGGGCAAGTGACCCCCACAGTCAGTTTAGTTTGGACAGCGAGTTCAGTTTGTGAATCAGCACGCCCAGGCGGAAGCAACGCGTCCAGGAGTCTTGGGTTCGTCGGGCCGAGAGCTGAGTAACTGTGGCAGCGTCCAGGCCGAAGCAACGCGTCCGGGAGTCTTAGGTTCGACACGCGAGTGAACTGAGTAACTGTGGCAGCGTTCAGGCAGAAGTAACGCGTCCGGGAGTCTTTGGTTCGACACGCAGTGAACTTGAGTAACCGTGGCAGCGTCCAGGCGGAAGCAACGCATCCGGAACTTGAGTTCGAAGTTCAGTGGACTGTCTCTGGAAGTTTTGGGTTCGATGTACTGTGAAATTGAGTGAATGAGCTAGAAGAACTAGCCAAGGCAAACGAACTGTGAACTGAGAACTGACAGTTTTGTTTTTGTAAATAGTGCTTTGTGAACATTAGTTGAGATTAGGAGTACATTGTTGTTTTCAATAATCCACGTGAATTGTCATTGTCGTCTGTGTAGTGCAATAACGAATACTGTGTTGCTGTGTGGGGTGGAATACCCATTGTTGACGGGAGTGTTTAAATTCAGAAATAGAAAGCCATTATTGTTGGAATAAAAGTCACAATATTTTCTGCAACCGCCCAAAAAAGATAGAGAGGGGTTAGAATCTGACGAGGAGAGTGACGGTAACAGTGAGCTTTGCAACTCATAAGTCACTGAATGTGCTAATGATAGTGGAGTTCCTGTCAATGCGAAAGGCTGTCAACAAGCTTCACAGAAATTTTGACTTCACCCAAACTTAAGAGGAATAAAACCAAGCCAAGACGTCCCGCTGTGAACTCAAAAGCTCAACGTATAGTGAAGTCCTTATTCACCAAGACAGAAACGAAGAATCTTCCAAAGACTATAGCATCAAAAGTTCCAAAGAATTTTTCCGAATGTCCCAGTAAAACTACGTCTGTGCAGGATTATCAAGAAGCAGGACCGAGTGGAATGCCTTCAAAAAGAAAAGAAAGCTGGTTTTTCACAATATGTATGATGGACAGAGTCGCCGATATGCGAATGTGCTGCAAGTGTAAGAAGTATGTGCATGAAAAATGTGCTGACATAAGTGCTGATTTTCGAGGATCCTTCGTTTGTCCTAATTGTGAAGAAGACTGATAATGTATGTCTCCAGTCAAAGGATTTTTCTATCCAGTTTCTCTGTACCAAAGTTTAAATCAAGAATGTGTTAATGTTTTCTACCTTGTTTTTTTATCAAACCATCCTGCTTGTATTGTGTCACCATATTGAACGTGTTTAGCTTTATTTAACTTGATGATTATAGTAATAAATATAATGAAAATGGTTTAGAAGTAATTAATTTCACTTATGTAAGGCCGCTTTAACGTTTCATAAGGTTATTGTTAAATTTGTTTGTATGTCGGACTTAAGGTACATCATGTGTCAGAATTAGGACCACAGGGTCGCAATTCCGACACTTTGTAAACTTTTCAAATTCGTTCTACTGTTTGAATTTCACTGTACATATATACCTGAAATATTTTTTCTAAGTATTTATGTAAATATACTAAACGTATACAAATTATAAAGTTTCCACGTTGAATGGAAAAATAAATATAAATTTTCAAAGCTTAGAGTGTCGGAATATGGCTCATGTACCTTATAACCTTGTATGCGGAAAAACTGCGTTTAACAAATGCTGAAACCAAGGGGCATATGTAAAACATTTCACATTATTCATTTATACATCGAGTTGATAACAATCGCACTTGTCATCTGACAAAACTCTTGCAACGGTTAAAAACGGCAAGAAAAGAATATTAAAAAAACATTATGTAAGATGACCACAAAATTATAATAGTATATTACGAAATTAGTTTACACTTTATCGCATCAGTTAAGGTTTAGGAAACAAATGATGCGAGTTTCCTTAACATTTACGAATACAATAACTAGAAACTTATAGCATTTGAGTTGCATACGCTATTGTTTTGTACAGTAGCATTGTAACAGAATTGATATTGACAAAGCAAGTAAGGGTGCTATTCATAGACATTTTGCAGCACGCGTTACGAGCGTACTAAGTTAGCCCCGGCTATCCATTGGTTACTAGTACAGAATTCAAATCATATCCTATCGCTAACACTGGTTTATGAATACGAAAAACGCTGATCATCCACCGAAAGCCCGCGCTAAAAATGTCTATGAATACGGAATTTCTAATCAGGTACTCTGAAACGAAAGCCTGCAATATATTCGTTGTTCCGTAGGATTTATTAACATTGTTGCTAAAATATGGAAATCAAATTACCAGCAGATATTTTATAAAGAGCTTATAAAGAAGAATTAATTTTAATTCCGCAAAAATCTCGTGAAGGCATGAAAGAGAGCACGACAAATTCATTAAATGATTAGAAAATAAGAAAACGAAAACTACTGCAGAAACAGTGGTTCTGGCATATCTATCGGAACAGGTCAGTTTGTTGTTATTTGATTTAATTAATAATTATATTATGATGTAGCACTGGAATAAATACAAACTAGTCAATGGCAATATTGATGCTGTGGAAATCTTATTGCGTGTCATGAAAGATTTGGAGCAACAATAAACACTCGTTATAATGCTGGTGTACAAGAAAGATTTTTTAAAACTATACACTTCACTAAGAGTAGTTAAATAATTATTATTATCATCACCCTTGTAATATTACAACGTGCAAAAATACTGCATATTTAAACGCGTGCCAATAAATGCAGGGTTTCCGAGAATGAATGGTGGGGTTTCACGAGTTCACTGTGAAGCATGTATTATGTGTAATGGCTTAAAAATGCTTGTAATTAGCTCAGTAACTCAGTTTGCTTTCACGTCATTGTTGCATTGGAAGTTACATAACAGTCCTGTGTTCAGGGTCCTCAAAAGTCCGTTCCGTGCCCTAGTCTACAGTTAGATGGTCCTAAGTCAACAGTGCATGACGTGAAATTGAAATTACATCCATATAAAATTCAACCCTTGCATGCAATAAAAACACAGGATAAGTTGTTTAGGGCTGAATTCGCTGCTCCCATGATGATGAACTAGAATTTCTAGAGAATATCCTCACAGTCTAGTATATACAGTCACGAAGCTTGAGTTGTTGAGGGTACCAGAAACAATAGACTGTGCAGGTACTATTTCGCATTGTCTGTGATGAGGCGATAGTAGCGATCCTAGTGGTTAGCAACTATCTATTGATGCATATTTACTACGTATTGAACTTCGTGACTGTATACAGGATGTTTCAAAAATACGGGGCATAATTTCAGGTATGTATTTCCCACATGTAGACAATCAAAATAGTTCATTACAACATGTGTCCGGAAATGCTTTATTTCCGAGTTATGGCCTTCACAACATTGAAATTCACCGGAACGTTTTTCTTTCCGCAGGTCGTTGCCGTCAAAGGAGACATTAAGAGGGTACTCTGACAGTTCATTCCGAGGCGAAGGTTACATTCAGTGTTTTGTAGGTGTTAGACTGTGCGACATGTATTCAAATCAAGAGCTGGCAGAGATACACTTCATGTACGGTAAGGCGGACGACAATGCTGCGCTGGCTCGTCGTTTGTACCAGGAGAGGTACCCACAGCGACAATGTCCAGATCGGAAGACATTTGTACGTCTCCATTACCGTCTGTGCGAGTATGGAAAATTTAACTCTCCTGGTTTGGGAAGGGGACGACCAAGATCTACAACTCCAGAAGTACAGGAGGAGATTCTGGAAGCTGTGAACACGACTCCTTCTATCAGCACACGAAGGGTAGCGTTGCAAGTCAATGCTCCTCATACGACTGTCTGGAGACTGTTGCATGAGTATCAATTGTATCCTTATCATTTGCAACGTGTACAGGCCCTGTCACCAGCAGATTACCCTGCACGAATTAGGTTCTGTCAGTGGTTCTTGCAGCAGTGTGGTGTAAATCCGAACTTTCCTGCCTTAGTATTAATTACAGATGAAGCACAGTTCACACGAGATGGCATAACAAATTTCCACAATCAGCATGTATGGGCATATAAAAACCCACGTGCAACTGTTCCATCTCATCACCAGGTGCGGTTCTCCCTCAACATGTGGGCCGGTATCTTTGGTGATCAATTAGTTGGACCCCATGTACTCGTAAACACTTACGGGGCAGGCGTACACAAACTTCCTGGAAAACACCATACCTCATGTTTTAGAAGACACTCCACTGATCAATCGGACACTCCACTGATCAATCGGACACTCCACTGATCAATCGTCACCGCATTCACTTCTTGCATGATGGCGCTCCTGCACACTTCAGTCGTACGGCTCGCCGGTACTTGGATCGAAGATTTCCTGATCGATGGATAAGTAGAGGTGGCCCAATTGCTTGGCCTCCACGCTCACCTGATCTGAACCTTCTCGATTTCTACTTGTGGGCCATTTAAAATCATTGGTTTATTCGTCTCCGGTCTTGATTTGGCATCCCTTTGGAATCGAATTGTGGCATGTTCTGAGGACATACGCTATACTCCTGGAGTTTGAGATCGTGTTCGCAGGTCAATGAGGCATCGATGTGAGGTCTGTATTCAAGCAGGTGATGGACATTTTGAACATCTTCTGTAATGACAACGACCTGCGGAAAGAAAAACGTCCCGGTGAATTTCAATGTTGTGAAGGCCATAACTCGGAAATGAAGCATTTCCGGACACATGTTGTAATGAACTATTTTGACTGTCTACATGTGGCAAATACATACCTGAAATTATGTCCAGTATTTTTGAAACACCCTGTATACTAGACTGTGATATCCTCTTCTCCGATGAGTCTAAGTTCCATGTAAATGCTTGTGTTAATCGGCACAATTGTGTCGTAGACAGAGAAGATTACTATGTGGGTGAAAAAGAGCCAATTGTTAATGATTTATTATGTTCTGAAACATGGAATTTGTTCATATAGGTACGTTCTTACTAATGTAACTTCAATTACAAGTTTATAAAGTATTTTGCTTCTTACAGTAGGGTTTAAATATGACAATTGAAAAACTTATGTTTTTAAAGTTCATCAAATATAATGTGAGTTGTAGTACAGCCGGTCACGTCCGGTTACAACAATTCTTTTACCATTTAATACAGCATCATTTAGTGTGTTGAATCCTTGTTTTAAAGTTTGCGCGTTCTTGCGCATTTATCAGTAATTAATTTTTTTTTTCAGTGGTGGGGCGTACGGTAACTGTTCCATGTTTGGCTTAACAGCAGAAAACAACCATTGACTAAGGAAGTTTTTAATCGCCAGGAGAGTGTTTTAGGCCTGCAATATTATTCACATGATATGGAATATCAGTTTAAAAATACATTGGCCCATTTTTGTCTAACCTTAACAAACGCACAGTGAATCAGAACGCAAATCATTAGCAGGACAAAATTAATAACTTCTATGCAGTCTAACGTATTGTTATGAAACTTTGTACATGACTTACAGGTGGCACATATGATTTGTGTACAAACTCTGATTATGTTTGCACAAGAAAAACTATCCCTTTATAGTGAGTGCATTTAGACAGTATTAATAACTTCTCTCCTATCTAAATTTTTTTTTATGATACATTGTACGGAAGTTACAGGTAGCATATTATTTTCTGTGCACAATAGTAATATCCGTTACAAGAGCGGTATGTTGAAGTTTTGATGTTCGAGGTAAAGTTTGAAAAAGCGAAACGTAGTTGAGCTTTTTTAATTTCCGAGAATTGAAAGAAAATATACCACTCGTGTATCGTACATTATTTTGTGCGAAGATCGTTTATTACATACCTGAAAGATGAATTTCTAATTAGTTGCAATGAAATCGCCATCTTGGTTTCTGTTCAATGACGGAAAATTTGCAAAACAAAAATACCTATCTTCAACATTGTTGCTTTAAAATGTTTTCTGTGTTTACTATACTCAAGCAGGCCGTCATATACGTCTGTCTTTTTTTTTCCTCCAGTTTATGATGAGTCTGGAATCTTGTTGATTTTTTCACGACTTCCTTAATGTTACTTGCATCACGAATGCAGTAACTTTAGTGGAGTTGTAGAGTTTACTTAATTTTTGCAAATATTTAAAAACAATAATTAACAGTGCAATTTAGGTGAAATTGCAGTGGTAAGTTTCCAATTTATAACTATTACTATATTGAACGTCTCTAAAAATAATATGTTAAAAGCCTAAAGCAGTAAAATCAATATGTCACTTAAGCGGTAAGAAGAGGGAAATTGTTATATGTGTTAGGTTGGGAATACTGAATGTGGAATTTTAGACTTTCCGCGGATTGGTATTTACGGTTCCATAAGTGGAACTACTTCTTTTAGGGATGCATTTAAACAAAATTAATAAATTCTCTCCTACCTAACAGATTTTTATGAAACTTTATACAGAAGTTTCAGGTGGAACATATATATATATATATATATATATATACATACATATATATATATATTTTTTTGTCTACAAAGTCTGATTATGTTTTATAAGAAGAATTGCCTCTTTATAGTGGTGCATTTAGACAAAATTAACAACTTCTCTCCTATATTCAACTTTGTATAACTACAGGTAGCATACAGATGTAATCAGAATTTGTACAGAAAAATATATGCTACCTGTAACTCCTGTACAAAGTTTCATAAAATATGCTATGTAGGAGAGAAGTTAAGTTGTGTAAATGCACCTCCTGTAAAGAGGTACTTCCTCTTTTGGAACTGTAAGTCTAGTTTATACACAAAAAATATATATCCTACCTGTAACTTCCGCACAATTTTTCATAAAAATCTGTTACATAGGAGCGAAGTTACTATTTTTGTCTAAAAGCACCCTGTAAAAAGGGGTAGTTTCTCTTACACAATCGTAGTCAGAGTTTGCACACAAAGAATATGTGTTATCTATAAGGTCTATACAAAGTTTCATGAAAATCCATTGGAATGCAGAGAAGTTATGAATTTTGTCCAGCTAGATTTGCGTTATTGCATACTGTGGGATGGAGTGACAAGCCAATATTGTTCACGCATCACCGAACACGCTCTCTTCTGGCATTCTGCAAGCACACACCAAACCCTCAGAATCAAATTGGCCTGAATTAGGGGCTTCTACCTCTCGTAATCCAACCGTCCCCACCACGCCAGCACTTCCAACTAGTAGAGATGACAAACCTGACAAACACTCACAATATTTAGTTACAGAACACAACAATCAGAATGACGAGAAACAGCTAAAAGATATTTCTGCAGCGGAAGAGGGCCTCGGAGAGACTACCGAAGATGCAGTGAGCGACACAGAAATGGAAACTGATGAAAGTATGCTGAGACGTAAGAAGAAAACAGAAAGTACCAACACCGACGACACTCATGCAACAAAGCAGTTCAATGCAGATTTAGTATCGACCAATCAGCCCGCTCCGGATGATGTGTATCGAGTCGAATCGGAACAAGGAAAATCAAGCACATATCAGCCAGATCGTGGTATCAACGAATCGTCGTTCAAAAGAATAGTAACGAATCGGCATGCTATCGTAACCCTCGATTCTATTTACTTGTTTGATGTAACCTGACAGCGGACATTTCCGAACCGTGCCGAATGCTCCCGAACGAGAGCGAAATCAAAATGCTGCATTTGTTAAGTATGAAAATAATGAACACAAACCTGAAATGTGCATTGTTAAATAGAGATGTAATGCAAAAAATGTACTTGATAATAAGGTTCAGTTGATAAATTATAATTTAGAAACACTATCTTGGGTAATTTTATAGACCAATGGAGGTCATGCTGAATGGTTCGAGACAATGAGAAAGAGACAATCCAATGTCTCGCCTCTTATGCCATCTATGCGAGAGATGTAGAACGTTTTTTGTTCTACGCGTGGTTTGCAAAGCAAAGTGTCCTGCGAGTCGTTCGTTGACGATTCAAAAGAATAGTAGGAATCGCAGACTGAGAAGAAACGTGAACGAATCGTTACAATCGATTCGTAATGTATGATTGAATCGTTGGAATCGACTTCTGAAAAAGAATCGTGTTGCCCAACTCTAGTATAGACATGGCATAAATGTAGTGTCAAGTGAAATGCACCCAAGCGGACGACTAACCTCGCTACATGAACACTCTGTACGTAAATGTCTATTTGCATTCAGGCACAAATCGTAAACGCGAATGTGAAGATTTTTTCACCAACCAAATGCCCTTTTACTTGCGACACGGATTCCACAAAATCATGATGGCAAGCGGCTTCTATTGTGTCCCTACAGCAAAAGATCCCCTGCATTGCAACGCATGTGTCAAGATTTAAACTTTATCGACCTATGGGAAGTAGTTCATGGGAATGTCGATGGAATTACATACTTTCGCAACAACTCAGCTTCCAGATTTGATAGATGGTATACCAATAAAGGTTGCCAAGTAGACGTACAAAATATAACTAATAAATACTTCAATGCCCTTTTCCGACCATCATTGTGTAATTGTATCCTGTAGAGCTGACTATACCACTCCAATATACGGCCGCAGCTACTGGAAATTGAATTCCTGATTACTACATGAAGAACAAGCAGCTACAGAATTCAAAGAGCTGTGTAACTCATTACACACACGAACACAAAAATCCAACAGAGATGCGTTTCAGGTAAGGACTTATATATATATATATATAAACCCGCTATCCAATCCTTCTTCAAATGGAAGGGCATCGAGCAAGCACGCGCACTGCGATCAACATTGAATTTTTATTATTCTGTAATGCATGAGCTGCATAAGAAGCAAATGGAGGGGCAAAACGTTTCGG
Organism: Periplaneta americana; assembly: GCF_040183065.1. Taxonomy (NCBI): domain Eukaryota; kingdom Metazoa; phylum Arthropoda; class Insecta; order Blattodea; family Blattidae; genus Periplaneta; species Periplaneta americana. The sequence continues at coordinate 63,152,321 of NC_091124.1, read as the reverse complement.
TGGGACTTAACGACGTTAAACAGGTTGTCTGTGAATTGCAAAAACGCATTATGGAAGGCGTACGAGTTCGTTCTCGAAACAAAACAATCATTGTGAAGGAAAAACTGCATTTTTATGTTGTCAAAGAGAAACAAAACGGTCAATCTCCTTTCATTTCAAATATTCAATTGCCCAACAATCAGGTCGCCCATACAACACTCCAATGTCTTACAAAAGCGGTGCGCTATTTTGGCGATCTCTACAAACACAAGGACAATGATTTACAGGCACAGCAAGAACTTCTATCGCAAATTACACCAAAACTAGATGAGAAGGAAGCTAAAGCAATGACTAGGGAAATCACTGAACTTGAACTGGAAGCTGCCATTAACGAATCTAGCGGACATTCAGCACCAGGGCCGGATGGATTGGACTACAACTTTTATAAAGTATTTTGGAAACTCCTGAAACATCCTCTCCTGTTAATGTTTAATATGATCCTTCGAGAAAATCCGCTATGTCATTCCTTTAACGAAGGCATAATAATTTTAATTCCTAAAACAACGCCGGCGAAAAGAATGTCAGATTACCGACCTACAGCACTGTTAAACACAGATTATAAGATCCTGATGAAAATACTGGCTAATCGCATAAAAAGAAGCATGAACCACTTAATACAGGAAGGCAAACATGCGCGGTACTTGGCAGATCCATCATTCAGAATATTCAGCTCATCAGGAATATAATACTGCATTATGATATATATTCGGAGGAGACAGCGGCTATTTTGTCATTAGATTTTCAGAAAGCATTCGATAATATTTGCCACCGATATTTATGGGCAGTGTTACACTCTTATGGCTCCCATCCTTGTTTGGTTAAAGTATTCCAATCATTATACCATAGTGCACAATCCAGAATACAAATTAATGGTTTCTTATCCCAACCTATCAAAATAGATCAATCTGTCCGTCAAGGTTGTCCTCTTTCAATGATCCTGTTTGTTCTATGTCTGGATCCCTTTATGAGACTGGTGCATATAAACCTTACTGTTCTCCCTAACTCTATGGGAATAAACGCCATCACAGCATACGCAGATGATGTCACAGTGATATTCAGGAATGTAGAATGCAGCAATCATCTTCCTAAAATTATTGTATTATTTGAACGTTCCTCCAATGCAAAAGTTAACTATAATAAATCATCCTTACTGCCGCTAGGAACATGGCCTAATAATGTCAACATTCTCAACATTTTACCACAACAAAGAATTAAATTGTTGGGATTAAATGTTCAATCGAATTTTAAAGATATGATCAATTCCAACTGGACGGAAATAGTAAACAATGTACGAGGTGTCATAATGAGACAGTTGAGTCGTAACCTGAACATTATCCAGAAGATATGGCACGTGAATACTTTCGCCCTTTCTAAAATGTGGTATATCGCCCAGATTCTTCTGATCCCGGAAAGATTTTCCCAGCAGATAGGGCTAACAATTGGATACTATATTTGGAGAGGATACATGTTCAGGGTACATAGAAATCAACTACGTCAAGCAACAGACAAAGGAGGATTTGACTTGATCAACGTCCAATTGAAATGTAATGCATTACTAATACGACACATCCTTCTAGCACTTCACGACATCGGTAGTCAATCAGAGATACAATTTTGGAAAATTTACTTTCAACATATTCATCCCTTACCTATCCAACTGTGTCCCTTCAAAAAAAATTTTAACACAATTTTCTCTCCTAATACTATCCTACCAACACAAGAAATCTTCTATTCAAAATTAATATATCAAAAACTGCTGGAATCCACTGAAAGGAATATACGTATTATGGAGAAATATCCAAATCTGAAATAGGAACAAATCTGGAAAACTTTTTAAAATCCCCCACATTCCCACAGATTGGAAGGCAATTGTTTACGCGGTGGTAAACGACACTCTGGCGACTGAATTCAAAAAATTCCAACACAGTATAACAGCATCACCAATCTGCAAAGACTTTGGCCAGTTAGATACTATACATCATCGTTTATTATCATGTCCGAAACTAAACAACATTTGTTTATGGATGAATGAACGAATGACACAACTAAACCCTTCGGCAAACTTAAATAGTGTACGTAAACTGCTACTACACATGGAAGTGGACAGGACAAGCAACACGACAATCCAAGTGATACTTGCAAGTGTGTATATCAATACGGTAATAAACGACCAACAAAATGAAACAAACTTAGACAAAAACTGCAACAACATAATATCATCGCTCCACATATGAGTAATACAACGGCGATAATATTCAGTGAATTGCTGAAATAGTGGCTTTCGGTTTACTAACTGTTCGTGGAGAAACGTCAGTTGTTTTTTATCCCCATTGTATTGAACTATACCCATATCAACGGACGGAATTTTTATTGGAGTTAAGTGCGCAAGATGACAAGTCGAACAGATTACAATGAGGATTCCAAATCGAAGAGACTGGAATGGGAAGGGTTAGAAGTCGACGATATTGGAATAGGAATAATTACAAGTCGAAGAGATTGGAATGCGAAATAATATTGAACCATGCCCATGTCAACGGACGGAATTTCTATTGGAGTTAAGTGCGTAAGTTGACAAGTCGAACAGTTTACAACGAGGATTCCAAATCGAAGAGACTGGAACGGGAAGGATTAGAAGTCGACGATATTGGAATAGGAAGAATTACAAGTCCAAGAGATTGGAATGCGAAATAATATTGAATCATGCCCGTGTCAACGGACGGAATTTCTATTGGAGTTAAGTGTGCAAGATGACAAGTCGAACAGATTACAATGAGGATTCCAAACCGAAGAGACTGGAATGGGAAGGATTAGAAGTCGACGATATTGGAATAGAAAGAATTACAAGTCCAAGAGATTGGAATGCGAAATAATATTGAACCATGCCCATTTCAACGGACGGAATTTTTATTGGAGTTAAGTGAGCAAGATGACAAGTCGAACAGATTACAATGAGGATTCTAAATCGAAGAGACTGCAATGGGAAAGATTAGAATCGACGATATTCGAATGGGAAGAATGACAAGTCGAATAGATTGGAATGCGAAATCATATTGAACCATGCCTATGTCAACGGATGGAATTTTTATTGGAGTTAAGTGAGCAAGATGACAAGTCGAACAGATTACAATGAGGATTCCAAATCGAAGAGACTGGAATAGGAAGGATTACAAGTCAAAGAGATGCCTATGTCAACGGATGGAATTTTTATTGGAGTTAAGTGCGCAAGATTACAAATCGAACAGATTACAATGACGATTCCAAATCGAAGATACTGGAATGGGAAGGATTAGAAGTCGACGATGTTGGAATGGGAAGAATTACAAGTCGAAGAGATTGGAATGCGTAATAATATTGAACCATGCCTATGACAACGGACGCAATTTTTATTGGAGTTAAGTTCGCACGATTACAAGTCGAACAGATTGCAATGGGAAGGACACTAAATCGAAGAAACTGAAATGGAAGCCGTAGAAGTCAAAGAGATTGGAATGGGAAGGATTACAAGTCTAAGAGATTGGAATGCGAAATAAAGCGTTACTACATTGTCAATTCCTTCTACTTCAGTCATTTTAGTATTCACCCATACTTATGAGACAACCGACAGAATATTGAATGGGACGATGGAGTGGACTGGGAAGGATTACAAGTCGAAGAGGATGGAATGCGAAATAACCATTTTAGAAATGGATCGTGCCTATTGCTGTCAGAATAGTGAATGCGACAGTGCAATGCAGTGGATTGGATGTCAACTCGGAAGCGGAGAGGATGTAATGGATGGGAAGTTCTGTAGCATCCAAGGATGCTCATAACTGAAATAAAGAAGCAAAGCAGAAAGATGGGGCAGTGAGACAGAAAGTGAAGATATGAGCGGATATAAGAAAAAAGGGAAGAAGAGCACAAGGATGGAGCAGCGGGGCAGAAAGTGAAGATAAGAGCGGATATAGGAACAAAAGGGCAGAAGAGCAGAAGGATGGGGCAGCGGGGCAGAAAGTGAAGATAAGAGCGGATGTAATAACAAAAGGGCAGAAGAGCAGAAGGATGGGGCAGCGTAGCAGAAAGTGAAGATAAGAGCGGATATAAGAACGAAAGGGCAGAAGAGTAGAAGGATGGGGCAGCGGGGCAGAAAGTGAAGATAAGAGCGGATATAAGAACAAAAGGGCAGAAGAGCAGAAGGATGGGGCAGCGGGGCAGAAAGTGAAGATAAAAGCGGATGTAATAACAAAAGGGCAGAAGAGCATAAGGATGGGGCAGCGGGGCAGAAAGTGAAGATAAGAGCGGATGTAATAACAAAAGGGCAGAAGAGCAGAAGGATGGGGCAGCGTGGCAGAAAGTGAAGATAAGAGTGGATATATGAACAAAAGGGCAGAAGAGTAGAAGGATGGGGCAGCGGGGCAGAAAGTAAAGATAAGAGCGGATATAAGAACATAAAGGACGAAGAGTAGAAGGATGGGGCAGCGGGGCAGAAAGTGAAGATAAGAGCAGATATAAGAACAAAAGGGCAGAAGAGCAGAAGGATGGGGCAGCGGGGCAGAAATTGAAGATAAGAGTGGATATAAGAACATAAAGGACAAAGAGTAGAAGGATGGGGCAGCGGGGCAGAAAGTGAAGATAAGAGCGGATATAAGAACAAAAGGGCAGAAGAGCAGAAGGATTGGGCAGCGGGGCAGAAAGTGAAGATCAGTGCGGATATAAGAACATAAAGGACGAAGAGCACAAGGATGGGGCAGCGGGGCAGAAAGTGAAGATAAGAGCGGATATAAGAACATAAAGGACGAAGAGCAGAAGGATGGGGCAGCGGGGCAGAAAGTGAAGATAAGAGCGGATGTAAGAACAAAAGGACAGAAGAGTAGAAGGATGGGGCAGCGGGGCAGAAAGTGAAGATAAGAGCGGATATAAGAACAAAAGGGCAGATGAGCTCAAGGATGGGGCAGTGGGGCAGAAAGTGAAGATAAGAGCCGATATAAGAAGAAAGGAAAGAAAAGCAGAAGGATGGGGCAGCGGGCAGAAAGTGAAGATAAGAGCGGATATAAGAACATAAAGGACGAAGAGCAGAAGAATGGGGCAGCGGGGCAGAAAGTGAAGATAAGAGAGTATATAAGAACAAAAGGGCAGAAGGATGGGGCAGGGGGGCAGAAAGTGAAGATAAGAGCGGATATGTGAGAAAAAAGGAACGAAGAGCAGAAGGATGGAGCAGCGGGGCAGAAAGTGAATATAAAAGCGGATATAAGAACAAAAGGGCAGAAGAGCAGAAGGATAAGGCAGCGGGGCATAAAGTGAAGATAAGAGCGGATATAAGAACAAAAGGGCAGAAGAGCAGAAGGGTGGGGCAACGGGCAGAAAGTGAAGATAAGAGCGGATATAAGAACAAAACGGCAGAAGAGCAGAAGGATGGGAAAGGGGGGCAGAAAGTGAAGATAAGGGCGGATATAAGAAAAAAAGGGCAGAAGAGTAGAAGGAAGGGGCAGCGGGGCAGAAAGTGAAGATAAGAGCGGATATAAGAACAAAAGGGCAGAAGAGCAGAAGGATGGGGCAGCGGGACAGAAAGCGAAGATAAGAGCTGATATAAGAAAAAAGGGAAGAAGAGCAGAAGGATGGGGCAGCGGGCAGAAAGTGAAGATAAGAGCGGATATAAGAACATAAAGGACGAAGGGCAGAAGGATGGGGCAGCGGGGCAGATTGTGAAGATAAGAGCGGATAGAGGAACAAAAGGGCAGAAGAGCAGAAGGATGGGGCAGCGGGGTAGAAAGTGAAGATAAGAGGGGATATAAGAACAAAAGGGCAGAAGAGCAGAAGGGTGGGGCAGCGGGACAGAAAGTGAAGATAAGAGCGGATATAAGAACAAAAGGGCAGAAGAGCAGAAGGATGGGGCAGTGGGGCAGAAAGCGAAGATGAGAGCGGATATAAGAACGTAAAGGACGAAGAGCGGAAGGATGGGGCAGCGGGGCAGATAGTGAAGATAAGAGCGGATATAAGAACAAAAGGGCAGAAGAGAATAAGGATGGGACATCGGGGCAGAAAGTGAAGATAAGAGCGGATATAAGAACAAAAGAGAAGAAGGATGGGGCAGCGGGGCAGAAAGTGAAGATAAGAGCGGATATAAGAACAAAAGGGCAGAAGAGTGGAAGGATGGGGCAGCGGGGTAGGAAGTGAAGGTAAGAGCGGATATAAGAACAGAAGGGCAGAAGAGCAGAAGGATGGGTAACTGGGCAGAAAGTGAAGATAAGAGCGGATATAAGAACAAAAGGGCAGAAGAGTAGAAGAATGGGGCAGCGCGGCAGGAAGTGAAGTTAAGAGATTATATAAGAACAGAAGGGCAGAAGAGCAGAAGGATGAGGCAACGGGGCAGAAAGTAAAGATAAGAGCGGATATAAGAACTAGATGGAGGAAGAGCAGAAGGATGGGGCAGCGGGCAGAAAGTAAAGATAAGAGGGGATATAAGAACAAAAGGGCAGAAGAGCAGAAGGATGGGACAGCGGGGGAGAAAGTGAATATAAGAGAAGAGCGATATAAGAACAAAATGGAGAAAGAGCAGAAGGAACGGCTTCGAAGCTGGGTACCTGGTTCTAAATGAAGTGCACTGGAAGCAATTTAAAACATGGGGCATGAGATAGTTACTCTGTCTGCCATAAAAATTCACTTCAACTAAATCCCCAAGGTAAAATAAAAAAAAGAGCAGAAGGATGGGGCAGCGGGGCAGAAAGTGAAGATAAGAGCGGATATGAGAACAAAAGAGAAGATAAGCAGAAAGAAGGCAGCTGACCCACCCTCAGCACGTTGTCCAGCTTCACGTCGAGATCCAGGCCCGGCAGGATGACAACGAAGCAGCGACCAGGTTCCTCCTTGCGCGTGGGCAGGGCGACGAGAACCTGCAGGCTGGTGTGCTTGGCGGGCGAGGACAGAGGCAACAACACCAACAGCAGCATCTCTTACAACGGCAGGGTACCAAGCCTCATTTCTGCACGATACGTCAATGACTGACGGATGAATACCAGAAAGAGAGAAAATGAAAGCGAGACTAAGAGTAAAGAATCAGTTTATTAAAGTATGAAGGGAGCGGATAAAAGAAAGGAAATGGAAATTTAAGAAGAAGAAAATGACAAATTAGTATATTACATTAATATTACTACCATTAGACGGTGACATATTGTAGCTGCACTAACCAGTGCTCCAGTTGCGTGAATGGTATCGCTGCAGTGTGTATTTGTCTCTTGGAGTGTTCGCAGGCGGGTTACTGTGTAAACTGTGTACAGTGCAGTGACATCATGAAGAGAATTAATCCTACGAATGTGGTCCAAAAATTAGGGACAAAGTTACGACGTGCTGAATATGAAAATGACATCAGGGCTGAGGATATGGAGTTCGCGGATATATTATATAACATAATAATTCAGAAATATAATGAGGAAGACACAGAAATACATGACATTACGCTGGATTACGCTAGATACATTAATTTTGAAGGAGAGAAGCAACCTGAACCTGAAGGTGGCTGTTCAAGCGGTACTCGACGTTCATCTCAAGAGCAACAGGAACAGCCAAGTCAAAGTGAGTACGAACTCTCTCCACCCAAAAAGTCGAGATCCAGTGTATTAGAAGATATTGATGACAGCGTACTAGAGAACATTTATGAAGACTATTACAATCGTGGCTTCAATTCCTATAGCAAACTAATGAAGCGCTATAAGTGCATTGAAAGTAAATCAAATTGCTCATTGATTCTAAATTATGTGTCTAACAAACGGCGTGCAGGAGCTCGTTTCAAAGGAAACAGACTGTCGCAATTACAAACTATAAAAGAGCATGTAATATCGCAATTTGATAGTGCAAGGAGGTATGGATCTACAGTTCACTATTGGCATCTGCAATGTGGGCACTGGAAGAGGTTACAATTGTTGGCTTGGACAATTTCAAATCTTCCATTTCCTTTATCGACCATCTCAAGCGTGAATATGGCATTTCATCCAGGCATATTACTACATTTGTCACACGTAAGGACATAGAAGACGACAATAGTATACGTCAGAAGGCACAACAGAGTGTGGAGGAAGTGAACATGTTTATAAGAGAGGAGGGTGTGGAAAAAAGGTAATGATTGAAACAGTGACCAGAGTCAATTCCAGTATGAAATGTCTTCAGCATCAACACTGCCCCACAGAGGAGAGAAAACTACTGCTAGTGTGTTGCAGTCTGTACGTAGCTCTACCCACAGCTCCACGATTGATGTGGCTTTATCAATGACAGGCAGACTAGCAAACAAGTTGTACATCTGTTTTCAAGAGACGCAGGGCACTTTCGGCCCAAATATTTCAAAGAAACTTGAAACAACCTGTCCACGAAACATTCATGTGGAGGCAAGAAAAAGTGGAAAAATGACTAAAGAACACATGAAACGTTTTCTAACTTCAGTACTTGGCGAACATGTAACAAGTGAAAAGAGCCTATTGTTGTGTGATTCTGGTCAGGTCATACAGATCGTACCTTCTAGATGCAAGTTTTCCAAACAAAGATGTTATGCTGAAGATATTGCTACCGAAAACAACAAAATATTGCAAACCCCTTGATGTTTACTTCTTTCTGCAATATAAGCTCTATATCAGAAGGATTACTGATTTTTTAAGACTACAATGTGTCAAACCACAAGTGAAGATACATGATCGTTATTTCATCATGAAAATTCACTCTGTGATTTACAATCAATTTGCTGCACCTACGTATAAGCCTATGTTGCAATATGCCAGGTTTTGACATTGACATATCAACATCATCATTTGAAAATGTAATTAGTATGGCTTTTGATATTGGTGTGCTTGTTTGCGAAAGTGATTTGGAATATCATAACGTGGCTCTTGTGAGATGTGCACATTGTTCTCTTCCACTTTGTTTTAACCACTTCATCGAAATCCCACATCTGCACTTTGAGGACTAATATAAACACTATCATGTGTGTGGTACTGCTGTATATGTGTGTTTTGCGCTATTATAAGTACTTTAAGCAGAGGGTTTTTGGCACTGTTGATTGCAAATGTAATGATAAACTGACGTCATTGAATTACGTATAATTTCCCTCCTATGGTATTGATATCTTGTTACTTTGTTTCTCTCTATTAAAATGTCACTTGAGGTAGAATGTAACGTTTTGCATGGAAATGACACAGACCACTGTTTTGTTTATGATCGATTGTTTTTCTAAGCATGTTTTCGTGCGGTTTCGATCGTTCGAGGTCAAAGGTGTCCGTTGTAAGCATCAGGTATTTCTTTTTTTATATCTGTAAAATTTTAATTTGACGCTTGAAATGTTTTCTCTCAGCTGGCTGATATGTATATCTATTATCAGGCAGTACATCTCACTTGATATGTGTCAGAGGAAGAACAATTGTTTGTATACATCTGAAGTCTGATTAATGTAATTGTAGGTAATCGGCGACGTATGCAATGGAGAAAGGAACTGGCCACCCTATCCCAATATCTCCTGGCCTAGTTGTCTCATAAGTGATGCCGTGTTGGTATCACTTGTGAGGTTCAGACCTGTCTTCAGACAGATGACTAAACAACAAACTATTCAATTGTACAAAGGTGCTTGCAGTTTAGTAACAATAATAGCATGAGTGTTGCTTCATCCTATGTAGAAACAGTATCATGGCTGTCCTTGAAAACAAATTATTTCCTTAAATTAACCTAAGAACAAGAACCTACTTACGTCAATATATACCGAAACCGTTAGTTCCACTGCTACTTTTTAAGCTCATACTTTGATTCCACTGAAAAGGCCTTCCTGAGAACTACTTATCTTAAAAAAAAGAGAGAAGAAGTTGTGGAAATTCCAATATTAATGTGCAGTGGATCTTCGAATTGAAGGAAGTTGTGAATTGACGAACATACCAAGTTCATTGAAGTAATTTTTTTCGGGAGAGAAAGGAAAGTACACAGGCTTGCATCAGTATTAAAATAAATATTTGTTTGATTATGAAACACAGACTTAGAGTCGGACTGGGATATTCTTTTTTACAGAGTGGTAGCCTATGCAAAACACAACATACCAGGTAAAAAGTCAAATTCAGTAAATTTTAGACATGGTATGTTTGTCAATTCAGAGCTTCAATTAGTCATTACAAAGGTAATATTTCACAAAGCTAATTACAATTATAAATACATAAATGATTAAACATAAGCAACAAAAATCGATACATAAACCATCATGCTCACGCAAGAAAATTGAGGACCTTTTTCCAAAACTCGCTTTCTGCAGTAATGGGCAAAGTTTAGTTTTGTGTGGTATATATTATTTAAGACAGCTAGTTTTCATATCCTAAAAGTAGATATTGCAAATCTTGTATAGTTCGGCTGTATTAAAATACAGAATTTCAATCGTTTTTTCAAAGCTCACTCTTACTACGAAAGTGATATAGCAAAACTCGCTTCCTGTAGTTAATTTCAATAGTGAAATAGAAGCATATCGCATTTTATTGATCGTGATTTTCAAATAATCGCGGGAACTGCACTTATAGTGGTTATTCTAGATCAGGGCTGGGCATCGGGAGCGGAACCAGTCTCTAAACCGGGACGCTTAATATCCATCCGTTACTGATTCAATGCTGCACGGTGTTCGGCAGGGAAGAAAGGGGATGAAGAGAAATCATTTGGCTCCCCGTGAGAGAGTAGAATCCGCTCTTGCTGCCCAGCCCTGTTCTAGATAAAATAACTGAAGAACATTCGGACCCTGTAAAAACAGTTCAGAGGGAGAGAAAGACTAGAAGAGTTAAAGCTAAAATGACTATCGGCACTGAAAGAGGAGAGTGCAGGACCACTGGATGCCAGAGAATATACTCGTTCATCGAAATTTGGATCCAGAAACTGTTACGCTGCTGACTTAACTTAAGAAAAAATGGATGGTGAGTGCGTGTACTTTTAAGAAAGTACTAGTATAATAGTTCTCATTAGTATATTGTGTCATAATATATTCATTTAATTGTTGAAACAAAAAGTATGATATATTCCTTAAATAATAGACTAATATTATTATGTAAGATGTAGGTATATTTCTTTTAATATACAGTTTCATTGTTGTGCGAATGCTAGAAAGGATATCGTCCTTTCAAAATGTTGTGTAAAGAGCGAGTTTTGAAAATATTCTTAAATTTAACATACTTCTTTTTAAGAAAACAACAGATATTTTGCTTTGATTTGTAGGATATATGTACAAAGTACTGCATAAAAATAAAGTGTTTAATATAGAATTTGCAAATTATTTTTACATAAAGATTTCCAATCAGTTATTTGTGTCTCCTGAAAAATTATAATTTTGCTGAAAGAGAGTTTAAGAAAAACTGACCTCGGAGATATACAGAATGTAACTGAATGCACATCACAAACTTCTAGAATTTTCACAGGGAAAAGAGTAGGCCTATAGCCTATATTTCATGAAGAAATGTCGTGCAAGATCGCGCACCTTTCCGTAGGCCTACTGCGAGCTGAAAATATTTCACATCCTGCCACTACAGTATGTGAGATCACAAGAACACCATTATTCACTTTTATTTCAGTTATTGCTTATGGTATCATTGCGGTATGTATTATTAGAAATGGCGACCATGAACTTCACAGTAAATATTCACTTCCGAGGCATGTTCTTGTAGGGTACTGTAAAAATATCTAGAGTATATTGGATATTTTTTGCAGCGGCCAGAATTGCTACCACCAGATCTTCATTCAACTCGACGAAAGCCCCAATTACAGCTGAGCAGTAGACATCATCTCCTCTGTAGCGGCCAGCAGAAGGAAGGCAGTGCCTTCCCTTCTGCGCGTATTTGGCTCAGGTATACCCAAACATTGGTATGCTCAGTAGACCATGATGACATCTCCTCTGTAATGGCCGGCAGAAGGAAGTGCCTTCCCCTCTACGCGTGTTTGGTTTATGTGTAGCCAAACATTGGTCTGCGCAGTAGACCAAGATTGCATTATCTTCTCTGTAGCGGTCGATGGAAGGGAGGATGTTACATTACCTCTGCGCGTGTTTGACTCAGTTTGGCCAAACACTGCTACACACAGCAGACCATGAGTGCATCATCTCTCCTATAGCGACCGGCGGAAGAGAGGACGTATTTTCCTCACTGTTCGTTTGCCACAGGTTTAATCTTCCCAGTTATACAAGAGTTGTCTATACATATTGAGAGAGAAATACACAAGTAAACACGAGATTTTCAAATTTGTATGCAGATATTAGCCAATTTTATAAGAGTGTTGCAGATTGTTAGCAAAGGTTTTGTTACATTGAAGAACGACTTATGTAGGCCGCTATGAGGTAATCTGCAGATAATTACATCAAACAAGTGTGCCGAGTATATGCGCTAATACTCTGTACTATACAATAAAATTCAAAACATAGGCCTATATATACAAATCCATTACATAACGTTATTCAAGAGTACTTTGGAAACTCATCTTTCCCTGATTATTTTTTATTCACAGGTACATATTAAAATGACTTCTTCTTATTGTACATAAGACATGGATCGTTGTAGTCATGATCATTCAAATTAATACCAAAATATCTTCATATTTGACATTTAAAATAGCTATTTATTAGTGTTGTGGGATTTAATCGAAAATCGATCAGATTAATCCATCAATTTCTATTGTAAGATCAATCGATCAAAAATATTTAATCGAATAATCGAGTCAATTAAAATTAATCGGATGTACTTGATATTAATTATTATTTTGTTAATGCACACTCAGAGTAAAAATTCCGACAATGTTCGTGTCTAAAAAATTGCTTACTTCAAACACGATAATACTGTTATTTTGTAACTGCTAAGCAAGTAGCAGGTAGCATAGGGCAAATCTTTGCACAAACACTTCAGAAAGAGATTAAGATATGAGGACAGTGACCTGGTCTACCCTTATTAAAAGCTGAAAAACAATGCGAAAACCTTATTAAGTTTACGATGAAAGAGTAATGGAACGGAGAAAAATTCTCTCCGGCGCCGGGATTTGAACCCGGGTTTTCAGCTCTACATGCTGATGCTTTATCCACTAAGCCACACCGGATACCCACCCCGGCGTCGGATAGAAACGTCTCAGTTTAAGTTCCAACTATTGGGTTCTCTCTAGTGGCCGTCCTCTGCACTACGTCATAGATGTCTATGAACGTAGGACTGAAGTCCACACATGTGCTGAGGTGCACTCGTTATGAGTGACTAGTTGGCCAGGATCCGACGGAATAAGCGCCGTCTTAAATCACGAAGTGATTTACGCATATCATATATATTATTTAATGTACCGAAGTACATATGACATTTCCATGCAGATATTCTGCGTCATCATACAAAGAAAGAGTAATGGAACGGAGAAAAATTCTCTCCGGCGCCGGGATTTGAACCCGGGTTTTCAGCTCTACGTGCTGATGCTTTATCTACTAAGCCACACCGGATACCCACCCCGGCGTCGGACAGAATCGTCTCAGTTTAAGTTCCCAGCGCCGGAGAGAATTTTTCTCCGTTCCATTACTCTTTCATCGTATGATGACGCAGAATATCTTGAAGCAGTAATTAGGAGAGGGAGAGACCGATTTATTAGCGAAGTGATATCTCCATATTTTTATTACATGTATTCGCGGGGATGTTCTGGCGACTTCGTTAGAATTAGCTTCCTCACACAGGTGTTTCGTCACTTGTCAGCATCGGACAGATTTAGGGCCACCTTGAGCGGGGTTTCGTATAGACTCGATGAAGCATAAAAGCCGGAGTCGGACTAGACCCGTGGGAAAGATACTGCCAAGCTTGGGTTTTCCAAAGAACGGGTATTCTTGTGAGATATACAAACTAATTAGATGTTATGGGAAATCCAAAGTTTAAATTTAGAGATGACATATTTCGCGCCCAATAAGAAGAGATCTTGGTCCAGCTTATGAGGTCACTTTGGACCAATAGGGAATAGATTTTAGGCCAGTTAGTGACGTAGTTTTTAACCAATAGGATAGTTAGTTTTAGCGTAGGATAGGTTTTTATAAATAAGGGTGACGGGGAGCGGAGATGACGACTACTATTCCGCTTCGGAGCGGAGATCATCAAAACAACTTTACTTCGTGTCGGCGGCCCTACATACAGGGCAGAATAACTACTTCGTTTGGTGTCGACAGGACTACTATTTCGCTTCGTGTCATAGTGTACTGGACAGAATATTGAATTTGTAGTATCGGATAGAGCTTATTCAGAGCCGCCATAGAGTCGATACAGAAGTGCGACCAACGATTGAATTATAAGTCAGCCGGAAATACATACTCTAGGGTTACCAAGTGAATACGACAATAAACTTATAGTTTTGGAATTTACACTGCCTTTTATATAAGTAGCCGGCTTGGTATTATTCCCGACATCACCCTATACCACAACAGTACCTCGGCTACCCTGAGTGAATCTCACGCAACATCGAGACGCACCCACCCTCAAATGGCGCCCAACGTGTGGTCACAATAACCACTCACCCTCAAATGGCGTCCAACGTGGGAACTCAATAACGACATACACCCACAAATGGCGCCCAACGTGGGGCCACAATAACGACCACTTCACCCACAAATGGCGTCCAACGTGGGAACACAACAACGATTCCACCCCCAAATGGCGCTTTCCAACGTGGGGCTCGAAGGAAGACAGCTGTTCCAGTGACCGGCCCCGTTTGCGAACACAGCACCAAACAACGAGGAGGACCGGACGGAGCAGTTCAGCCCTGCATAGCCGAGGAACGACGCTGGAAGGCGGGAATAGAACCAAGTCATCGCGACATCACGGAGACCACCAGAGAAGGCCACACGGAGACCACCAGAGAAGGCGACTCGGAGAGGCGGTGGCAAGTATGAATAGAAGACGTATAAATGTGTATATATGTATATGATATTTTGGGGGAATAATTATAAAGTGTATATGTTTCAATTTCTGGTGTGATATTTTGGGTATATATATGTATTTTTTTGTGTGTGATATTTTGGGGGAAAGAGTGAAATAAGTGTATTGCGTAATTTGTTGGAAGTGAGCCGAGTACAAATACAGGCCTAGTTAGATTATTATTGGGAAAGCAAGCGTCGGATAGATGACAGAGTAGCATATAGATGATACTACGTAGCCATAGGAGTAAGGTAGTTAGGAAAATACGAGAAAGACGAGGAAATAGAAACAAGGGAACCATGGAGCAAAGGAAGGACGAGGAAATTATGGAAATTAGGGAGGAGGTCGAGAATAACGCAGGACAAGAAATAGAGGGAGAGCGAACGGTGGAAAAGCAACAGAGTAGAGACAGTGGCAAAGGGGAAATGACGCTAGAACAGTTGTGGGAGCAGATGAGACACTTCATGGAAAATAATTCAAGGGAAAGTAGAGAACAAATAAAACAAATGGAAACTAAATTAGACAACAACTCAAGAGAAAGTAGAGAACAAATAAAACAAATGGAAACTAAATTAGAAAATAACTCAAGGGAAAGTAGAGAGCAGATTCTGAGGGAAAGTCGAGAACAAATAAAACAAATGGAAAGTAAATTAGAAAATAACTCAAGGGAAAGTAGAGAGCAGATAAAACAAATGGAAAATAGATTGGGGGAAAGTTCGAAAGAGATTAGAGATCATATTGCAAAATTAGCGGAAAGAGGAAACAAGATGGAGGACAAAATAGAGAAGCTAGAGGGGAAATTAACCGAGAATGGGATCGGAATGGAGAACCAATTGAAGATAGCTATGGATAGGATGTCAGAAAGTATGAAGGATTTAGAAGTTAGAGTTAGAGATAGCGCTACCAGAGAGAATAGCGATCTAAAATCAGCTGTGGAGGAAACGATAGTGGAGAAGGTTCGGGAAATTCAGAATTCGGTGGAAGAGAAAATAGGTGAGATGGATCAGGAAGTGGACGGTCTCAAGCGAGCCATAAAGAATAAAGAAAGGGCGGATAACGAATGTTTGGAAGAATTAAGAAGTAAACTAAACTCAATAAACGACGTACTAAATGGGGGTAGTCCCGCAAATTTAAGCGGACATAGCAGCTCGGACCGTGCAGTTTCTAGACAAGAGGGCACAAGTGAGAGCCCGGCATCAGGTAGCAACATAAATGTAAGACATGTTAACAATAGTGTTGGTGAGGAATGTCAGACCTCACGGGATGATGTGCGTAGTGAGTTGATGAATGTAAACGACAAGGCATATTTAGGCCGTCCCCAGTACCCCACTCACATTTTGAATGAGATTGGTTACCCTATTTTTGATGAGGTTGAATTTTCAAACCCACATAACTACATAAGTGAGCTAGAAACGTACTTTAGAGTAAGAGGGGTGCCGGATGACTTAAAAATGACTGTCGTACGAAAGAGCCTAAAGAGCCGACCACTCAACTGGGCGCTAGTGGCCCTAGGGGATAATGTCACTTATGAGGAATTCAGAGAAAAATTTTCGGAGAGATACTGGGGACAAAGACAACAACAAAGAATTAGGAAGGAAATTAAACAGAGCAGGTTTGACGCGGGAAGAGGCGTCTCTATGATAGATTATTTTCTTGAACTTGTTAAGAAAGGGAAAAGCCTCAATCCGCCAATACCGGATTCAGAGCTGATCCAAACTGTGATTTCGCAGTATCCCGAGAACATAAGGTATAATCTGATCGTAGCAGGGCCCCGAGACTTCGGGGAAACAATAGATTTATTGACTGCGCTGGATGGTTCGGACGCCACGCACTATGAATGTAGTGGACAGGCAGATTATGAACATGGCAAAGGAAAGGGTTCAAGCCCCACCGACCAGAAAGCGGGGAAGGGGGCAAGTACGGCCTTTTCATCCCCAAGGACAGGAGCCCAAAATCAGGGTAACTGGGGTGGTGTCAGGAGCCCCAACAATGCATATAGTCGATACCATAATGGTCAGAACGGAGGGAATGGTCCCAACAGGGAGAGAAGGATTGACCCGCCCTTTGGGGGTCCTTACAATAATAGTAGGAATAACCAGAGTAGTCATAACAGGATGAGGAACGATCGAGGAGGTGTTGGTCCCGTGCGTAGGGTTAACCACATACGATGGTACACGGGAAGACAAGAAAATGGAAATAATAGGCTTAGAACCCAACCACACTGGCTTCGGAACAGGAATTACAGACAGGGATTCTGGCAGCCTAATTTTAGCAGGGGACCGCAAAATCGAGGTGATTGGAGGAGACAGGAGCAGGAGAGAGATAGGCGAGACGTCCTACAAGAAATGGCCTCACAAGGGTGCAATAGGCCACCTACACAGTGTAACGTGGGACAAAGCAGGAATAGAGACATGAACGGACGTCAGCAAAGTCCGGTCAGAATGAGTATGGGCCGGGAGCCTATAAATAGTAGAAATAGAGACGAGATAGCAGTGGAACCGACTGCGTCGCACTCGGGAAACTGCTAGACAGAAGTCTCAAGGGTTCGGAGATTTCTGTAGCTAAGTGCAGTAAGCCACTGTCAAAAGAATCCACCAACGCGGTAAGCGTAAAGAGACAGAGCGATATTACTAACCCAGAGTTAGAAAATAATGGGACTTATGTATTGCCTTATATAGATGCTAAAATATTTGGGACAAAGTGTTGTGTGTTGTTGGACTCGGGCTCCACAAATAATGTATGCAGCTTGGAATTTTTTCAAAAGGTTAGGGATTCAGGAATAAAACTGCAAACGTTACCGATATGTTCACTGTACTGTGCAGGCGCCCTAAGCAAGAAAAAGGAAAAGGTAAAATATCAAGTATGGTTCGAGTTAGAGTGCGGAGACGTGAAATTAAATGCTATTTTTCTTGTGATACAAAGGTTGACTACCGACATCATTATTGGAGTAGAAAGCTTCTATGAATGGCACGCGCTATTAGATTTCAGGGAAAACAGGCTAGGGGTTACGGCAGGTAACGGCAGTGTAGGCCATGTCCCATTCAGTAGGGATAGCGATAGATCGGAGTTAGATGAAAGAACCGCGGAAGAGATGGGAAGGTAACGAGGTAACTAGGGGAGTGTGTCAAGTAGGCTGCGGAGAATGCGAGTTATGTATCGGCGAATTAGTCCAGGCGAGACAAATAGGACGTAATCTCATTAGCGGTAGGGCCAGATATTGTAATGAGATTTCGCTTGGCGATCTTAGGCAGGTAGTCGCGTCTAACAATAGGAAGACAGATACTTTCGAAATAGTGAGAGATAAAGTTAACCAGGCACACGGCCTGAGTGAGAGTGAAAGAAAACGCTTAATGGATGTTGTAGGTAGCCATTTAAATGTCTTTTCAGACGCGCCGGGTCTGTGTAGAGTGTATACACACAAAATTAAGGTGGTAGGAATGGAGGAATTTCGGCATAAATGTAGACCCATCCCCCTATCTTTAAGGGATCAGGCAGACGAAGTCATAAATGATATGTTAAAAGACGGAGTTATAGAAGTATCGGACTCGCCTTACGTAAATGCATTGTGCTGGGTTAGGAAGCCCAATGGAAGCTTAAGAGTAACGATCGATGCCCGACACGTTAACTCGTTTTCAGTTAAAGATAATTTCAGGACGGAGTCAGTGGACACTTTGTTAGGCCGTATCAGTGACTGTTCTATATTCACTAGTTTGGACTTGACCAGTTCGTATTGGCAGATTCCGCTTGACGAGGACTCGAGAAAATTCACAGCGTTCCTACATAACGGGAAAGTTTATCAGTATACCCGATGCCCATTCGGCATCGCGAGTTCTGGATCTGCGCTACTAAGGGCACTTGACATAATTTTTGGTGATTCGACGAAAGGTTTTCTGGCACAGTACATTGACGATTTTCTTATATATGGCAATAATGTGGATAGGCATATTAGGGATATTGATTTTGTACTTACTAAATTGAGAGAGGCTGGTATGACAGTCAAGCTGGGGAAAACAGCATTTTTTAAAGTTGAGACAGTTTTCCTGGGTTACGTAATTTCGTCTGACGGAATTAGACCGGACCAAGAGAGAATTCAGAGCATTTCGAGGATCCCGCCGCCGCGGAACCGGAAACAGGTTCGTAGATATCTAGGTATCCTACAATACCAGAATCGGTTTCTCGTCAATTATGCTAAGCATGTAGCCCCACTCAGAGCATTGTTGAAGAAGGATACACCCTTCAGGTGGGGGTCGGCAGAGCAGGAAGCATTCGATCGAACGAAACTGCTTTTCGCCGACTCAATTCTGCTGGAAAGGCCTAACGACAGCCTACCTTTTCACATTTATACTGATGCGTCTTCATATGGATATGGAGCAATTCGATGTCAGACCCATGAAGATAATAAGCGACATCACGGAACTAGAGATTTCTGCTGTGTACTTCGCACTACAGAAGTTCCGTCAGTATATCTTTAATAGGCAGATAATCATATTTACTGACCATGTAAGCCTAGCGTTTCTGAGTAGATGCAAATTGACGAACTCTAGAATATCTAGATATGTGCACGAAATTTTGGCTCATGATGTGACGATCAGACATATTCCGGGGGCAGACAATATCTTTGGTGATTGTCTCTCTCGTTTGAATTCCAAATCGGGGCTACCGGAAACTATCACCGCCCCCGCGTATGAAATTGCCGTGATGAAAATTGATTCCACGAGGAATGGAGCTCTGACGGGAAAATTTCAGAAAATTGCAGATTTGCAGCAGGAGGATTCCACGATAAGGGCCTTAATGGACAAAGCTAGAGAAATCTCACAGGTGAAAGACGAAGTGTATGGATTGCGCTCTGGTATCCTGTATAAATTGCATGGTAGGGATATCCAGAAGTGGAAGATATACATACCTGCGAGTATGGAGAATGAACTTATAAATAACTTTCACCTATCTATGTGTCACTCTGGGAGTGATAGGATCATTTTAACTATGTCAGAATCATTTTATATTAAGCAACTGTCAAAGAAGGTTAGAAGGGTAATATCTCGTTGCGAAGTCTGCCAGAGGGCGAAACCTCTAAATGTAAGGTATGACAATGTACCACAGGCCATTATCAGGGGTAAAAAGAATGAACTTGTAGCAGTGGACGAACACGGTCCAATGCCCACATCGTCCTTCGGACACAGGTACATATTTGTTACGTATGATGTCTTCACAAAATTTGTAAAGATTTACCCTTTAAGAAATATCTCTAGTAAATTGTGTGCTGACAAGCTGGTTAGAGATTACATACCGACTTACGGTCCGGTAACAGCGGTGCTCAGTGACAATGTGTCGGTACATAAATCGAAAGTGTTTTGCAAAAGGCTGGAAGATGCGGGCGTGAAGCTGTACAATTGCTCCGCATACTTTCCCAGCGGTAATCCCTGCGAAAGAGCGCTTAGGGATATATCATTGTACCTCCGTATTCTGTGTCACCGAAACCATAAGGACTGGTTTAGGCAATGTGAGGTGATTGAGAGGGTCATGAACCACTCTATCAATCCAACGACCGGAATAGCTCCGATCAAACTTATGTTAGGGATCGATCCCGATCCCATGATAAAGAGTTTGCCGCAGGCAATACAGGAGGGTGAGCCTCCTAGTGCGGAACTACTGTGTAAACTAGCTTTCGACCGAATCAGGAAAAAGGCTGAGTATAGACTCGGTAAAGTCAAAAGATATCGCCACAAATGGGAGCCCTCACCCGGCGATTTGGTATTGCTAAGGGACGTGAAGTTATCTTCCGCCCTTAGAGGACGTTACTCACGCATGGAGCTACTGTACAAGGGGCCCTACGAAATTAAGAGTAAATACGGAGACCATACTTTCGAATTGGTAGAAAGGGGAAAAAGTAAACCTGTTGGTAGGTACCACAAGCAACTCTTGCGGCCTTTCAAACAGGAGAGGCTAGGAGGCAGGAATGAGAAAGAGTAGGATGGTTAGTCTCACGCGTACAGCTAGGTGCACCTGTACAGGGCGGCTGGTACAACCAAGCACGCAGAGTGTGTAACTGATCAATGAATAAACAATTGTAAATATGTGAATGAATGGGATTGTACATATGTAAATGTGAATATAAACTGTACATTGTTGTGCTTATTGTGTGAGAGTTGTGTACATAGAAAGGCTTGTGAAGATATATGTAATATTTATTGTAATAGTTTGTAGTGACATTGTAATCTCACTGTATTGTAAATAATGTGTTACCGGCTGATCGCGTGGGGGAACTATGAGGCTAGTTATAGGCAGAAAGCGGGGACATCTCATAATATTGGAACCTCTTTCGGGAATTTCCAATGGTTATGTAGATGGGCATTTGAAGCAGTCCTCTGCACTACGTCATAGATGTCTATGAACGTAGGACTGAAGTCCACACATGTGCTGAGGTGCACTCGTTATGAGTGACTAGTTGGCCAGGATCCGACGGAATAAGCGCCGTCTTAAATCACGAAGTGATTTACGCATATCATATATATTATTTAATGTACCGAAGTACATATGACATTTCCATGCAGATATTCTGCGTCATCATACAAAGAAAGAGTAATGGAACGGAGAAAAATTCTCTCCGGCGCCGGGATTTGAACCCGGGTTTTCAGCTCTACGTGCTGATGCTTTATCTACTAAGCCACACCGGATACCCACCCCGGCGTCGGACAGAATCGTCTCAGTTTAAGTTCCCAGCGCCGGAGAGAATTTTTCTCCGTTCCATTACTCTTTCATCGTATGATGACGCAGAATATCTTGAAGCAGTAATTAGGAGAGGGAGAGACCGATTTATTAGCGAAGTGATATCTCCATATTTTTATTACATGTATTCGCGGGGATGTTCTGGCGACTTCGTTAGAATTAGCTTCCTCACACAGGTGTTTCGTCACTTGTCAGCATCGGACAGATTTAGGGCCACCTTGAGCGGGGTTTCGTATAGACTCGATGAAGCATAAAAGCCGGAGTCGGACTAGACCCGTGGGAAAGATACTGCCAAGCTTGGGTTTTCCAAAGAACGGGTATTCTTGTGAGATATACAAACTAATTAGATGTTATGGGAAATCCAAAGTTTAAATTTAGAGATGACATATTTCGCGCCCAATAAGAAGAGATCTTGGTCCAGCTTATGAGGTCACTTTGGACCAATAGGGAATAGATTTTAGGCCAGTTAGTGACGTAGTTTTTAACCAATAGGATAGTTAGTTTTAGCGTAGGATAGGTTTTTATAAATAAGGGTGACGGGGAGCGGAGATGACGACTACTATTCCGCTTCGGAGCGGAGATCATCAAAACAACTTTACTTCGTGTCGGCGGCCCTACATACAGGGCAGAATAACTACTTCGTTTGGTGTCGACAGGACTACTATTTCGCTTCGTGTCATAGTGTACTGGACAGAATATTGAATTTGTAGTATCGGATAGAGCTTATTCAGAGCCGCCATAGAGTCGATACAGAAGTGCGACCAACGATTGAATTATAAGTCAGCCGGAAATACATACTCTAGGGTTACCAAGTGAATACGACAATAAACTTATAGTTTTGGAATTTACACTGCCTTTTATATAAGTAGCCGGCTTGGTATTATTCCCGACATCACCCTATACCACAACAGTACCTCGGCTACCCTGAGTGAATCTCACGCAACATCGAGACGCACCCACCCTCAAATGGCGCCCAACGTGTGGTCACAATAACCACTCACCCTCAAATGGCGTCCAACGTGGGAACTCAATAACGACATACACCCACAAATGGCGCCCAACGTGGGGCCACAATAACGACCACTTCACCCACAAATGGCGTCCAACGTGGGAACACAACAACGATTCCACCCCCAATCTGCATGGAAATATATGTACTTCGATACATTAAATAATATATACTTATTCAGTTTGTCAGCTCGTCTTCCTAAACACATTAAATATATACTGTACTTTTCTGGAATTTCATTACCGATCTCACCTTTTACCTCTCATTTGATTCTGATATTCATTCACTTAATTTATTGTTTACATGTCTGTCTTACTACACTCTTTACACTTTCCTCTGACACTTGACAATTTCTTCTCTCTTTATTCTTATTTGATCACTTTTGCAACCCTTGCCTTTCTTGCACTCTTCTTCCTCGCTAATTCCACCTCGCTTACTACAAATTTATTTGCAGTCAGCACATTAATAATTGAGTGGTCTGCTGCAAGAGGGAGCTATGCCACATTAACCATAACGTGAGAAAAATAAGTATGTTACGAAAAGGGTCGTATCCTAGAATTAGTAAGAGTGCTCTGACATTTGCTCGTGCACTGCCACATCTATATAGTTTAGGAAAATGAGCAACATATTGTAGGAAGTACCTAAATAACATGAAAATTCACTGATTAGAATTTTGTGGCGTAGCTCCTTCTTACAGTGGGCCCCTCACCTTATCACTGTTTACACTCCTTAATCTGAGCCCCTCTGGATTTGTTACCCCCTTTCAATGTCTTCCAACTTCCTAATCATTTCTCTTATTTACGTATCCATTTTCCGTCTCCTTATCTAATATTTCATTGTACTGTATAACAAAAGTAGAAAACTAGTGAATTTTTATACGTATAAATTGAATAAATCTGCTTATTACGTATCATATACTTTTGTATAATTTTTTTACGTCTTTCATAATCGTATCTCTCATGTGAAGTATGCGATCTTAAGCCTATTTATATCGCCAATAGAAGATAAGAAACTTAACGCATAACAGGCAGAGCTCAATTTACAAGTACCTAATATAATATTCTATGTGTGTTTTGTTTTACAGTTCAAGTGATTTATCTATCCAATTCTATATTAAGGAATTTAGTGCTTGTAGATATTTTGAGATCATTTTCATTTAATCTACTATTGTAGGAACACTAATCACTATTACGTGTGCTACATTAGATTATGTATCAAATATGAATGAGGTCTCGCCCACCTCATTATATTTTGCTCGACTAATATGACTAGTCAGTTTGTTTTTATACATTAAGTACGAGAAAAATTCGTACCGGCACCGGGAATCGAACCCAGGACCTCTCAGCTGTGCGCGCTGAGTGCTCTCTAACCAACTGAGCTATGCCGGGACCCGATTCACGACGCCGGCCGAACTCCTCTCGTAGTATCGTGTTACGGCCTTACTGCCTGCACTTGAGACGATACACGTCATATATGTACAGGAGCGCATATTACATGACTTTATGGCCATATTCAACAACAGTTTCTTTAAACTGTTAACATCATATATGTATCAAATATGAATGAGGTCTGTTGTTGAATATGGCCATAAAGTCATGTAATATGCGCTCCTGTACATATATGACGTGTATCGTCTCAAGTGCAGGCAGTAAGGCCGTAACACTACGAGAGGAGTTCGGCCGGCGTCGTGAATCGGGTCCCGGCATAGCTCAGTTGGTTAGAGAGCACTCAGCGCGCACAGCTGAGAGGTCCTGGATTCGATTCCCGGTGCCGGTACGAATTTTTCTCGTACTTAATGGTATAAATACATTAGATTAGACTCGTTTTATTAACATTAAGTTCTAGTCTACTATTCCAATAATTAATTAGATTTAACACTATATATAATATAACGTCGCTACCGGAAATATACTTCCTATGTGTAGCAATTGGTGAAAATGAGATTATGGCACCACTGGATAGTGCATGGCGCGATCTACAAATATAACAAAATATTCCATGTGTCAAATTAAAATTAAATCTGTTATTCGAAAAAAATTCTGCCGACAAAATCTCCTATGTGCTGGAATATCTGCATAGGAGTGTCTTTACAGCTGCAGTTTGCTAGAAACAAGGGGACAGAAACTTTATGTGTAAAACCTGTTCGTTCACATAGGAGTTTTCATACACCTTACACTGTTTGTTACTTTGCGCCTGGGTTTTTTGTATTACTAGAAAATCGAAGAATTTACATTTAATGATGTAGGCCTATAACTAAGTTATTGCTTTTAAATTTTATTAACAAAATATCCCAGATTTGAAAAAAAAAGCCTCTAATTAGTGACATTACTTTTCTTACATGGTCGTGTTACTGGTACACATAAAGTGCATAAAGTGGAAATGGTTATAATATTATAGTCCCATCGCTCTTATTTCCGGCAGCCAATCATGTCGCAAGTCGGCTACATTTAAACGTGTGCGTCTTGTCATTTGCAGTTGATGACGTTATGCACCTCCTAAGGATCTACAGATACTGGGTATAATCGTCCGCCATTTTAGTTCTTTTATTGGTGTTCGCAGAAAACACACGAGGACGCTATTTGCCGCACCGTTAAACATTATCATGTCATAGCTTCTATGATAATAAATCAAAAGCACTGTAATTTTTAGTATAGATAAATGTCTAAGGAAAGATAGAAAATAATTCTAAATCAAAATCTCTTTTGGAAAGTAAGAAAAAAATTATTAACTTCGAAATAAGCCATCAAAATAGACATTGACATGATAAGCAACAAACTTTTTTTTTTCTTTAATTTTCACAAAAAATGGAAATTACATTTAAAAGTGGCTGCAACTCAAACTAGTTGTTAGTTACGGCAACTTACCAAAGATTTTTTGGGGGGGTAAGGGGGCGGACGTTCTTATGTGCAGAGTGACAACATTTGTCTGTTAGAACCTATGGTTAGAACTGAGGATTCTTATAGAAATCATCGCTCTGATTTCAAATTTGTTTTCAAAATATTTTCATTGCTTAAGATTTTCGAGTTAATCGTGAGTTCTGAAATGTAATTAAAATCTTTCTAGTACATACACAACATCTACGCTGACAACACTAGCATGACAATACTCTGAAATTGAGAAAAATGAAAAGAATGTCATAGTAATCTTTAAATTTATTATGGGTATTACTGTCATTGTTATTATTATTATTATTATTATTATTATTATTATTATTATTATTATTATTATTATTATTATTATTATAACTTTTGTACTTGTATTTTTTGTAGACCTGATTGAGTGGAAGAGAAGGCGACATGCACTTACCGCTGCTGAATAAATGCGTTCATATTCCCATATTTTTATTGCATATAAATCCCCATATTAATAAATATATTTTTACCTTTCATCTGAGCCCAAAACTCAGTAAAGTGTTAAACGTACCCGAAAAAGTTAAAAAAAAAGAAGAAGTCGAAGATAGCAATGTCAAATCTTGGTCGGTTTGGAGTGGACTAGCTCTTATGCTAGGCAGGAAAGTGAAACAAGAGAGCTTCATTCCATGAAATAATCATAATAATGATGATAATAATATTATAATAAATAATAATAATAATAATAATAATAATAATGACAGTAACACCTATAATAAATTAAAAGACTACTGTATATGTTCATCATATCAATAGGTGGAGACTTCAAGAAAACAGTTCTCCATACCTCAAGAATTCTAGAGTAAACCTCTATCTCGCATCCAAGGACATTCGTATTTATAAACCAGATATTATATGGAACAGTAACTTAACAGCTGTAAATAGTGTCTTCCTTAATTTAATTGGTGTCAGTAATAGGAATAAAAATCCCGCGTTATACCTACGGGTTAAAAGCAGGTTGTATTATATGATTAAATAAAAAAATAATCGAGTAACAAGGTACACTCTTAGACAAAAAAAAAAAATGGCCGGACTCTTGAAGCGTAAATTTGTCAAAGTTCCGTTCGACTGTGCGCCTGATACACAAGACTAAAATCAGAGTAGTAAGGACGAAACTAGCGAGATCCAAGAACATACTCTTATGCCGGCAAACAACGGCTTGAACTGTGTATGTGTCATAGCTCCGTGGTAAAACTATGACTTCACACGCAGAAAACCCCGGTTCGTATCCGCCTTCGGATAAGTATATATATTTATTTCGTTTTATTTTTTTTCTAGTTAAAAACGAATGATACATTTATTAACGTGCACAGGAGTTTGGAAATTAAACAAAAACGTTCAGTAATATCGGAGACTTCTTCCTAATTACCCTTGAATTAAAACAGATGCAAGTTCTTGGATTTTCTCCCTTCTCCATAAGGAGTATTGCTCAGTTACTAAAATTAGTAGTAGTAGTAGTAGTAGTAGTAGTAGTAGTAGTAGTAGTAGTAGTAGTAGTAGTAGTAGTAGTAATAATAATAATAATAATAATAATAATAATAATAAAGTCTAATAATAATAATAATAATATTGCAACAACGAGAATAATAACAATAATAATATTCATAGTATTACAAACCCGAGAATAATAATAATAATAATAATAATAATAATAATAATAATAATAATAATAATCAACATGAAGTTAATAGTATTGCAAAAAACGAGATGAATAATGTTAAAGACAAAACCAATGCGTTCCATGGCTACACTCGTAAATAGTGCCGTTACGTATCTGTTTGTAATAGCTCTGTGGTAACAGCCTTGCTTCTTGTGTAGGCGATTCAAGGTCGTGTACACCATAAGGACGTCAGTTGTTTATTTCTATATTGATGTGTAATTTATTTAGAGACATCTGGAACTTCTGAAAACAAACATAGTTCTGCGCACATGTAACTGCGCGTATCAAACTTGAAACAACTATTCTCTCTTGTCATTATCAGGGGTAACATGGCTGACAGAAGACATAGGCCAGATACGTGTAGACAAGCTCTTCTCTCTCTTGTGAGGGATGCCGGATTTTCCGCTACTGAAGCAGGTAGGCGACTAGGAGTACACGATTCCACAGCTACATAGAAGATGGGTGAGATTGTCCAGAGAAGGAATTGAACATCGTCAGCCAACTCGTGCACAGGACGCTGCTTTAGTTGCAGAAGTAGAAGCGAACCCACTTCTATTAGAGTAAATGCCCGTTTCCCTGGATCTTGTCATAAGGCGTCTGCGGGACGTAAGACGTTATCCAAGAGTGGCAGCAATGAAAGGGTGCATCACTGATGACCACAGATTATTCCGCCTTGCATTTGCAGAGGAAAATGTTTTTTTAGTAGGTTATTTTACGACGCTTTATCAACATCTTAGGTTATTTAGCGTCTGAATGAGATGAAGGTGATAATGCCGGTGAAATGAGTTCGGGGTCCAACACCGAAAGTTACCCGTTAATCGAACCCGGGCCACCTGGTTTCGGGGCTAGACGCGCTAACCGTTACTCCACAGGTGTGGACAGGAAAATGTTAATTTCGATTGGAATAAGGTAATATTTTTAGACGAAGTTACTTTTTCCTCTAACAATTACGGGCGGCAAATAGTCTACCGTTCACGGGGATCCCGATACGATCCTACGCATGTGGCAACTCGCTTTCGCAGTGGCCGTGTACCTGTTCCATGTTGGGGCTGGATGTCAAGTGACGGTCTGGGTATTCCATGGCGGCTCGACGGAAATCTTAATGCCCAACAATACAAAATGTTATGCTTCCCTCTGTACGGATGTTATGTATCCTGATGATGATGATGATGATGATGATGATGATGATATCATAATCATCGTGTTCACACATGTGTCGAGGTCATGAGATGGTTTTCAGAGAGGCCATATATCAGACTGATAGAATGGCTTCCCTGTTCACCAGATCTGAATGTTCTAGAAAATGTGTGGTCGGAGGTGAAGAAAACTGTGAACGCGATGATAAATACAATGCCACGTCGGCCGACCACAAAAGATGCACTCTGGAACATTATCGAGGACGCTTGGGACCGTGTATCTTCACGTCGACAGTACCTGAGATGCCTGATCGCATCCATACCAAGTAGGATGCAGGCGGTTATAGATGCGGCGGGATTACATACCCGGTATTGAATTTTTTGTCTATTTTGATTTTTGTTTATTGGTCTCCGAGATGTATTTCTTTATTTTGTTTAAAACAAAGAAAAGAATTATGTTTGTTTATTCCTATCCGAGGAGGATTTCTTTTACTTAAGGTTTATTTTTCTTTATTTATATCCGAGAAGATTTCGTTTAGTCTCTTTAAATATAAGATGGAAGGGAAAGGATTGCTATTATGTATCTAACTTGCCCTTGTAAATATTCAACTTTCTGTTAAATATTTCACAATACTGGTTATTATCAGTATACAAGAAGTAAAAAATGAGAATAAAAAAAAAACAAAGTTTAGACTGAGATTCGAACTCGAAACCTTTCGAATACAAGGCCACAATGCTACCGACTACGCTATGCGGGAGAGACAATGACTCTGTAAGAAGCATGTTATATAATCATCATATAGTGGTGGCAGTGGAGTGTTGGAAACATTTATGACAGAAGATATTCGTTTGCGTGTGTATCATGCTCTGACGAATGCACCCGAAGTCTTCCGAATCGGACATAGAATCTGGAGCCCGGTCTTTTTTTTCTCTCTCTCTAAGAGTGTACAATAAGTCCATTCGAGGCTGTATGTTTGTATTCGGGCCTATTTTCTGTATAAAAAAGAGTATAAGGTCGGAGACTACTTATTAAGTTAAAGGTTGGAAAATCTATTAGCATGTAAATTTGTAACGCTCTATTCAAAGACAATGTTAAATACTTACTAAAATTAAGGAAAGTCTTATAGTGACATAATTCAGCGAAGTTTCGAAGCTTGTAGACATAATAAATTCCGATAGGTGCCAGAAAATTGTACAGACGACAATTCCCTTCCAACTGTCCTCTATACTTCACAATAAATATTTTACAATAAGGTAATAACGAGACGTATAAACAAGAGAACGCTCTTAAGTTAAGCCGACGAAGCTAAGATGACAGAGCGCTAGCTTACGGGTATCGTGTATCCGATTGCAAAACCCAGCGATAGCGGAATTTTAGTCTATTTGTGATGGACAAAGTCAATGCTCTGAATGTTTTACCAGGAGTTTCCCGTTTTACTCTCGCATTTCTACCAATACTCTCCACAATTCCCCTACCGTATCGCTGCCATCTCCATTTTGGATAAGACACCATTTGTCTTTGTACGACGCTGAATCGATCGTCCGCCGTAGTAGGTGGTTCCTCGTGGTTTCTTCAAAGATTGATAGATGACACTGATGGCAGTGGTGGTGGATTGTAAACTTCTCATACCTATAGATCTGTAGAAGAGGTACCGAAGAGCCCCAGGACTTGAATTTCTTTCCTGACAGGAATATGATGACTCAATATAGACTACAGTATATCTATGAGGTACGGCAGACGACGACCAAAGAAACGGTATACGGATTTAATAGCTGGAGAAGAATGGATGTTGCAGTGAATGATTTAGTAGGCCTAGCAAGGCAGCACAATCGCCACGCAACTCATTACATGAGTACACAAAAAGCCTACTTGGTCTTAACAGATAGACTTAATGTCATCCCTGATGAATATCTACACCTATTGCATCTTTATGAAAGGTTTGTCTCCTCTTTTGTCTTTCTAAGAATCTTTAATTGCGAGGGTAGTTTATGACTTTCAGGTGAAGTATTCCTACATCTTTCATAAACATCCAGCTATTTTGCTACGAAGTCGCTGTCATTTGTTACGCAACTGCGCAATCCCGGTTAAAATTCTTATTGCTATTCCGAAGATCAGCACGAACGATTTCTCTCAAATCATAACGGTGAACCCAGGTTTCGACTCCTGTAACGATGCGTGAGAGAAAAATATACCCTTTATTTGCATAACGCTCCAGGAGCTCCGAACAATTGGTGACCTTCCCTGGAATAACAACTTAACATATGTTAAGTCATTTTTTCGTTTCCAACATATATTGAATCCTTAATAACACATCTCCTTCCTGATAAAATATTATTTACCTCCAACAAACACACCGCGCTCTAGAAATATTTGAATGTCTTTCTAAGCAGAATGTTGTTATAGGCTAAAATATTTAAAATGTTTTATGGTCTATATCTCAAATTCAATATTTGTATTAAGTTCTTGTTTCATAGAAAACCTGAATTGTCTTTCCGGGTCCGTTTTTGCTCGTCTGTCAGCATTTTTGGTACCCAGCGGGAGGAAACCCTTCTGTAACCAAACTCATTATGCCTGTTTCCCTATGCTTACTGAATCACACAGTTTACGTGTTTTGATACTGCGTTCTATGTTGATGGGTACGTCGATTCGACCCTTGTTGCATCTTGTCATTGACATTAAAGCAAAGTCTAGTACAAGCCTGGACATCGGGAGCGGAACTAGACTCTAAACGGGGACGCTTAATATTCGTCCATCACTGAATCAACGCTGCGCGGTGTTCGGCGGGGAAGAAAGGGATGAAGGGAAATCATATGGCTCCCCGTGAGAGAGTAGAATCCGCTCTTGCTGCCCACCTTTGGTCTAGTATATATAGTCACGAAGCTCAATACGTAGTAAATATGCATCTATAGATAGTTGCTAACCACTAGGATCGCTACTATCGCCTCATCACAGACAATGCAAAGTAGTACCTGACAGTCTATTGTTCCTAGTACCCTCACAACTCAAGCTTCGTTACTGCATATACTAGACTGTGATTAAAGTTATGATTAAAATAATTTCTATGTTTGATTCTCTACTGTTCGTGAATCGAAAAGTGATGATTTTTGGTCTATCAGACCAATAAACCTGTTATCTGGTCAGGATTCGATCCTCAACAGATTTCTGGTGGACAACAGAATACGAGGCAGGTTTCCTCAAGCAGTTGGGTTTCCCTTGCTTTTCTTATCCCACGAAATCTCTATTCTTCAACATCATATCACAATCTATGGAGAATACAGAAAAGTTGTGAGCCACCACTGACGATTTCAGATGTACTCTGCGCCGGACTTGTCACATGACGCCCGTCCTTATCTCGCCATGATACATTTAAAAGAGTGCAGAGCCGCGCAGAACCACAACAGGACAAGATGCTGCGCGCGACGCTTCTGGTGATCACAGCCTGGTGCGCATGCACCGTGGCGGTCGATTTCGAGGATTGTGGTAAGTATAGATCTTCTCCGAAACGTTGGACTTATCTTCCTATATATCAATAGTCTCTCCC
Source organism: Periplaneta americana (assembly GCF_040183065.1). Taxonomy (NCBI): domain Eukaryota; kingdom Metazoa; phylum Arthropoda; class Insecta; order Blattodea; family Blattidae; genus Periplaneta; species Periplaneta americana. The sequence continues at coordinate 63,120,418 of NC_091124.1, read as the reverse complement.
GCAATGTATGTGTTAATGCATACAGACTGTCAATAATTCAGCCAGTTAATTTGCATTGTCAAGTTCTTGAGTTTGACATTGTACACCTTCTTTCCAAAGCAGGCCTGTTTCTTCTGTTTTTTTTTCATTACAATTGCAGCACATCAACAGATTTTCGTTTATTTAACGCAGATTCCTCTCTTTCATGATACACAGTTGCTGGAGTATATTATTTCTATACATTATACAGAGTGATTTATATAGAACTGACACATTTCTTTCTTTCTTTATTTCAAAACGAATGATGCTAGCCACAATTTGTTATACCTCAAATGTAGAGTATCTTTTGGAGATTACTAACCTCTATTGCAAATGTTGAAAAGTCTTTATTTATTCGGCTGGAAATTTACTTAATGACCAGTTTTAACGTCAAATTAAACAGGAGTTTTGATTCCCTGTCATGAGATGCGCAGATGTTTATTTTTTATTCTGTATATTTGTCATATTCTTTTAGAGATCCAGTTGTTTCCAATTTGTTTACCAATCCCAGTATTGTGTTTCTTTGGGGGGGATTACGAACACCAAATTCTCTCCGGTATGCCCTTTGAGTAGCTGTAATTGAATTCCTAATCCAGTATTGCTTCACAAGGTAGAGCTTTTAATTTAATGTGTACTGCATTTTCAGTGACTAAAACAAAATGTCGAAAACAGCTGCCAACAATAAGGAATAAAGAATAAACATCTGCGCATCTCCTGACAGGGAATCAAAACTCCTGCTTAATTTGACGTTAAAAACTGGTCATTAAGTGAATTTGCAGCCGAATAAATAAAGTATTTTCAACATTTGCTATAGAGGTTAGTAATCTCCCAAAGATACCCTACATTTGAGGCATAACAAACTGTGGCTAGCATCATTCGATTTGAAATAAAGAAAGAAAGAAATGTGTCAGTTCTATATAAATCACTCTGTATGTGACGTGTCAAGCAATCGTACCCAGCGTAGATTTTAAAATTTTCAGTTGTTTTGTTTAGTAAAAAACAGCGGTCTTTACTCTTTTGTAGGGAACTGGCTAAATTCAAAATTACATGAAATAAAATCGGGAAGTATGATTCTTGTAGCAGATGTTCTAATCATGAGTAAAATATTTTACTAATAAAAATTAAAATCTCTGTAATTGACTAAATAGCATTAACTTTTCATTTCCCAGTTTTTCCAACTACACTGGTAAGGAAGCAGAAAAATTATCAATAATGATTCTGTATTGTAAAAATTCAATGCGCATTACGTTACATATTCCGAAGGACCAGAGAAAATTGTTTGGAGAGCAGCGAATTGATCAAAGTGTAACTCATTAGAAGTTTCATCGTCAGTTCCTTTATTCATTAACCATTTTATCATGAAGATTTACACACGATGTTTCCTATATAATGCAAAAGATCTTCCGACTAATGCGTTACTCCTAATACTTAAACAAGAAGATACCTTTCGGTACCAAAAATAAAAACCTACAGAAAATTTTGCAAAGGAAACCTAGAAGACTGGCAGAACTGAAAAGAATTTAGACATATGAACTACTAAAGATATCACAAAACAAACAATAATATATCATGGTACAAATGTTAGGCTTTTTAATCTAATGGTACCCAACGTCATTTCCTGTTTACACAAGGAATGCAAATTGATCTTGAAATAAATTTCATAATTTACTGTAAATGAATATTTATCTATCATGATATCTGTTAAATACTCTTCGATGAATGTAAAGGTTGTTTTATACAAGTATGACTTTATCTGCACAAATTTAACAATGTATATGTCAAGTATTTTCTTGCCGAAGAGCAATTATCGGTCAAACACTTTATCTTATCTATTTTCCTTACCAAAATAATATATATTTTTTTCTAGTTTCTATCTTGGCTTTGAATCTTCAGGAGCATCAAATTATTCTTTTTATACGTAGTTTAGTAATAAAGAAGTTCTTCTTTGTACAATTCTAAAGATATGACAAAAAATTGATATAGGTACCTACCAATCTCATCAGTACCATTGCTACTTAGTTCCATTTTCTGCTAAGTCTGTGTACTTCGCAATTATTTTTAGAATACTATAGGGAGTAATAATTTCTAGATTTGCTTAGAAACGTTTACAGAATATATGTGCATAAATCTGTTAGACCTAATCCACATCTACATACAATTGCTCACAATCAAATTTACAAATGTTGTTAATCAGTTGTCTAAAATAATTGTTCTCTAAACAATTCCCCCAAATAAATGTACTGCTTGTTTCTGAAAAGTTTGTGGTAAATAAATGTACTGCTTGTTTCTGAAAAGTTTATGGTAAATAAATGTAGTGCTTGTTTCTGAAACGTCTGTGGTAAATAAATGCACTGGTTGTTTCTGAAAAGTTTGTGGTGAATAAATGTATATCTTGCTGTTGAAAAGTTTGTGGTAAATAAATGTACTGCTTGTTTCTGAAACGTCTGTAGTAAATAAATGTACTGCTTGTTTCTGAAAAGTTTATGGTAAATAAATGTACTGCTTGTTTCTGAAACATCTGTGGTAAATAAATGCACTGGTTCTTCCTGAAAAGTTTGTGGTAAATAAATGTATATCTTGTTGTTGAAAAGTTTGTGGTAAATAAATGTACTGCTTGTTTCTGAAACGTCTGTGGTAAATAAATGTACTGCTTGTTTCTGAAAAGTTTGTGGTAAATAAATGTAGTGCTTGTTTCTGAAAAGTTTGTGGTAAATAAATGTACAGCTTGTTTCTGAAAAGTTTGTGGTAAATAAATGTAGTGCTTGTTTCTGAAAAGTTTGTAGTGAATAAATGTACTGCTTGTTTCTGAAAAGTTTATGGTAAATAAATGTACAGCTTGTTGCTGAAAAGTTTGTGGTAAATAAATGTACTGCTTGTTTCTGAAAAGTTTGTGGTACATAAATGTACTGTTTGTTTCTGAAAAGTTTGTGGTAAATAAATGTATTGCTTGTTTCTTAAAAGTTTGTGGTAAATAAATGTACTGCTTGTTTCTGAAAAGTTTGTGGTAAATAAATGTACAGCTTGTTTCTGAAAAGTTTGTGGTAAATAAATGTATTGCTTGTTTCTGAAAAGTTTGTGGTAAATAAATGTACTGCTTGTTTCTGAAAAGTTTGTGGTAAATAAATGTACTGCTTGTTTCTGAAAAGTTTGTGGTAAATAAATGTACTGCTTGTTTCTGAAAAGTTTGTAGTAAATAAATGTACTGCTTATTACTGAAAAGTCTGTGGTGCCCTATAGCAGCCGTGGCGAGAACGTGACTCGCAAGACATTGTGGCTCGCAGTGATAGCTGCTTCTAACCTCCGCCAACCCCCACCCTCTCACTCACTGGAGTCAAACTCCGTTCCATTTGTATTTGTCTCTGACCTGCGAGTGGCATATGTCTCTCTCGAAACTATGTACAAAAGTTCCAAGTAGGATGGGAGGACGCATTTTTTTGCTGTCAATATGATGAGAATATTAAATGTATGATTTGTTCACAAGTATTACGAGGAAAACTGTTGTATAACATAAAACGACATTATACTGCATGTTACTGATGAAACATTAAAAGGTTAAGTGTTATTATTGTTGTTGTTATCATCATCATCATCATCATCATCATCATCATCACCATCTCTGTACGTCGATCCTTTTTTCAGCAGATGTACGAACAATGTGGCTAGCTCTTCAATTCGAACTCACTCATTTACTATGTGATGTCATATGAAAGCTAGATGTAAGGACTTGACAAATGTTGAACTTTCAAATCTTTGCCAAAAAATAAATATCCGAAGCTTCGTTCTTTCGCTTGCTCTGTTGAAGCCATGTTCGCTACAACTTACGTTTGTGAAAAATTATTTTCAACAATTAAAATAGTAAAAACCAAATTTAGATCACGACTGACAGACAAATACCTTCGTGATCAACTACGACTGGCAGTAAGTGACATAATTCCTGATTTTGAAACTTTGTCGCAGAGACATTCTGAAGACAGTTAATTTTAGGTTGTGATATTGTTCATTTATTGTTCATTTCTTTCTTCGTTACACGTACTAAACATTAGTTTGTAGCCTTGTACTGTATAAAATTATATGTAAGTGCTTGACGTAAGGAAAATGAAAATCCGTTAATAAGACAATTGCTTCACTTCCCCTTCGGGTGTCCGCCTCCCTCCATAGGTGCTATGCACGTTGCAGGTTACACAGTGGCTCGACGCACGATTACGTTTTCGCCACCGCTGCCCTATAGCATTACAGAAAACTTGAAAGCGTATCAACACCTACAAACTTCAGTTGCAAACATGTCCCTGAGTGAAATAGCTGAAGGCGTGCTGATTTGATTATATCCTTTTGGCGTACAAGAAAAATAAGAGATGTTGGTGGATATGTACATTTCTACTAGCTTATCATGATTATGTCGAAAACATTCTAAACAATTTTAAATGATGGAGCTGGTTTCAGAAATCTACTCTTCATCCTACACAACCCCACAAGCATGGAGTAAAATGTAGTTTTCGATCAATGACAGTGTTGTTGGTACATTCCACCTCAACCTCAAAACATATAATTTGAAAACGAAATCAATTAAACATACATTGCTATAAACGTTGATTATTTCTCTTTAAGAATATACAACATTAATATTTCTAACATTGAGGAATTACAATGTGTATTCAAGAAGAGAACTTACCGCCAAAATTATAATTTTCTTCGAAAACGCAATAATGATAAACGTTTCAACAGTTCAGCTTCTAACTGCAAACGAACACATTCCCTCGAAAGAGAGCATCAGTGCGTAGTAATTTAGACGGGTTCCGCTGGAATACATCACGTCTCAGGTCGTACATCACGCTATTTCATATTTGTACCCCTATTTCATATTTCTAACACTTACTCTATAGTTCGCCGAGTTAGCTCTGTGGTAGCGTGTCTGCCTTCAGACTAGCCGGCCCGGGTTCGATCCCTGGCGCGGTCTACCTCGGGACTAGGAGAGATGGCGATACACAACTTCTAATCACTAGATTGTGTGCCAATATTCCAAGGTTAAATCCAAATCTCTTCGCAGTGCATATGAAGGGAAAGCATATGTCACTGTTGATAGTGATTCGTCCGTCGGACGGGAACGTTAAGCCTGGCGGCCCCCTTGGTGTTATTCGACAGGACTAGGTTACGTAACGGCACCGGGTTCCCCCTTCTCCCTTCCTCAACATCATTACTCGTTCCATATACAACATTTACACGAAAACTTACACATACACTCACCTAGTACACATTATATTCATCGTAGCTCGCCGAAGTGGTGTGTAACTAGAAAATGGGTCACAGTCTGCCATCTAGCCGCAAATGCGGAACCCAAATCACGTAAAGTGAAGTGGGTAGGCATTGGATACATATATTTGCTCAATATGTTTGGGGAATTTGTATGTAATTGTGCACAAGGCCTTAGGTTTGGGATGTATCTCAAATTATAGAACCCACATTCCTTAACACCACTATCAATCACGGTCTAAATTAAATGTAGGAGGGAAAAATTATCAAGCAGTAACGATGAAACAAAACAGATAATTTAAAACGATAATATTGCGGTGGTAGATGGTTCTGATTAGTTGAAGTTAAACACGCAATGTCATACTCCATTGTTTAATAGGTATATCAGTGAAATTGTTGTAATCTCGCATAATTGATACAAAATCAATCACACTACGACGTGCAAGCACCTGTCAAAATGATAGAAGCGATATTAATTAACTCGTATCACAATGCGGACCTTCAATTGTCAGTCTTAAGAAGCTTTATCAATCGATGTCTGGCCAGACATGGACGTGCGCCACATTCACCTGTTCAGTCCAAGTGATTGATACTTGTACGGCTTAGTTGCATTAAAATCTGCCTCAATGTCATATAGCGCAGATACAACTTGAAGTATTCGTCGCGGTGGCTCTGAAGTACCCGCCACGGTGGCTGTGAGTAGCGTACTGCCCATCCAAGCGGTCCGTGCTTCGCGGTCATTAAAAGAAATTGAAAATAAAAAAAATAACCACAGTCCAAAAAATGCAAATTTGAGATATTTATTTAATTTAATTTAATTTATGTAACTAGCTAGCTATATTACCGGTTGTTCTGTATGGCTGTGAAACTTGGACTCTCACTTTGAGAGAGGAACAGAGATTGAGGGTTTTTGAGAATAAGATTCTTAGGAAAATATTTGGGGCTAAAAGGGCTGAAGTTACAGGAGAATGGAGAAAGTTACGCAACGCAGAGCTGCACGCATTGCATTATTCACCTAACATAATTAGGAACATTAAATCCAGACGTTTGAGATGGGCAGGGCATGTAGCACGTATGGGCGAATCCAGAAATGCATATAGAGTGTTAGTTGGGAGGACAGAGGGGAAAAGACCTTTGGGGAGGCCGAGACGTAGATGGGAGGATAATATTAAAATGGATTTGAGGGAGGTGGGTTATGATGGTAGAGACTGGATTAATCTTGCTCAGAATAGGGACCAATGGCGGGCTTATGTGAGGGCGGCAATGAACCTCCGAGTTCCTTAAAAGCCAGTAAGTAAGTAAGTAAGCTAGCTAGTGAGTACAAATTAAAATTATAAAACAAAAATATAAATTACAGCATATGTAATGTAAATTAAGCATATGTTGAGCGTACTGTAACGGCCATCTATTGAATTAGTTGTTAGGGGGAAAAAACATCATAGACCTATGTTACAGAAGTGGAAATTTTCAGTGGTTTTCACAAAACAACCATAATCCAAAGACTTTTTTTTTGTAAAAAAAAACAGTCTTTGCCCAGCTAGGATGATGGTAGCATTTACAAATATCTCATTCATATCAGTTTGAAACGTTTATCCATACAATTGTGAACTGTAGTAGATTGGCAGTACTGCTTGTTACATACGCGGCCACCTCAGAGAAAAATACTTCGGTACGTGAATTGTTGTATTAGTTATGGAGTTATCTTCAGGTGCAGAAGTAACTCCATGGAAGAAACGTAAACAACGAAAGGAGAAGAAACAGGATATAATAAAGAAAAAGAAGATTAAAGGAGAGGCACACTTCAGCCACAACAGAGTTTTAGAGAGTGTTTTTGGTGTACTCCCGTTTTCCTCTATCATGCCACTAAGACACTCCATTCCCTCTCATTTTATCTATCATCTGCAACATTCTTACAAATAGGCTGAGATGAAGTATTGGGGCATTACGGATTTCTGATTGTGAAATGAAAGAGTTTGGGGCTCGGAAAGTTGGGGCTTATCAGGTACGCTTCCAACGATGGGTTCTGGCTCTGTAAGGGTGGATGGCCAACCTGTCAACATCGGATTTACGAATGCCATCTGGGCCTCCTGTCGGACTTCGGCCGTAAGTAATGTAATTAATTCTGGTCGATAATTCCTTTGGTAAAGAACATCTAAAAAGCCAAAAATGTTTTAAATAGTTTTCCAGAAAAATGTTCATTTTAAAATACATTAATTACGAGATCGTGCAACGCTGTGTAATCAGTAGAGAGTACATATAAGGCTGTGTTGCTCTGAACAACATATTCACCTGGCTTGTAGTGAACAGGAAAGTTGAAGGTCATTGCCAAGTACATTAGAAATAATACAGATGATATACCGTTTAATTTTTGTCTTTAAACTGTGTTAGGGAGCGAGATGAACACCGTTCAGTTCACATTAAATAAAATCTTGGAAAATTTAAAATAACCTCTACAACCTAATTTTAATTTAATGTTTATAGAACGCAGACAATAAGATACGGTTATGTCAAATTAACTTGGAAAGATTAAAACATATTTCTACTCTCCCATTCCACTTGAAAATTCTAGACAATGTAAGCAATAATGATGCTTATGTCACGTTAAAAAAAAAAAAACAAAATTTTAAAACATTTAAACTCGAAAGGAAAAAATAAAAATACGATGTGCTTATTTTACATAAAATGAACTGAATTAAAAATATTATTTTTTAATTCTTCGATTTAATTTAATTAAATATTCGGTAAACATAGAAAACAAGAAAAGCTTATTTTACGTTATACAAATCTAATTAATGGTTTAAAAAATCTCCGTTTGTCGTACTACAAGCATTTTCTTCAGCCAATTATAAATAGTTCCCTTCCACTGTAATTTTTAAAGTAGTAAGCGGTAAACTTACACACAAAAAATCAAATTTCATTCAAATCAATTGTGTGTTTTATGTTTACATTTCTCGTTGTCTCACCCATTTCTCGCATTACACAAGCTGCATCTCTCCAAACCTTTAGAGGGTTGTCAGAGTGCATCACGTTTTAAAATTCCTTTGCAGAAAGAAAACTTACATTTGTTGGGATAAAATTTTCGCATATTTAAAAGACAAAACTAAATTTCCTTTAATCATTTATCATCATAATACACTGATCTCTTAAACTGACTGAGCATATCGGAAATTAATTCAATGGTTTTCCCAAAATATGCTATGAAATGTTTCATATATTTTTTTTTCAGGAAAAGGAAGTAAAAAAGAAGTAAAATTGTTTTAAACTTCTTTGTTTCAAATATCTCAAAGAATAACCCTTTGAAATTAATGACATTACTTACGGTTCATTCCATATATAGGACTCACAATGGGGGCCAATTCAGCTTATGTGCAAGGAGCCACTACGAATCCGGGTATCGGAAAGTCAACACGAGCTAAGCAAGAATATTTGAGTTCTATATTCGGTAGCGTCTGCGATGGGGTAAAAATGTCCGAAGTATTTCGATTTACGTGATATTTCAGGAATTCTTCGTCACATCTAAATCGACTATGAAAGACTTTTATTGGAAAAAAATGCTTACTAAGCAACTAGGCAATTGATCTATGTTAAATAATAATAACTTGCATTTATGGAGTATAAGAAATAAAGTGCTAGGATGAATCTTTTCAAAACTTGAGACTAGACTATTGTATGTCCAGGTTCCTTGTACAATGCGATAAGCTTTGACTTAGACGGATGTGCCTCGCAACCATGTTCCGTCACCATGGGCACTAAGAGGAAGGTGACGGCTGTCTTCGAGGCAGGTAAGTAAAAACACTCTACACATCGGCTTGGACGTCTATCAAAATTTTCTTTCCGTTCGATATTTATTTTCACTTTTTAATTATACTAAATACAAATAGATTCCATTGTATGATGATGAAGATCGAATTTAGAGATTTTTGTAAGCATTTTCAACTTCTCCCATACAAAAATGCTTTCCTATATACCGTATAGTTGTTTAGAATGATTTCTCATTATTAAATTTTTTGATCGGTTATTTAACGGCGCTGTACCAACTACTGGGTTATTTAGCGTCGGTTAAATTGATGATAGTGAGATGGTAACTGGCAAAATGTGACCGAATATTCGCCGTGGATTACGTGACATTCGCCTTACTGTTGAGGACAACCTTGAAAATAACCCAACCAGTAAATCAGCCCAAGCGGGAAACCAACCCACGGAAGCGCAGCTACAGATCAGAAGGCATAGGCGCTACTGTCTGAGCTACACTGGTGGTCTCACAATTCATTGACATCCGAAATATACCTACTAGTAATACACATGGAACTAATTAATTTTTACTACAAATTTATGAGATTTTATAAAAAAAAAAGACAAAATGGAGACTCACCCAAAAGTGGCTACAGATCTGATATTTTATTTTTTTAAAACAAAATAAAGTGATAAAAGAAATGGCACAGGCGACATCTCTTCAAACGTGTTTGTGTCAGAGAAATTTATTATTATTATTATTATTATTATTATTATTATTATTATTATTATTATTATTATTATTATTATGAAACTGAGAAATAGTTATAAAAATATTATGTAAATTAATTACTTAACATAATTGTAGCCCAAATAGAGGAAAAAAGATACTATTTTTCTCTAAGAAACTTTTTAATACCTGAAGCATTTACTTCTAATTGAAAATTAATTTGGTTAACAATATAATAGCCTGTAAATACATACACAAATTAATTACAAAATTAACGTAACCCTAATCGTTATAGTAACAAATAAACATGAGAAAGACTTCATTCTTGCGGAAATTTTATTTTCTGTCAGGAAAATGTACTCCCTAAACTTACAACTTTTTCTAGCCACTAATAATCATAATTTAAACACTAGAAGAGAACAGAAATCCAAAGCAGGAAATCCTTAAAAACCGATTCTGAGTAGCCTATGTCGGTATAGGACTTCGTGTTTCTTATTTAAATGAGGATTCATTAATATTTTTAAGAATTATTATATTGTCCATTAATATTTTCCCCATGAATTATCTCGTAGATGCTGAATACGAACGAAATCCATTAGAGGAGCGTTTTTCTACTTTTTTTCAACACGTGTCACATTGAAGTTGTAATTTAAAATCTTGCTGCACTCTCATTTATCTAAACCTGTGGTTCCTAACTAGGGATAATTCTTTTTCATGAAAACAAGTAAAATACGATATTTTTTTTTAGATTTGTCCATAGTGACACGTGTGGCGGAGAAGGTCGCAAATGGAGTTTTTCTCGAAGTTCTCCCGTTTGTCTATATTAGGCACCTATATTATTCCATCAACGTTTCTCCATTCTGTCATCATTCCATAGAATTCCCCGAACTCCCACTGGCAATGCGTGGAGGAGGCTGATCTAGGGACGAGTGGAGTTGCCGCTAGGAACCTGGGTACGCAGCGAACCTTAGCGTTGTCAGCCGGTGTGGGTTTGTGAATGAGCCTAGCTTGAGAGTCAGCACAACAGATGTAGCTAATAACATCGCACTGCCCTCTCCCTTAAAATCAAGGTCAATTCAATTCAAGGTTGAATTAACAAATTATACTTACAGAACTTTTATAAATACTTCGGCTCAACTCACACGGGCCACAACACAACCACAAAAAGGTGGTTAAATTTTATTGTGGGCAGGAATTATAGGGCAGACCAACTAACTTAATAGCCTAAGGGTGAAATCTAACCATTTTTCCCCCATTACTACATATGCTAGTGGATTATGGTGATTTTCTAGTTTGAAGGTTGAATTTTCTTTTGCCAAATTCGTTTAGAATTTCGGTACTGACAAATACTACAACTGGTAATGTTTTTTTAACTGTTATGTTGGTATTACAGTCGTAGCCGTGGCAAGCGTCTTCGGTACTGGCGTTCTTGAAAACTAAATACTACTAGATTCTGAGTCGGTTACTGGAAGATAGTGAAAATCGAACTTGTCAATAATTAATTAATATTAGTATTAATATTAATACATAATAGTTATTTTATGTGTTGTGTTGTGGTTATAATTCAAGAATAGTCAGATAATAGATATAACATACTTGGATATGATAATGCACGTGGGTAATTGATAAAAATACCATTTCACATGTTAATGAATTTCTTTCGTGTTAAGATTTTTATTACAATGTCAAAGAGAGGAAATAGCGTGGCAGTGACTCCTCCAAGGAAGTAAATGTGTGCCATTCAGAGTACAGAGTCATTCAGTACATAGGACATTGGCAACACTGACAAAACGGAAATATTTGCTGTTTGGGAACTGAACTTATGTGATCCTCACTATGGTATGGAAACAGGTGACGGTAACTCAAACGAACCACAGACTGAAGTCATTGTCGGCGTATGTGGTCGTGAGTGGTCGGTATCACTTACAGAACAACCACAGAATTGTCGCTGTCGGTGGTCGAGCGCAACTCACACAGTGCGACACACCGACACTGTACCCTTGCACACGACATACGATTTCTTGGCAAATAGCAAGCTTCCGGTGTGGTTGTCTGTGGTCGATATGAATTTCAAGCGACAACAAAATAGTAATATGCGTTACAAGAGCGGCATGTTGATGTTTTCATGTTCGAGGAAAACACTGAAAAAGCGAAACGTAGTTGAGCTTTTTTAATTTCCGAGAACATGAAAATAAACATACCGCTCGTGTATCGTACATTATTTTGTGCGAAGATCGTTTATTACATATCTGAAAGAGGAATTTCTAATTAGTTGCAATGAAATCTCCATCTTGGTTTCTGTTCAATGACGGCAACTTTTAAAAACTAAAATATCTATCTTCAACATTGTTGCTATAAAATGTTTTCTGTGTTTACTATATTCCAGCAGGCCGTGATATACGTCTGTCTTTTTTTCCCCCAGTCTATAAATGCGAACTTAAAACAAACGGTAAGGTTATGTAATGGTTTATTTTTCATTTTAATATTTTAACAATATTATTTATATAACATATTGCAGTAATAACATCGGCATCTGTAATCTTGTTGATTTTTTCACGGCTTCCTTAATGTTACTTGCATTACAAATGCAGTAACTTTTGTGGTGTTGTAGAGTTTACTTAATTTTTGCAAATATTTAAAAACAATAATTAACAGTGCAATTTAGGTGAAATTGCAGTGGTAAATTTCCAATTTTTAATTATTACTATATTAAACGTCTCTAAAAATAATATGTTAAAAGCCTAAAGCAGTAAAATTAATATGGAGCTTAAGCGGTAAGAGGAGGGAAATTGTTATGTGTGTTACGTTGGGAATACTGAATGTGATATTTCACACTTACCGCGTATTGGTTTTGTGCGGAAAGCAAGCAAATACGCACGATCTCGCACAAAAGAGTCCGCGTGTGGTCGGTTCCGTCGACAGCACAACCACACAAAAACTGAAAAATAATAGCAAAGTTGTGGTCCATGTGAGTTAAGCCTTAGACCACTTCATACCACCGTACCGTTCAGAAAATATACTTGCATAAATTCCTCTCTCCGGGTGTATTTTAAACCAAAAATTTCAGGGGAAAGAGGAAATTACGCGATAATGCATACTGTAATTTGTTCCACAATTAATATTTCCAACATCATATTTTGTCCTACATAGATTTCCAATCCGAAACAGTTCACAAAGAGGCGTTTGCGAAGGTCAATGGCATCATAGTTGACCTGGATATGACTCCCGAACCCTGTGCCGATGGATCCGGCACTACATGCCCCGTAGTGAGTGGCGTCACACATCAGTATTCTGCCTACGTCACGTTTGGGACAAATCTCGTGCCGGTAAGAATTTCCAAAATATATACTATATACAGTGCGTTCGTAGCTCGGTCGGACCGTTCTGCTGTCTTGGACTGGGTGAAGATTGGCGCGCCTGCCGCCAGAGTTACACGTAAACGACCGGCAAGTCCGGTCGAGCTACGAACGCACTGTACATATTATTTTGACTGAGTGATCAATTATGAATATGAATTTCTTTGTTCATTAATACTCGTATCCAAGCTCGAACAGTTAAGTAGATTTAGTCATCAGTATCTTTATGATGATTAAAGGTAGGAATTTATACCACAACATGAGGATGTTAGGTTAGTTGTGCTTAGACTATCGTTACGTCATGAATGACGTGAAGCCTGAGGTATGGCTAGTTATAACTGAAATGTGTTTTGTATAGCAGCAATTGAATGGGGATATGTTTCTCGTGCGTACAACGAACACTCTATGCATACCTAACCTTGTAGTCTCTGTGGGTAAATTCCTATCTTTAATGATGATCATAAGTGATTCTATCTCATTTCTTGAATTGGCAAGGAAGAGAATATAAGAAGTGAAAATAAAATATCCATTACTGCGATAAGTAAACTTAGAATAATAAATTACTTTTTGTAAGAGTGCTTTAATGCTTTGTGCATTGGCAGGCCCTTAACTTGTCGTTATTTACTCCGACTCTAGAAGCATGGCTTATAGATATCACTACTGTCGAGAAACGTAGACAACTTCGTCAGAAACTATTCCAAGTGCACCACGGGGTTGGTCTACATTAAACTCGTAATGACGATGAATCATTCACTCATAATTTTCTGCCTAAAGTAAATTTTTCACTACAAACTCAGTATCTCTAATCTTTCCTATTTTCGGCCTTGCCATTTTTCTCCGCATATGATGCATTTACAGAGTCCGCCGAAAAAATGTATACACTCTTTAAAGAACGAAAACTATTTATTACATTTAAATACACATGTAGTACTGTCTTCAGTTAAGCACGTGCTTACTTTAGATGTTCAAAGTGTTCGCCGTTGGCGGCCAGATACATAAAGCAACAATATCCCGATACAATCCGACAAAGAGTGTAGGATATACAGTACATCTTTTTGGCGGCCTATGTATTTTAATGTCGTCTATCACCTGATGTCTTATTCTGCCCCGAAGTCTCCTCCCGTTCACTATTCCTTCCAGCGCATCCTTCAGTAGACAGTTTCTTGTCAGACAGCTAACCAATTACTTTTTGTCTTCCTGATCAGTTTCAGCATCATTCTTTCTTCACTCATTCTTTCCAATACAGCTTCATTCCTTATTCTGTCTGTCCATTTCACACGCTCTATTCTTCACCATATTCGCATTTCAAACGCTTCAAGTCGTTTCTCTGGACTTCGTCGTAATGTCCATGTTTCTGCCACATACAATGCCACACTCCACACAAAGTACTTGACTAGTCTCTTCATCATTTTTTTTACAGAGGACCGCAGAAGATGCTCCTTTTGCTATTAAAAGCTTCCTTTGTCATTGCTATCCTCCTTTCGACTTCCTGGCAGTAGCTCATGTTACTGCTTATAGTAGACTATACCCCAAGTATTTGGAGCTGTTCACTTGCTCTACTGTCTAATTTAGAATTCGCAATTTATCTTCTTTACGTTTCTTCCTATGACCATGGTCTTCGTCTTGTTTGCATTTATTTTCATCCCATACCGTTCACAGCTATCATTTAGCTCCAGTAGCATATCCTTTAGTATCGTCTCCTCTTCTGCTAACAACCCCATATCATCAGCAAATTTTATGCACTTTATTGGTATTCTTCTTCCTTTGCTATCACCACTTTATTGTTCTTCTTCCTCCTACTATCACCCTTCCCATGTTCTGAAAAGAGTTCTTCACTAAATCCGCCAGGTAGATGTTGAACAGGGTAGGTGGTAAAGGGCATCCTTTTCGTACTCCTCTCCCTGGAGAATTGTTGGAATGTCACAGGGGAACCGGATTACCAGAAGAAAACCCCTGCGTTGCCTAGACCACGAGCTTGTCCAACAAAAGTTATAAATTCATGATGGATCAACCTGGATTCTAACTCGGGCTCCTTGTCATATAAGTCCTGTGCGCTAGCAGGGAACCACAGTGGCGGTCTAATTTTAACACAAAATGTCGTTTAAGTATTACAGAAAATATCGGTACAAGTCATAAAAGACAGAGAGAGATTATAATAATACTACAGTCTAGTATATACAGTCACGAAGCTTGAGTTTATGAGGGTACTAGAAACAATAGACTGTGCAGATACTATTTCGCATTGTCTGTAATGAGGCGATATTAGCGATACTAGTGGTTAGCAACTGATCTATAGACACATATTTAATACGTATTGAGCTTCGTGACTGTATATACTAGACTATGATAATACTATGTGAGATTTCAGAGTACGGAGTATGGTAGCTCAGATGCTTGCGTTTGAGATTCGTACACGAAAGGTCTCCGGTTCAAACCCAGGGTCGACCAACGCGACTGAGATTTTTGTGTGTTTCTCTCACTCATAATAAAGGCAAATGCGGGGGTTGGTACCCAATTTCCACGAAAAAACACTTTAAAATATTATTTCAGTAATTCAGCTATCGTTAATAGTTGCAACATTGTACACGAGATAGCGTCTATAAGTGTGAGTTTAAATTTCCTGCCCGGAAATAGATGGTGCTTCGGTCGGGGGTTGAAGTGTACAGTGTCGCGATAGATATATTGGTGAGAGAGCATCTCGGAGGTCCGATCGGGGTTTAAGTTCCAGCCAGCGCGATGGATGTCGTGATGGTGAGAGAGAACCTCGGGTCGGGGCGTCAGATGTCTTCGGATTAGAGAGAACGCCGAACTTCAGACAAAAATGAATGACCTCCATAGTAAAGCCCCAATATGACCATAGTAGTTAAAGCGACTATAAATAAAATTTTTAAAAAATTCAGAGTAGTGAAAACGTAGACTCTTAAATTCAATAACAGAATTTATCGAAAGCAAATAACTTCAAGCTAGATTAGAATATATAAAATAAAACTAATTTTGTAGTAATGAGTGTTGCAGTAGAGAGATAATCAGCCAATGATAGTCAAGAAAAAACGTAAAGTTATTTACTACTTCAACAATATTTGATTCAATAATATTAAGAAACATTAAATATACGCATACTCAGAAACATAGCCTATATGTAATTTAAATAAGGACATTGGAAGGAGTGCGTATAATGATAGAAATCAACAGGTTCTCGAATTCTACAGGGATTATGAAACAAAAGGTGGAAGTTTTCATCGATGACTAGCGTCACATTTCTCATGACTTCAAAGACAATCCTTCAAAAACAAGAATAAAGGCCGTTAATGACGATGAAACTCTACCGACAGGTCCAAGGTTTGTTCACATGCGTTTATTATTTCACAATTTATCAAGATTAAACTGGGTAGTACTCTGTCATTTGAGTCCAATGGAGCGAAGTTACGAAAACTGTCATATCGTTATCTGAACAGTTTCGTAATTATGAATATGTAAATTTAGGATATATAATCGCAAGTCATATTAGGCCTATGAGTCTCAAATTTTACATAGCGTTTAGGTTTCTTAATATTCTGAAAGAAGTCGACAATTAATTTCAGCTATTGTACAGACCGACTGGCGAAATTAAAAAGCTTCAATCATAGAAGCAATGATCCTTCCATTTTAAACAATAAATCGTACGTACACAATGTTAGGCTAACTCTCGATTATGAAATTCGAGATAATTTCCATGCAGTACAAAAAAACTAAGCGAACACTTACTGCAGGATGAACAATATGAATTCACAAAAGCATGCTCAATTGCTCATGCATGAACGATGTATTCACTATCAAACTGATGGTTGAAAAAAGAAAAGAGTTGATAATAGAGATTCACTCTTTATTCACTGGCTATGTAAAAGTGTTTCATAAAGTTATGAAAAATAGCTAAGTTAAGCAGGCAGTACTCTGCACAGACGTAAGGAAGAGTCAGCTGAATTCAAGCTCCCTGTCCATACGTATACTGCCGAGCGGATGACGGTTCAGTACAGGGTATTCGATAAACTTACAATGTCATTCACAGTTTAGGAATACCATATGTTATTAATTTATGGAGAAAGTCGTCGTAATTCAAGTGAGACAAGAAGGATGTTCCGTCAACATTTTTCTCAAAGAAGATTACCTAATCGGCGAACTTTTGTAGCAGTTTCTCAACGATTTTTAGAAACTAGGAGTCTCTTACCCTGTTTCAAAAATTACACAACCAGAAATTTGTTTAAAAATGATACTGCTTTACGGAAGCGGGAGAGATTAAAATTTTGCCTTAGAAAAACGTTCGTGTGATTTTGTGCAGAAAACCATTATTGTTTATTTTTTAGACGTACAATGGAGCAATATTGTTACATAAAATGTAAATGTACCATATTGTTCTATTAATGAGATTGAAAGTTTGTATTTGCTGTTCGTTTTATGTAAACAACAGCATTATCATGGTAAGCTCCTGTATTAGAACAGAGCATATGTACCGGTATGTCTGTTGTTGAGGTGTACTGTGTACTTATAAACCCACTCCTCCCTATCCAGCAAAGTTGCAAAATATCTAATATTGTAAACTTTAATAATTATTTAAATATTACAATTAGAAAAAAATTGTAAGGGCATTTGAAGGGTTCAGAACCATAGTGGGCCAAGCGCCATTTATTAACAACGGAGAAAGAGTTAAAGTTAAGTTAATACCATAGTTTAATGAAGATTGACATATCATTTAGTTTTAATGTGTTTACTTTATATTACTTGCTATATGTTTCCATTTAATTATGGCAATAACTTCATTTTAACCCTTGTTTTCTACGGTTTTAGTAAATAGCGCTTGACCCACTACGATTCTGAACCCTTCATTTTTTCTTCCTTATGACATGAATAATCATCTGTTAAAATAATGGAATTATAACCCTTACATTCTGTATAGTAATAGTTATGAATAGTAAAATGTAGTTAAGGGAGATTTCCTGGAAAACAAAAATGTAACAGGACCACCATTAACGCATGATACACAAGTTGTATATTATTTTGATGGCAAATATACATACACATATACAAGTATTGAGTGTGTAGCATAAAGATGGTTCCAGCGATTCAATAATGGAGAAGGAGACATTACAGATTTACAACGTCCTGAAAGACTTAAGGTATGTAATATTTAGAATACACGCAGAGCAATGGAAGAAAATCCACTGATGATGAACTTGGTTCTTCAAAGATTTATCAGGACAATTGTCACATTTGATTAAAAATTTCATACATTACCGGAATCCAGTTACCTCAAAACAGTCGCTCGATCCTCGTCAGTCTGCCAAAGTCATCGTTAAACAAAATTGGTTCAGTATCAAAATATGTCATATGTCTGGTGGAATTTTGAAGATGTGATTCACGGAGAGTTTATCCCAAACGGACATACAGTCGCAGTCTTTATTTTCAAAAGCTAGACCGAGCTGATGAAGTTTTGAGATAGGGGTACTCCGCATTAGTTAATCGAAAAGAATTCATTTGCGAGATCTTACACCGGAAGAACAACTATGAAAAAAATTCAGGAAACAGGAGGAATCGAATATCTAGCACATTCGGCATATTACAGTCCTGATCGTGCGCATTCAGATTACCATCTCTTTTGATCCATTGTCCACTTTCTGCTTGGAAGAAATTCCGAAAATTTGGAAGTATACTGAAATTGAAATGTATAAAGCCTAAATCTTCGCACCAAACAATCAGAAACTGGTAGCGTCGCGGGATAACAAACCCCGTTGGAGACCATATAATCTAATGGCCATTGCTTTGAAGATTACTAGATTATTTTTTGTCACAGTACACTCAAGCTAAAAGTTTACTCTCAAACCGACATTACTTATAAGCAGGCTTCGGCCTAGGGACCAGAGTAACATATATGAGGTACACGGAGTATAAATGACGTCATGACCCGTGTGCAGTAACCCCACTGCAACAGCACAGATGAGTCCATAATGTGCATTACCGTTGTGTGTATTGCTGCTTGGCTGCGTTACGTGTAACAGGCTTCGGCGTAGGGACACCTGATTGAAGGTTACAACTCACGTTAATACTTTAATGGTAGACATTTATTGTCTACACTAGGAATGTACTGTATATACTGCATCTGTACAGAGTGAAATATATTTTTATCGTACTGTGATGGACTGTTTACACGTTGAGATACGAAGTAATGGCGCTCTCCATCTCCCAGTCCACTCGGCCAACACAACACTATTATCTGTGCGTTCTGAACGTCATGCGTTTTTGTGCCCAGGACCGAAGCCTGCTTATAAGACATAATATGTATATTAGTGTTCGATGTATCCTGTGATGTTCATTTTCATGTGTATTTGAATGACAAACATGGCACTAGATATGGAGACGATTCTTAAAATGGCTGAAGAATCAGGATACTTCAGTATTATAAATTTTTTCTGTAAAGGTCGAATTGCCTCCTTAAATACTACAGCCGCATGACCTAAAGAACCATCAAACTGATAGTGTGTATTTTTCTTTGTTTTGATGAAAACATTTTTCTCACTTCGGGTATTTAACAATATCGATGGTGATGGACAGCAACTTCGTATGTCAAAAAATTGAATTTTCCAGAAAATCTAGAAATATTTTAATATCTTGATAATGAACAAATGTCAGTTATACGAGGATATTTAAATCTCTTCTTGTGAAGTTTGTATACATACCTTGACTTAAGACGTGTTTGCAGAAGCTTGGAGAAGACTTCTTTTATAGAAATAAAGTTTAATCTCATTTTGTTCTCTTTTTACATACGAGATTGCTATTCAACACCATCGATATTCCTTATGCGATGTGTAAAGCAATATTTAAAAAAAAAACACTAGTAAAAAGGCAATTAGTTCCAGGAGTCATGAAACATTTAATCAACATAATGTGATAACGTTTGAAAGCCTAAATTCGTTTGCTCCACAGGTTCGGGGGTACTTTACACTGATGTTGCTGAATGAAGCTGATACGCCTCTGGCATGCTATACAATAGACGTGAATATCTACAGCAGTGTCCTTCACAATGCAGGAAAAAATGTAACACTGGCTGATATAATATACCGGCACTAAGTTGGAATTTGGAGCTTTCTCGCATCTTATATAGTGTGCTGCAGAGTATGGTATCTTCCAGACATTTGATACAGAAGAATTACTTCTAAACCAATTTTGAATTCTGTTACACTCATAGTTAAAGAACATGTGAAAGATAAAACAGAATAGCAAGATTTTTCGCGTAGTAATTTTTCTCATCAGTACAAACGAAGACAAAAGCTTAAGACTATGCGGTGGCAAGATTTGTGATCGAGTTAAGGTAAATCAGCTTGCTCACGGATTTTCTCTCTGTGTTGTTCAAGATTTCATAAGTACATGTGAGATAAAGCTGATATTATTAATTATATTGTCCTATTACATTTTGTGTAATAGAAAACAAGAAACAATTACATACTTCAATTAAAATAAAAAGAAAAGCATATAACAGTATTCATTTCAGTTTAAAGTGCAGACGAACAAGCCACTGTTGTCACGTCAGGAACTGACGGCCAAATGCTTCTCAAGTCAAACTTTGAACTGCACAGAAAGAAAATCTCCAAATATCGTATAAGGCAAGCTGTAAGCTGACATATCGTTCACAAGGCAAGCACAACCACTACAAAAATTCGTCACGTTAAGTATACAATGAAAGTGTATCAACACCATAATAGCAATGGCCTCCTTATAATTGCACAGATTTTCACCTTCTTTCATACGGTTGGGTTTAGCCTTCGTTGTCTCTATTACAGAACACTGGAAAATAGTAAGGGACTTATGTCAGACCTGTGAGTAAATTGTACTCTGAACTACCGTGGAAACAATTCACGCCCATAGTGATAGTGTGATTGATCGGGATTCGGAAATGTGTGTATGTGTACCTAATGTAAATATTCAAGAAGAGCGCGAGTTTTTGGGCGTCTCCAGATTTATTCTAAAGAAGGTGCTATAAATGCAGTCAGCGGCAAGTGGTCCTATACCTTACTAAGTTTACCTGAATGCTTCGTTATCACTACACTCAGAATGATGCTAAGGAATTCACCAGCGATCTTCATTTCGGAATATCTATCGTTTAACACGGCCTTTTCATGTTAGTTAGCATGAAGTATGGAAGCTGTGTTAAGTGTCCATAGCATTCATGAAAATTATAGAATATCACTACGATTTGAGTCTATAAATCAACAAAGATGTCGTCTGGGAGGAAAATAGGTCTATGTTTTTTATTCGAAAAGAGTTGAAATTATTTGACTGGTATACATTTTATTGGTAAGTATATTGCCATTACGATTATATGTATGGTACTGTAGAAGTAAACACTGAGAGGAACACCCAGCTGTGAATTCAATGATTTCGCAAAAAAATGTGTGTGCTCGATTACGGTGTCCAGAGACGCCTGTGTGATGCTCAAGCCTCGTTTGTCATAAATATTTTTTTGTAATAAATTTCTTACGTTCCAAATATAATTTACCTCACTGTTGTGATTTTTCCTTATGTATTTTTCTTACAATTCTGAACAAAATTCCTCATGATTCTGGCATGAAATGTCTCTCGAAGTTACATGTGTCAAAGATACTTCTTGTCAGATTTGTCAAATGAATGAATGAATGAATGAATGAATGAATGAATGAAAGTGAAATGCGAGGAAGAATTAAAAGGTACGCGATCGATCTTCCTTGCAAGGGAATGTGGCTTAGAGGATTTGTCTATGTGAGCTCCATCTCTTTCTAATTCCGATTTTCGCCATTTCCTTTGAAAAAAAACAATTGAGAATTTTGTAGGTGAAAGCCCCAAAAATATATATAGCCTAATAGCCCAGATCAAATATAGATTGCTCATTCCTATGTTAAAATCGTTGCACTTCGAAGGGAACAACCGCCAGGATCGCCACCCGTCCGCCGTAAACGAACACGAGATGGCAGTACAGTTGCTAATGCAATTATTCAAATGGGAGTTATGATGTGACTCCTTATGTAACAACTAGATGGCAGCAAAGTAAACCTGACAAAAGTTGTTACCGTCAAAACCTATAACGCCGAGCAATCTGGGTATATATGATCTAGGCTAATAGCTATAGATGTTTCACTTTGTGGTGGTAGCTCTCTTATGTCCTTTTTGCTTGGTTATGTTTGTTGTTTCTTAGAATTGTTGGAGATAAAAAGTCAGGAGGTCTAAGCATTGCATATAACAGTGTGGCGAAAAAAGTTTATATCTACCTAGCTTTTCACAGTATGATAATTAGAGAGTGTTTGTATTGTGTGTGAACAGTATTTTTACACTCTGACAATACCAGGTTTGCTTATATTTAAGCTGCATATGTCATTCAATTCGACGAATACTCCCAACAACGGAATGCTACCATAAAATGATAGATCTACTGTATACTATAGGCATCCGACAAGGAAAACTCAGTGCGCAGAAACCAGCGGGCGTGACTGCCTCGCGCAGATGACGTATGCTCCCGTTCCCAGCATGCTCTCACGCCTACTGCATGCGCGTCGCGAGTAGTCCGAGCTGAGTTTTGCTTGTAGGATACCTATATACTAGGGAGAGGAAAATCGCAAGCAGAACTGTGTCTCGTTCTGACTCTCTTTTATCTCAAAGATGGCATCCAAATACATGGATGGTCTGTCATTGTCCGTACAGTACTGGCCAAAAAATTGACATCACTCTTGGAATTTACCTACAGTTTCGTCACTTTTGTTAGCAATATGTTTAACACTAGCACAATGCAGACTTGATTATGTCTAAGAAACAAGAACCAATAGCCAACAGGAGTGATAACATTTAACAGCAAATGATTGAAGGTAAATCACTTGCAATTGAATGACAGGAAAAATAAATATTGGGTATTCTTCTTCTTCACCATGCGATGAGTCTTAGCAGAGCCGTCTTCAGTTACAAGAAGGACCATACGTACGTTTGATGTTTGAGGTAAGTGGGTATGATCAAGATTCAGGGTTTTGATGTATATATTTTACTACGGAATCCTAAATGGTGTTTTAGTTGAGTTTCAGAATGCCGCGTAAGTAAGTTACTTTTATACAAAGACTTTGCCACTTAAATTTATTAATATCAGGCAGGCTCATGTCAGTAGATTTACTGGCTTGTAAAAGAACTCCATCGAGACAAAATTCCGACACACCGGAACCGCTGATATAACCTATGCAGTTGCATTCGTCGTTAAATAAACCATAATTTTTACACGTTTTTAATTGATAGTACAAGGATAAATAAATACATACATAAAAGGATATTCCTTGTATTAAAAATAATTCAGTAACGCACTAACAACTAATGGGGGTGTTAAACAAGGGTGCCCACTATCACCCACTTTATTTAACATACTCGTACGTGTGTATCTTAAAGAAGGCATTGATGACTAGCTGAATATTTTAAACTATGATTTTATTTTAGATGAAACACCTGTAAATTGCCTTCTTTTTGCAGACGACCAAGTGGTGATTGCCGATACAGAATACAACCTCCAAAATTCAGCTTATAAACTGAGTCAAATAACCAAAAGCTATAATTTAAAAATATCATACACTAAAACAAAAACAATGGCTTTCATAGGGACCCAGCATAAAAGGTATAAAATAGTTAGTGACTCCAAAATGATTGAACAAGTTAGTAATTTTAAATATTTAGGATGCAACATTTCATATTGGAAAAATGAGATATGGAAGAAAAGATGCATAGATTTCAAGGTATATGTGGAAAAATTAGACGGAGCTTAGGAAAAAGAACAACAAAAGAAACACAGTTAAACTCTACAAAACAGTAGCCCTTCCAGTACTACTTTACGGAGAAGAGACATGGCCTTAACAGAAAGAGACGAAGGCGACTAGAAGCCTCAGAAATGAAATCCCTAAGATCAGTGGCGGGATATTCTTTATTACAGCACAAGAGGAATGAAGAGATCAAAAAAGAATTAGGGATAAAGGGAATAACACAAAGGTTAACAAATCAACGTAATAGGTGGATGGAACATCTAGAAAGAATGGAGGATCACCGAATTGCCAAGAAAGCTTTCCAGTATGCTCCAAGAGAAAGGAGAAATGTTGGACGTCCTAGGTTTCGTTGGAGAGAACAATTCTAATGGGGACGGAGCGGGCCTACCGGCTCAACCCGTGATGTTGATGATGATTATGATGACTAATATACTTTCGAGGTATTTTCAAGTCGTTCCAATCAATTACAAATTGGCAATGTTTTGCTCCATTATAGTGTTTCACCTATACCGGGAAAGATCTATCACATACATTTTAATAAATTCTTGCGATTATCTGTCGTGCTTTGCCACAAATATTTCAGATGCTTATTAAGCCAGTTTTGGTTTGAGCCTCGCCAGTCACCATAGCAATACTGTTGTCCTAAATTATTTGTTGTCAAACTTTTCAAATAAAATTTTAAATAAACATAACTACAGAAAACAAGTTAACAATGTAAACTAGGCAAAAAATATGTATAAAATATAAACAAATAAATCTATCGACATATATAACAAAGTACTGGTATGAATAATTAGGCTGAGTATAAAGGTCTATGAAAAAGTGCAGAAATATAATATTATTCATCGTTGTTCCTGCAATAACTCCTATGTGACATAATTATCGATTTTCAGATTTTTGCTCTATTAAATAACTTAAATAGTGATACAGCAGATAATAAAATCTCCTATATGTAATTCTATTTCTTCCTTTCGAAAATGTAAGAATTCATAATCTCCTATGCACTACTGCCATAGAAGAATAAATGTGTTTTCTCTTCCGACTGAAAAAAATTGATATTTTGCACATAGGAGTTATTGCAGGAACAATGACTATATATAAGAAACCATACCATTAACTATTAATAGCCTACACTCAGTGAACTTTAAATCCTGTAGACCCAAATACGAATTGAAAAGAAACATTTTACAATTAACAAAAAATAGATAAACCTTGAAAATGAACAGAGTGTCTACGTCAGACATTCCAAGTCTTCAACAGAACTACAACACTTTTGGTGGGATCAGTAGGATAAAAAAATAGGCCTTTACAATGAACCAAAGGCCACCGGCGTAGCTCAATCGGTTAAGGCCTATGCGGAGTTGCACTTGGGTGCGTGTTCGATCCCCGCTTGGGCTGGTTGAGTTTTTTCCGAGGTTTTCCCCAACCGTAAGGCTAATGTCAGGTAATCTTTGGCGAATCCTCGGCTTCATCTCGCCAAATACCCACTCGCTATCACCAATCCAATCGAAGCTAAATAACCTAGTTTGGTTGATACAACGTCGTTAAATAATCAAATAAAAAATGAACCACCACCTTTAAAATTAGCTGAGTAACTTTACTGATACATACAGTAGGCGAAATCCTACCACTTGGTTGGAACAACATTTCTGCTAGACCACAACTTCAAGTAAAACTATAAAATATAGTTTATAAAATATTTAATATTATCTAGGAGAATTCTCAATCACTTTATCATCATTAACCTTAAACATTTTCGAAGGCTACAGCCATTTTATTTCCCTTTATTGTCTTGTTTTTGTCGCCAATTTGCACATAATTTATAATAAAAAAACAATTAATGTTTGCTTCGACCGCAGATATAATGTCATCGACACGCTTATGTTATAAAATTAATTTACATTCATAATTGACATTAATACAAACGCATGCTTTTGTATCAGAGGCCTCCGTTTCACAGTTCTTCATAGTGTTGCCGATCCAAGGCTCCGGCTTTCTATACGTAGGTGGCTCTGGCTTTGTCCTTTGCACCTACAAATTCATTGTGTCATCTATTATATGGACATCTCATATCTCTACGACCTTCTTGGTAAAATCTGTCATCATCTTCCATAAGGTGTAGTACATGGTTCAGCCATCTTAGTCTATATTCTTCTACCCTATCAAACTATGTTTTTTTTTTTAAACTAATGGCGTTCACTTGACTTCTGTCATTCACCCAAGCGTCTCCATCTACTGGACGAAGAGACCAAGCTTGTAGTGCTTTCAGCCGCCACGAAGAACGAAGACGTTGCCCTTGGTTTAGCCCTAGATCATATATACCCGGATTGCTCTGTCTTATAGGCTTTGACGGTAACAACTTTTGTTAGGTTTACCATGCTGCCAACTAGTTGTTATATAAGAAATCACGCCATAACTCCCATTTGAATTGCATTAACGACTGTACTGCCATCTCATGTTCGTTTACGGCGGACGGGTGGCGATCCTGGCGGTTGTTATCTTCAAAGTGCTGCCAATTTTAACATAGGGATGAACTATCTGTTATATAATTATGTGATCTGTGGTTTAGCATAGGAGACGAACTATGTAACACCGTATGATGATGATTAATGGAGCAATGGTGGGATTCCGGTAGGGAAAACGGGAGTACCCCTCGAAAACCTACAACAAAACAACGTTCATCACAAATACCGGTTGCACCCGCCGGAATTCAAACCCGGGTTACTAGCGTGAAAAGCCGACGCTCCAGCCGTTTGGCAAACGTTGTGCTATCAACTATAATGTTGACATATAAGGTAAATGCTCCTAAAATTGTGCACTTAGTGGATTCGTGTCCTTAAGATACTCATTTTTGAGACCAATATAAAAACTATATTTATGAAAAGAAACTCTTGAATCTTAAGATCACAATAATATGAAAACATACAAAAATTAAATATTTGTTCTTTGCAAAAGTACTTCTTTGAAAAGTTGTGAACGCGCAATCTTACAGACACTGTCGTATAAGACTGCGCACGTTGTCCTCTAAGAATGCGCATCAACACATGCCACATTTAAAAAGCCCAACGTCTTCGTAGCGTGAACAATCTTCATGCCACCACTGTTTGCGCCCACTACACTGCACCCAGTCCTCATAAATTGGTTCTTCATTGGCTTCGTCAAAATCAGAACAGATTATCACAAGTTTCGCTGTCCGCGGACCGTATAACAGCAGGTAGATCGCATATGTATAATTCATCTATTGAAAAAAGTGTGGGTTGACCACCTTGGGGAAAATTCTGCAAGCGCTCAAGGATAACATAATTTGCAAAAGGATGAAGGAAGTGAATTGTTACGAAACACGTGAAACGTATCGGAAAGTATGTGTGTGTCACCTTCCTGACTCTTTGCGTAATTGTACACCTGAAGGTCAAGCTAC
This sequence comes from Periplaneta americana, assembly GCF_040183065.1. Taxonomy (NCBI): domain Eukaryota; kingdom Metazoa; phylum Arthropoda; class Insecta; order Blattodea; family Blattidae; genus Periplaneta; species Periplaneta americana. The sequence continues at coordinate 63,093,130 of NC_091124.1, read as the reverse complement.
CTGTAAATCCAAATTTAGAAATGTAGTGATAATTATACTCATCACTACTGAAAATAGTCTAATTCAAACTCATTTGAATAAACCGTCGCTTTACTCTCTAGAGTTGCAAACAATGTGAACACAGGACAATTGTACAAGGTAAGATATAATACGGAAATTCTAGTTGAAGCAAGTAAAGCGATAGGGTTGGAAGTAAATCCCGAAAAGACTAAGTATATGATTATGTCTCGTGACCAGAATATTGTACGAAATGGAACTATAAAAATTGGAGATTTATCTTTCGAAGAGGTGGAAAAATTCATATATCTTGGAGCAACAGTAACAAATATAAATGACACTCGGGAGGAAATTAAACGCAGAATAAATATGGGAAATGCGTGTTATTATTCAGTTGAGAAGCTTTTGTCATCTAGTCTTCTGTCGAAAAATCTGAAAGTTATAATTTATAAAACAGTTATATTACCGGTTGTTCTGTATGGTTGTGAAACTTGGACTCTCACTTCGAGAGAGGAACAGAGATTAAGGGTGTTTGAGAATAAGGTTCTTAGGAAAATATTTGGGGCTAAGAGGGATGAAGTTAAAGGAGAATGGAGAAAGTTACACAACGGAGAGCTGCACGCATTGTATTCTTCACCTGACATAATTAGGAACATAAAATCCCGTCGTTTGAGATGGGCAGGACATGTAGCACGTATGGGCGAATCCAAATGCATATACAGTGTTAGTTGGAAGGCCGGAGGGAAAAAGACCTTTGGGGAGGCCGAGACGTAGGTGGGAAGATAATATTAAATGGATTTGAGGTAGGTGGGATATGACGGTAGAGACTGGATTAATCTTGCTCAGGATAGGGACCAATGGCGGGCTTATGTGAGGGCGGCAATGAACCTCCGGGTTCCTTAAAAACCAGTGAGTAAGTAAGATATAATACGAGTATTTTACAAATTATGAAACATCGGAAAAACCAATGCAACAATAACAATAAAATACTCTTCAAAATGAAATGGGCGTACCCCCCTACTGCATCAACTCTTCAGCTGTGAGATCTTTGTGCTCAGAGATAAGAAGAGATGGGTGCAGTCATGTATTTTGAGGAATGCAACAAAGTCTAATCGCTGTGGTCAGGTGGCCATCCACACGGCAGATTAGGTATGAATTTTGCGCAGGATATTTTAGAACAAAGCGTAGTGGAAAAGCCGATGTAGAGAACGCAGTTTCTTTACTTTTTTATACGAGTCATTAGTATTATGACACTGTAAAATAAATTCTGATATTACCGAAGACAGATAACTTTCCCGCATTCCTGAGACTGAAGGAGATTATGTCTCTACTAAAAACGGGAAATATGAGCCTTTTTAATTAGTTTTTAATATATCTTCTTAAAATGTATGGTGTCTATTCTTTTCACGAAATCAACAGATCGAAATATTAACATCGCCTGCCATACGACGAAATTAGGACAAAATGTCGTGTATTTGCAAGTTACAGTACGATAATGGTACGGTATAATAATATCACAGTCCAGTATATACAGTCACGAAGGTCAACACTTAGTAAATATCCCTCCATCGCTACTATCGCCTCATCACAGACAATGTGAAATAGTACCTGCACAGTCTATTGTTCCTATTACATTCACAACTCAAGCTTCGTGACTGTATATACTGGACTATGATATATGATGTTTTGATTATTATACAGTATTTCAGAAATACATGACTAAATAAATAATTAACGTATCATAAACGAAGAGTAAACCTTAAATGTATACAGAGTGATTCATTATTACGTGTAAATACTTTGTGTGTGTGTAATGTAGAGGTGAAACTAAGACTAAAACGTTCTATACAACTTTTTCTCAAAACCTTTAATTCCAGAGTTAACGCCATTTTGCGTGGAACTTGCGCTCCCAAACAAAGAAAGGATAACACACCAAATGTAAAATAATTATCACTTTCGTACAGTGCATTTGGACTTCAATACAAAAACAACCAAAGTCACTAAACCCATATCCTCGGGAGTCCACTTATGCACGTTTTGTGAACTAAAACCAAACACAGTAAAGAATGTAAAGAATTTCTTCTAGGCTTTACACATTTGCACAATTCTTAGTGTAATGCATGTTCAAAATGCTGTCTTTCAACTTCAAGACATACCTGTGCTCGCCGCCTTAGTGATCTCTGAACGTTACAAAGCACATACATCTCATTACGAACAATTCCACATGCATGTTCAATTCGTTGTTGTACTTCTACATTTGGTACAGCAGAGGCATACACTAACGCCTTCAGGCGGCCCCAAAGGTAGAAGTTCAGAGGGTTCATGTCCGTGAACTGGTTGGCCAAGAGTTGGCCCTGCGCGGCCTATCCATTGATCTGGATACACAGCATTGAGATACGCCCTGACGTTGCGGCAGTAATGCGCAGGAACACCACCGTGCATAAACCATAAGTTCACTCGCGTTGTAAGAGGATATCATGTAGCAGACCATGCATTCGCGTTCCAAGAATGTGCGGTAGATTTCCCCATTCAACCACGGAGGTAGAACTCGAGGTCCGAGTAACTGATTCCTCACAATATCACACCAAATGTGTGGGAGAACAGTAATGCCTATGCAGTTACTACGACGTAGGTACCATCTACTGGAATTCTGGAATTAAAGGTTTTGAGAAAAAGTTGTATAGAACGTTTTAGTCTTAAATTTCACCTCTATAATACACACACAAAATATTTACACGTAATAATGAATCACTCTGTATAAAGTGGATAGTTACTATCTTGAAAGCATGTTGTATCTTCGTTATGAGCTCCTACCACAACGTCTGTGGCAGTTGCTCCACTGAGTTTTAGAATATCTTAAAAAAAGATAAGAGCAACACATTACATTTTCCCACAGAAACGCTGACATGTAAACTCCGCTGGAAACGAAGTGAGCCAAAGTCTGAGATAGACAACCACTGTACAAGACAGCGGCAAGATTTTCTGTCCTAAGCTGTACATATTGTATCTACGAAACGAAATTAAAAATAAAAATACTGGAGAGCTTCTAAACCGAGATTTTTGCAAAACAAGCTAACGATGTCGTTTCTGTTGTTATCGGAAAAACTAACAATGACAAATCCTTTATCTTAATAGCATTTCTTTGTAGGATCTTTTTTTAGCCTCTAGCAACGCCCATCATGTACGAGTCAATAACACAACAAAGTTCCAAAAACACTTTGATTATATCTTTGGTAGTGGCAGTTCAATTTACATAAAACAATCTTCTTCACTCTACCTTCTACGTTTTATCTAATCTGTAAGAGTTATCCTCTCTGTTGTAGACAAAGGGCAGCCAATAAGAAACAACGCATCATGAGTAACTCTTGCGAAGGTGACTTTAATATGGATAAAGTGTTAAAAGGAAAGGAAAGTTGTAAATGACTGAAAGGTACGATAATCATTACCATTATCATTATATTACTTAAAATAGCCTACTGGGTAAGGGGTCTCTCACATCGACTGGCTGGCCGACTGCCCGGTTACCCGATGGCCAGACCCGAGATGGATCCGTGCACTTACGAAAGTTCAGATTGGTCCATTGTGCGCACTACATGTGATGATTAGGGCTCGGAGTTTTTGGGATAAAAATCGGAAAAATATTTATTTTTATGTACTAAAAATCGGGAAAATATGTGACAAAAAAGGAAAAATACTTAATTATTTCAGTTAATGTTAATACAAACAATATGCAGTATTCACCAGTATAAATTATGCTGTCTCACCAACTGCTGAAAAATTACAGTACACAATGAAATTCATCCTCAAGTTATCCATCACAAATGACTGACGATTATCGCGGAACACTGCCTTGTATTCGGAAAAGAGCGCCCTAGCCATTGAGAAACAGCATGCATTCCCTAGACACATGTTTATGATTGGAAACCAAAAGAGAGGCAGCTGATGTTTATGAAATTATAATTTCTTTCTGAATCAGCGTTATGATAACTTACAAGACATTCCTAAATGACACATCAATGTTTATGTGACATCGCCGACCGCTTCAAAGTAGAGAAATTTGGTAATGATTGGCTGCTAAAATTTAACGTAGAGAGTAAACTGGTAGTTTTTTCAAAGAGGGCCAACTTAATAAAGCTGAGTCGTTGCCCATATTGGATTTGTGATGGGACCTTCAAATCTGCTCCCAAAATTATGTGTCAGCTTTACAGCATTGACGCAAGTATTCTTGATGAATGTTTCCGCTGGTTCTAGTTTTGTTGCTGTTGTTTAGTCAACTGTCCGAAGACAGATCTGAACCTCACAAGTGATACCAAGAAGGCACCACTTACGAAACAAGTAGGCCAGGAGATAATGGGATAGGGTGGCCAGTTCCTTTTCCCCTCCATTGCATACATCGCCGATTAGCTACATATTACACTAATAAGACTTCAGATGTATACAAACAATTATTGTTCTTCCTCTGACACACATCGTCAAGTGAGATGTACTGCCTGATAATAGATGTACATATAAGCCAGAACCTCAATCAGAGGTAGTTCTAGATGATAAAACCAAACAAGCTTATAATGAACTGTTCCAAGTTCTACTTACGAGGCACAACGATTCGAAGTTATTTTGTCCCCTTACACATACGAGGGTGGATCGGAAAGTAATGCAGAATAATTTACAACAACAAAACACGTTTAATAGGTAAACAAAAATAGAAAAATATACAAAAGAACTCACATCTTTTAGCTACTTTTTTACACAGGCGCCAAGTTTCTCAACACATTTCTCCCATCGTGGTACCAGTTTCAGTATATCCTGCTCATTGAAGTCCGTTCGGATGGAATATATACATCTGCGGACAGTTGGCAGCACTTCTGCATCTGTCGCAAAGCGATGGCCGGCCAGGAATTTCTTCATGGGATCAAACAGATGACAGTCCGAAGGTGCAAGGTCTGGATTGTATGGTGGATCTGAAGCACCTCCAAACCAAATGTGTTGATTTTCTCACGAACAGAAGCCGCAACATGGGGGGCGAGCATTGTCATGAAGAAGTTTGACATCGTCAGCATTAATGTTATGACGTTTGTCTCGAAGGGAACGACACAACTTTACCAAAGTTTAAATGTAGGTTGCATCATTTACTGTGGTCCCGTGTTTAGCAAACTCCACCAACAAAACACCGTGCATATCCCAAAACACTGTTACAAGCACTTTCTTAGCAGACTGCGTCACTTTGAATTTTTTCTTTGCTAGGGAAGCAGCATGTTTCCACTTCATAGAGGCCTGCTTTGTTTCGGACGTGTAGTGGTACGCCCAGGATTCATCACTAGTGACAATTCCTTTCAGAAAGTTATGCCCTTCTGCAGCGTAATATCTTAAGTGGTCCAAGCATGTCATCATTCGCTGACCCTTGTGATCGTCTGTCAGATTCTTAGGCACCCAGAGGGCACTAACTTTATGAAATTTCAATGTGTCATGCACGATATTATACACCACACCATATGAAATATTGAACTGCTGAGATAATGTTAGCAGTTGGATCCGCCGGTTGTTCAAAATTGCCGCCTCAATGCCTGTGACATTTCGCTGGGTTGCAGCTGTTACCGACTGCCCGGAACGTGGAGAATCACAAAGGTTCTTACGGTCATTTGCGAAGAATGCGCACAACCTGGAGATGTTGCTACGGTCCATACAGTCTTCTCCGTACACGCCACTCATGTCCCTCTGAATTTCATTCGGGTTAAGTCCTTTAGTCCACAAAAATCGCACAACATTTCGCTGCTCTTCACAAGTTGACGACAGTGACATGCGCGCCATCTTTGTTGCGTAGTTCACGCTTCTCTCGGTAGAGCTGCACATGCAAAACAAATTATGTCTGTAAAAAACTTCCAACTATATGTCAGTGAAATGTCAACATCTCATGTGCAATACCAACGCTGAAAAAGAATATATATATATATATATATATATATATATATATATATATATATATATTGTTCGTTACTTTCCGATCCACCCTCGTATCTCCATAGATTATATGAGATACGATAGATGCTATGAATGTCTTCCGGTAAGTATTTCCAGGTTGTCAAATAGCGGATTGCTTATTTCGCCTAGGACAAATTTTCTGGCGTAAATTGCAAATCTTGAAGTTTTCTGCGGCGTATATTCAAGAAGGCAATGTGGAAGTTCGGCAACAGGTTCATTCAATGATAGCATTAGGCCTATCTCTTTTGCCTCATTACAACAATGGTCAAGAAGTGATTGAGGTCTTCGATGAAATTAAGCAGTCTTCGGATGACTTCCTGGCGCCAATTCTTGAACGTGTGGTGTATTTACATTAGAGATACTATTATCTTACCACCAAGAGATCCAGACCTTAACCCCTTGGATTTTTATTAATGGTGTTAGATGAACGGTAAAGTGTACAGAAGAGAAGTTAGTAATCGAGAAGAACTGCTCGCTCGCATAATGAATACCGTTGCCGGCGTCAAGAAACATCACGATGATCTTCAACGAGTGACGCGTCATCCTCTCGCACAAGTTGAAAAATGTATTGAGGTAGACGGTGGGATTTTTGAGAATGCATTCTGAATTTTTATTACTCTAACAATAAATAACATGAAATAGAGCATTTTTTATTTTATTTTAAACTCTAATTCTGTATATATCTTTTAGTGCGAGGGAACACAATGCTCGATAAATGCCAAAATCCTTTAAACTAAATTAAATGATAAAGGTAAATGCGTCGCTAATATACGGTAGGTCATAGGACGCCTACAAAGTGGCGGGATGTTAAGCTCCTACCTTTTACAGACAATCGACATTAACAGCAGTAGGAATGTCAATCCTAAATACTTGCCGCCTCTAAACAAGAAAGAAATACCCCTCCGGTACTCATTTTTGTTACAGGCTGAAAAAATGATAGGGCCACAGTGCAGCTGGAAGGATTAGATCAATGGAGAAAAACCATTACCCAACGGGAATCGGCATGCAGTACTACCACAGTCTAGTATATACAGTCACGAAGCTCAATACGTAGTAAATATGCATCCATGGATAGTTTCTAACCACTAGGATCGCTACTATCGCCTCATAACAGACAATGCGAAATAGTACCAGCACAGTCTTTTGTTCCTAGTATCCTCACAACTCAAGCTTCGTGACTGTATATACCAGACTGTGGTAATACTTCTTAACCGCGACGTTACCGCATGCCCCTCAAATAAGGTCTATTGGTCTGAAATTACTATAGAGAAGATATGGCTTCACTAGTTGTTTTTTATTTAGTCAACTGTCCGAAGACAGATCTGAAGGTCACAAATGATACCAACATGGCATCAGTTATGAGGCGACTAGGCCAGGAGATAATGAGATAGGCTGGCCGGTTCCTTTCAAACATCGCCGATTAATTACATATTACCACATATTGCACTAATCTGATACATATCAAGTGAAATGTACTCCCTGATTACAGATGTACAGTTACCCTTAAAAAGAATGAGACGATTCTTGGTCGTCGGAAGTTAAAGTTCTACAGCGCGGTTCACTCGATATCGACGTAACGATATATAACATGAGAAATAGTACAAGAATTGTTACAAGGACCACAACAAGGACAAGGACCAGAATAAGGATCATGAAGAAGACTGCCATTTAAGGCCAGGATTTCACAACATAGCTCGAGTCACAAAATATCATTGCTTCACTGTACGAATGGCAAATGCCTGCTAAGGGATCTACATTCTGGACTGCTGCTATCACTGTCTTGTCTCGGTAGCTCATATAGTAGCGTGTTGGTTCCGCTGTATAACCGAAATGTCTCGTGTTCGATCCCGGGTAAAACTTTTTTTTATTGAGGTGTAATTAATTTGTTCAGAGTTCCTCGACTGTCTAATTTGTCGAAAAATATGGAATAATTTATGCCCAATTTCTGGGTTTTACAAGTTGGCTGAACCTCGTCAAAAAAAAATAAAACTTACTTGGAAGTTAAAAGTATTCTTCCTCAAACAAAAATCATAAGAAACAAAAAGAGACCTGTTAACTTAAAATCTTGTCCACATGCCATCAGCTTCTATTACAGATCTAAGTCGATCCGGCATGGATGTCACGAGATTGTGAAATAAGTTCTGATCCCCGCCGAGATCTTCCCAGGTGTCAACAACTTGATCCCACAATTCGTCTCGATTTCGAGGGCGTCGGTGGGCATAGGGACTATCCTTCTCTTTTTCAATTCCACCCATAAATTTTCGATGACATTCAAATCAGGTGACTTCGGAGGCCAATTAATGATTTCGATCTCGGGTCTCCTTTGAAACCATCTTTGAATGCTTGCAGCGTAGTGCACGGGATGGCTATCCTGCTGGAAGAGCAATGTTCCTTCGGGAAAACGTTCTCGGGCGGAGGGAAGGAATATATTTTCCAGAATGTGCTCGTAAGTTCCCGCATTAAACCGGCCATAGATGCTTCTATAACGCCAGGTCCATCGTAAGACATCCACCCCCAACACGATATGCTAAAGCGCCCCGATCTTTCACGTCGGTGCACATAGCGCTGGTCATGTCGGAGACCATCCTCACGATAGACACGGACAGGACCTTCGTAATCACTCGAGATGGTTGTTTCGTCGGAGAAAATTACATTTCTCCAATCGAAATCCACTCGATTGGTAGCGAAGGCAAGACGGTCGACAGCTTGTGCTTCCCCCAATATTTCCATTTGCGCAGCCCTCCGGCTCCTAATACCGCGGTTCCTCAACCTGCTGATCACAGTCTGTGAAGAGCCGGGAAAGTTAGATACTGCTCTTATTTCGTTAGCAGTCAGAAAGGGGTCCTGTCGAACTGTCTCGAATAAGAGAGCATCCTCTTCCAATGAAGAAATCCGCGGACGCCCAGGAATAGGGCGATTTTCGACTTCCCCTAAATTTTGATAACGATAACCCACCTCGCGGCTGTACTTCCAGGAACACCGACCAAACGGCCAGCAGATCTAGCCCCATATCCAGCCTCAACTAGAGCTATAACTCGCTGTCTCATGTCACGTCGGTTCGCCATTACGATGAGAAATGAGGGATGACGATAATACTTTAGTGTAGACAATGACTATTTAACGTGATATAGAATTATTGAAATAAGAGGCATCTTGCATAGTAAGAGTTAATAAATCAACCCTAAGTTAAATATCTAAATAACAGGATATAACAGGAAGTCAAACTGTTGCGAAACTAATCAAATTAAATCTAAGCTGAAGTAGCACAGCCATTGATAAATGTTTTGTACACAGAATTAGACTGAATTCCTATTCGACAGAACCTATAATCATGGCTTGTCTGAACATGATAAACAAATCCTAAGTGTTTCCAATGTCACTGAACAATTTCAAAATATTAATTTAAAAACTAAGAAAGGATCGTAAATGTTGTATCTAATGATTATTTACATTTATGTCTACAAAATGAATCTTGGAAAAACGTATATGATACTGGTACTACTGATATTAAGAGTTAATGTATTGCATTTTTCACTTAATTTCATAATCACTTCAGTGGATTTTCTCCACTCAATGTTGTGAAAAAATTCAAAAGTAAAAACATGTAGATAACGCAGGGACTTCAAAATCTCATGTATTAAAAAGAAGAATCTATATGTAATGAGTTGCAATGTAATGATCCTCATGTTCTTAAATACTGCAAGGAGTACAGTGTAATTTATCAAAACTTATGAAAGAGGGAAATAGAATATATTTGAATAGAAAAGTACAAAATTCAGATAATGCAATTAAATCTATTCGGAATATTATTCAATTTAAACTTGTAGATATCCTAAGAAAGAAAAATTTTTTTCACTAAAACCAATGATTATAAAGTAGAGGATCCCAAATCTATTGCAAATTCTTTTAACGTATTATAGTATATAGTACAGAAATATTATTGACAACTTAAACATTCAAGATTTTGCAAAAGATACTGCAATTGGTTACTTAACAGATGCATTTAATAATTAGTATTAATATATGTAATTAGTCAATAACTGCAACAGTGCTTTTCCATTCAATCATAACATGAATAAAATTGAATGCATACTAAATTAAACACTATTGCAAACACGTAGATAAAATAGTTAAAATTAACTGAAAGTGTGAGAATGAAATAATCTAAAGCCATACTTTTAACAAAAATTGTTTTGTGCGAGTGTATTTCTTACACATATGGGAAAGCTATTAATAAAATATTGTAATAATTACTCAACAAATTACATAGCCTAAGGACTCTAAACCTTTGTAAAAGTTTGTCTATTATTATATATATTTTTATAATTTCATTTTAATTGTTAGTTTTTAATATATATGCATTTACATTGTATATGTGTGTATAAATGCATTCATTAGATTAACGTTTATAATATTATAACTTGTAATTTTGTATTGTTTGCGATCATTAACACTTAATCTCAGGACTTTGTAAAACTCTATTTCAACGTTACTTAGCTATTTCAACGTTATTTAGACAAAAAAAATCGTTGTGTAGACTAAGAATCGAACTCGCACTCTTCTACACAACACGCAGAAGTCTTACCGTCTGAGCTATTGAAACGACATGAAAGCTTTCCTTTCTGTGTGGAGTGTCAATCTAGTCATGAAGGTCCATTGTCGATTTAACCACACGATTTATGTATATATTTATCTTTCATTTACGTAATATTATCATATTTTTTGCAGTTTTTGAAGTGAATTTCGGAACGATGCTAGTAACAAACCAAATAGTCTGAATTTAAGTAACTCAATATTCGTTATCTTGTGTATCAGTGCTCTGGTCTCCGATCATGCGCAGTGTCTCACATCTGAGACTTAGGAATATTCAATCGTCTCATCCTTTTTCAGGGAAAATGTACATATCAGCCAGGAACCGCAATCAGAGAGCGTAATCCGAATCTCAGCGCTGAGCAATCAGATGGCATCACGGTGTTCCGAATTTCAACGATGACGTCACTGATGCTCCACCGGTGTCGCACCGGTTCCATCAGCTTACAGAGGTGGTGGCAGTCTCCATCAGCCGCCATCAGTGAATCTGATTGGTTCTTGTATAGGGCGGGAATTAGCAGACGAATGACATCGTGCACTGTTGTGTCATGGCGGTGTGTTCTGCTTTAGTTCTGCTGTATTGTTTGTAATGAGTATAACGTAAAAACAATATGTTAATGGCTTATGAGCGAACATGTCAACAGACCAGTTATTACTACCGGTTCAAGAAATAAATTGTTTATGCTCTCTTTTCTGTGAACGAGATGACAGTACGGAAATTTCGAAAAATCTTGCTAGCGTAGCACAGACAACAACTTGTACAGCCGCCATGATAGCCATCGAACCTTCCAGCAGTTTTGTTCCTATTTCGCTGCTGCGTGACGTCATTGTTGTCCACCGGTCCGGTGAGATTCGGAATACGCTGAGAGATAGGCTACACTAGATCTTAATAAATACTGTACTCTTCAAGAAAATCAGAGTGTTAATAACTTATAATAAATTCCAGAAGAAAAGTTTCGGTTCATCAGACCGTTCAAAAAGAATTTCAATAACGTAAGATAAGATATTAAAGTACCTGGATAAAACTGGTTTGAAATCAGTTTCTGCAATGTGATTACAGAAATGTGTAATGTGAAATACGTAGGCCTATCATTTGACATATTAATAGAGGTATTTAAAGGACGTTGTATCGCGTACACGATTATCTAAGATCGATGAAATTGGTAATATCGAAATGGTATTCGGCGAGATGAGTGCGTGGATTCATCATGGGATTACTTGACTCTTCGCCTGACAGTTGGGGAAAACCTCGAGAAAAAAACCCAACCAGGTAAGAAGACCAAGCTTGATTCAAACTCATGTCACGCCGGGCGTAGCCTCGGATTATGATTTTCGCTTGTTACCTCTAGATAACGCCAGTGACCTACCATTTGAGATGACACATTATTTGCACTCGTAAATAAATTCCAAAAATTGAGGGAATAGGATAATGGCAACCTCAGAAATGTCAGAAAGATTTTGGTTCTCCGACTACTATTTTTGTGCCCTAGCGATAAAACAATACAAAGTATGAGCTCTACCCGTGATAAGCAGGAAGTGATTAACATGTCAGCAAGGCCACGACAAAGAAGGTGCGTCAAGCTCACTGTGAATTATCACAACATCCACGTAGAGATTTCAGCGATTGTTAATGGGCCTTGAGAGAGCATCACGCGTTCCTCGTACTCGCGACAAGAGCCGCATGTTTCCGCTGCTGTGGACCGACTGCTTCAAATTGTTGTGTATGAAGCCTGTATTCATTTAAACCACAAAACATAAGGAAACAGTTCTGTGCGCTCAGATCTGATGTTGTTCTTGATTTTTTGTTTAGTCAACTGTCAGAAGACAGGTCTGAACCTCACAAGTGATACCAATAAGACACAACTTATAAGCCAACTAGGCCAGGAGATAATGGGGTAGGTTGGCCAGTACTTTTCGACGGCTTGTAGCTAAAATATCTTACTTTCTTATTAGAAATTATATATCTTATTATTTTCGATCATATCAGCTAGGTTTTGGTTCCCCTCAGGGCTGTGAATCTGTTATTCATTTAGTTCGCTCTTTCTTGAAAGTTAATTCCACCTCTAATAATCCTCTTAAAATCAGATTTAAAAAATGCTTTTAATTGTATTGAACGCGACATTATGTTGGGTGACGTTAAACAAAATCTTCTCCAACTTTTGCTTTTCTTTGGCAAGCCTATAGATACCCTATGAAATTGTTTTATGGATCTGACACTGTCTTCTCGCAATTAGGCTGTCAACAAGGGGACCCTTTTGGTCCTCTGCTTTCCTGTCTTGTATTACAACCAATTATTATATTTCTTAATAGTGATTTTAAACCTTTTTATATTGATGACGGTACCTTAGTTAGTGATCCTTTGGTTTGTTCTTAGCGACCTTCAGAAAATAATTTCCATTGGTACTCGAATTGTCTTTCACCTCAACCCAGACAAATACGAACTTTATTTCTACTCCCATAACCTCGAGAAGGTTGTATCTTCTTTTCAGCTTGGAGCTCCTGGTATTAAACTAATTTCTAAATCTAATTTAACCATTCTAGGTATCCCTATTTTCTTGAATGCAGTTCAAAATATCGCAGAGCAGAAATTACTTTGTTTGAAAACTTTCCTTGACAGGTTAGTACTCCTTAATCCCCACATATCTTATTTTCTCCTTAAAAACTGTTTATTGATTCCTAAATTTAACTAATTTTTGGAGACTACCTCTATATGGTTGTTTCCATCTTTCCTCTGTCAAGCTGACAATATGATACTGTACGTCATTACTTAGACATTTATTTAATATTTCTCTTAGTGATAGCAGTTGGATTCAATCTTCTCTACCTATTAAATTTGGTGGGTTAGGTATTAGAAATTGATTGATATTTGTGCGCCGGATTTTTTAGCTTCTGCGCACGGGGTTTTTGACCAAATCAAATCTATTGTGAATAGTTTAAAGAATATTGTTAATTTATATTAATATTTTAGGTTCTGAACAAAGAGAGCTATTCTGTTATTAATGTATTATTTACATAATATTAATATTATACATGATTCCAAAAAAGTAAACTCATCTGTTATTAAATAATTATGCAAACAGGAATGTGTAACAAGAATATTTTTTCCCGAATTATTCTTCGTTAAATGTTGATGTCTCGTGCTGCTATGCATTCTGTTGAGTTACAATCCAAGTTCAACATAGGAATTACGATACGAACTTCCTAGCTGTCGTTACAATAGAAATGAAAAATTCTTGAAAACAATTATGGGTATAATATTATGTGCCACATACGAGACACACCATTAGATTCAAAACGTAGTTATTCACCTGCTGATAATAAGAAATATTATATCATATTTCATATTTGCTCCAGTAACGCATTGTGACGTAGAACGAATATTTTCAGAGTACAAATATTGCTTTAATTTTTTTCTGAACAGTAAAGGAGTATTTCTTTTGATAAAATGAAAATCTTCATTGTTATTTGTTATAATGAGGCTAGAATCATTAGTGTACATTTTGTATATTATGTTTATACCTATGGGTAAATTATTTTAGATTGGGAGCTACGAAGTTTATAATTACACATTATTGTTTTTTTATATCATTCGCTTATTATGCTCTTTTCGTAAGACCATGGATGAAGTCCACACCTGTGAAGTAACGGTTAGCACGTCTGGCAGCGAAACCAGGTGGCCCGAGTTCGATTCCCAGTGGGGGTAAGTTACCTGGTTGAGGTTTTTCTGGGGTTTTCCCTCAACCCAATATGAGCTAATGCTGGGTAACTTTCGGTGCTGGACCCCGGACTCATTTCACCGGCATTATTATCTTCATCTCATTCAGACGCTAAATAACCTGAGATTTTGTTAAAGCGTCGTAAAATAACCTATTTAAAAAAAACATGGATGACTGGAATACATAGTTGGTTACCACCCTGTTGTACGTGTTTGTCGTTCTGGTTCACTGACATTAAAAGTTGCGATAATACTTTTCATTTGGAAGAGATGAAGTTCAAGCTCACACAACTTAACAGTTTGGTACCAACTTCCTAGCTCTGCTGATGACTAGGGCTGAAAAAAAGATATTGGTTATAGGCTACGCTGCATCATACGCAGAGCCTCTGTTTACAAAATGCTTGTGTGCACACTCGACTTGTTACGGTAGCGGCTGCGTGAAAAGTCCGTTCCGTATGAATGAACTCATAATAGAATTTATATTTACAAGATTACTTATGTTACAAATTGATTAACTCGAAACAAATATTAAATTTATAAAAAAATATATCATTATTAGGCCTATCAATTAAGTTAAACACATTTTCTCCATGTTCTGAATTCAGCCGTCCTATTATCTGTTCTTTGTTGGATTTTTGTTTCGGCATTCTGATACAACCTCCCGTCACTTAAGCAGGTCTACTATTGAGGAGTGTCGAATGTTCACTCTATCTGCTCCTTACAAACAGTAGAGACACTCTGCAACGAGACGCATTTTGTAAACAATGTATATAGAAATTATTTACTACTCTGATACCAATACTTTTTTTCAGTCCTACTGATGACACTCTGTAGAAACTGTAAAACAACGTATGTAAATTCAAACACGGGAGTTAACATGTGTAAAATTGATGTGCGCATGCTAATGACGGTTTCAGACCGTTGTAAACTGCTGCAGAAAGAAACGTATTATTATTATTATTATTATTATTATTATTATTATTATTATTATTATTATATTTCCGATGAACCGAGAAATGTTAAAATGTTATGTTTTATTTAACGACGCTCGCAACTGCCGAGGTTATATCAGCGTCGCCCGTGTGCAGGAATTTTGTCCCTCAGGAGTTTTTTTACATGCCAGTAAATCTACAGACATGAGCCTGTCGCATTTAAGCACACTTAAATGCCATCGACCTGGCCCGGGATCGAACCCGCAACCTCGGACATAGAAGACCAGCGCTATACCAACTGAGCCAACCAGGCCGACTCGATGGACCAAGAGATGGGGTAAGTAGTCTCATGGATTAAGCAAGAAAAGGGACTTTCAGTTACAGTACACTGTTGCATTACTCTTGTGCATTATAGATGACATAAAGAATCTGTGCTAATTTCATTTGCAGACAATTGCCAGTTATATTCCAGTGATACTCGTGACAAGGGCGTTAATAGCCTATTACTTGGCAATGTATTTTTCTCTTTCTTAGTATATTCTGTTGTTGTTCATACTAAGAATTATTACGCAACCATAATAAAGCCTTCTAACATTTTTCCCAAATCAAGAAGCAAGTGTTTGTATTGGTAATTGAAAAATGACTCGATGTGATCATTTCACATTTCTTAATTAAATTGCAATGAACAGACCTAATTGCAGAAAATGCATAATTTTTAATGTTATTGTCCGAAGAATTTAGATTATAGACTAGTATTCCTACGTTAGTTTGATTTATCTTTTCTACACTGTAAAATTCATAGTTTTTTTCTTAAGCACGATTCAATGATATAATTAACTCGAACAATTATTACTGGTACTGTGTATTTATAAATAAAAGATATAGGTGGATATGAAACTTGTCAGTATAATAGTGAGGAAGAAAAACACAGCGGAAATTACAGATCCTACTGCGAGCTTTGAGGTTTCGTCACATCAACCAGCTGAAATTTATGAAAATTTATGAATCTAACAATTCTTAATTTCAAAATCCTCACAAAATTCATAATAATGAAGTGACTGGCTTCTTTTTGGAAGCGAGAAATATCCTTTTTACATACTTTCAGCAATGGTGGGAAAGTATAAGCTACATAAAAAGTTCCAAGAAGGCATAATTATAACTAG
This sequence comes from Periplaneta americana, assembly GCF_040183065.1. Taxonomy (NCBI): domain Eukaryota; kingdom Metazoa; phylum Arthropoda; class Insecta; order Blattodea; family Blattidae; genus Periplaneta; species Periplaneta americana. Next base: position 63,076,757 of record NC_091124.1, on the reverse strand, counting down.
TCTATAACTAAACAGTCATGATATTTCAAAATAATTTATATAGTAACAAGAATACTTTGGCTCATGTCTTGGGTTCATGCCTATTTGGCGAAACTCTTCGTAACAGCATAATGCACATAAAAGCGATTGGCAAAATGGCACTGGACATTACAGTGGTGGGGAAAAAAACTATGATCATAAAGTTGTGGACATATCGTCTGCCAACCTTTTATGTAGGCCTGATAAACCTGTGCACTGAGTTTTCATGCGAGGTCGGATAATAAAGTAATAAGATTAGTTTGAAAAACACTTTTACTTACATTTTAACCAAATACAATGTTCTCAGTAGTTCCCTTGAGACTGCACACACTTATTCCAACGTTGCTGCCACTGTGGTAGCAGCTGTGAAACTCATCTTTTGAGACAATGTTTAGTGCTTCGGTTACGGCCTTTTGGATATCTTCTCTTGTTTAAAAAATGGCCTCCTTTCACAACTGATTTCTCGTTTGGAAATAAGAATTCGCATGGAGCAAGGCCGGGTAAATATGGAGGCTGCGGCAGTGTTGAAAGAGATCAGCAGCCACATTTCTCCGTTCATTTTTTATTTTATTGGGTTATTTTACGACGCTGTATCAACATCTAGGTTATTTAGCGTCTGAATGAAATGAAGGTGATAATGCCGGTGAAATGAGTCCGGGGTCCAGCACTGAAAGTTACCCAGCATTTGCTCGTATTGGGTTGATGGAAAACCCCGGAAAAAACCTCAACCAGGTAACTTGCCCCGACCGGGATTCGAACCCGGGCCACCTGGTTTCGCGGCCTGACGCGCTGACCGTTACTCTACAGGTGTGGGTATTCTCCGTTCATCTCGCTGTTGCCCGGTCAGATATTTTGGAACGATTTTTGCACAAATGTTTCTCATGCCCAGGCCTTTAGTTAGAATGAGGCGAACAGTATCCCGATTCATGTTCAATTCTTGCGCTATAATTTTGGCTTTAATCGCCTATCAGTTCGTACAACTTCACGTATCCTGGCAATGTTGTCATCTGTCCATGCGGTTGCTAGTGTTCATCTTCAACGTTGCTTCTCCCTCAACAAACATTATATGCCATCGCAGATACTGTGCTATTGACAGCACTTCATTTCCAAAGGCCTGCTGAAACTCTCCATGTGTCGTGGCATTTTCACCGGGTTTCTCACAAGCGCGATATTATGCGATTTCACTGTATTGACAAGGAGCAAACACACAACTTCACTAACCAAGCAGTTACTCCACAATGACGGCTTACAGGGTGGAGCAGTTGGAATTCGGCTGGAGGAAGGACCAAGGTCAAACATATCTCTAGTGGGAGACTCCAGGGTTCATCGTCAGGTGGAAAAAATCAGTCTCATTACTTTATTGTCCGATCTCGTATGTACAAGGTGTCTAATTTAAGTCGTTCAATTTTGTTTAGGCAGCCCAAATATCAGCCCAGACATGTGGGAGGTATTTTATGGTTTCGCAGGCGGAATCAAGAGTGTGTCACGTGAATATTACGAATTTCAGTTTTCGCGTAATAATTTAATGTTTAACATGTGCAGTAAATTTGTTATGTTAATTATTATTTTCTAATCGCCTTTCCAACGTTTCTTATAGTCGCCTTTTTCATTAGATACTGTTTTATCTAGTCATTTGCTCTTCTCATATTGTTTCATAACATGTAAGTTATCTCCAATTCCTCAAATTAGTCTTGTTTCATTCGGAATAAATAGCGGACATTATAAGAGAGCCATTAACTACATTGAGAGATCCACGTATTAAAAATTAATTTTTCTTGACTCAACACATCATATGAATCCATATATTGATCAGTCAACTCGTTTATATCAATTTATTATTTAGCGGTTTTCAAATATGATTAAAACTAAAATAGAGGCGCTGCAAATTAGATAATTTCAACGACAAAAAGTTTCTACTGTACTCCAACCACGAGAAAGTCTCCAGGGAATGAGAGGGTGTGGGGTGATGCTGTGAATGAATGTTGATGTCATAAGATATCATAAGGTCATACACGTGGGTACTCGTATCTCTATTGGCTAGCTCTCACAGCACAAACAATAACAATGATATACACATTTTTATACTACCCTAGTTACAAAATTAGATCACGGTTAATCTCCTGGTCTTTTAATCCCTCCATACAGGAAATAACATATGCAGGAGAGCGCATGATTTTTAAACTGACATTATAACTCTAATATTATCTATCTACTTCGCTCCAATAGATGACGCAATAGTAAGCACATTCCTTTCACGGTTTATCTCCTGGTTGGAGAACAGCACCAGTAGTACTGTTGTGCGTGATGCCTAAACAATTTATGAACGTTTGAGTCAGACACACCCTGTACATGGAGAATTTTCCTATCAATTAAAGTGATACTGTTATCCACATATTCTTGATATGTGTTTACTATAGTGAAGTCTGTAGTTCATTTTTATTTCTTGTGCATGCTGTTTTGATTGGATAACAAACATTTTTATGACCACAAGTTGCAACATCAAAATCTCATTAAACATTTGATCTTTCTTTTTGTCATATAAAAATTGTCATATTGATGTACAGTGTGTCACGATCAACTTTGCCAGCCTTCAACATTTTTTTTCTGTATTCTATTGAGCACCAGATAATAAATATTCCACAACGGCTGGGGAAACCGTGGAGGCACTGCCCTGTGTCTTCCTCTTGGAGGTCTTCCCCTCAGACAGGTGGTTTCAAAATATATAATTAGATCTTAGACAGCGTTGTGGCTTCTTTCCATCGAGTACCTCCTGAGCATGAACGTGCACAATTTCGATGAAACTTCTACATCACCGCATGCCAGAAACGGGAGAAAAAAACATACCTGAATAATTGAAAAAGACCTCAAAACTGATACACACTCTAGACACGAAATTATTAGCTCATCATACTCGCCCCAAATACCTCCCTCCGTAATAGTTCCGAATATTAGTGCACAACACTCCATACTGGAAAACAAAGCAAGACTTATGGGCCATTCCAAAACCCTACCTTCACATCTCAGTGTGAGAATCCTTTTACAGTCAAGACATATTATTGTTATAAAAAAAAACAATTATTAACAATAGGTGTCTTAGCATGACAACTTCATGAAATTTAATATACCAGATGAAACAATACTTTTCCATTTTATATAACGTACCCGAACGGTCATAATCGTCGAAATTTGCACGCACAATGATGACGTAACGCACTCGTTCCCACTCATTTTCCCAAATCCACTATCCCGAATGATCTTTTTCCCGAGTGGATGATTTCTCGAATCGTAAATCCCAAATTCATTTTTCCGGAATAATTATTTTTTCCGAATGTACAAATTCCAGAATACTTTACGAATATTGCACATTTTGATAAAATGGAGGGCCAACAATGATGACAGCATTGTTTCGATATTTCCATGGAAATTCAAAATTCATATATATATATATATATATATATATATATATATATATATATATATATATATATTTATATTTTCTTGTGACGTCACTGTCATTGTTACGCGCGACATTCAATTTTTATAAACAAATGGTAATTTCTAAACTTAAGAAAAATAAAAATGACATAACTTGTGATTTTTAATAACAGAAAACTTACGTTGGAAATATCCGATGAAAATAAATCTCTGCAATTTTATGTAGATCACAATTTAGTCTCCAATAAGAATGCAAAGAATTGTATAAGGTGCAACGGCGAACGAAGCCTTATGTGGATCTGTGATCGTAACAAGACATATTGCCCACATCGATTGAGGTGTAATATATGTAAATACAGTACCTCTCCAAGAACAAATACTTTTCAAGATATGGCTGTGGCAAAATCTCTGGATATGTGATCGTAACAAGACATATTGCCCACATCGATTTAGGTGTAATATATGTAAATACAGTATCTCTCCAAGAACAAATACTTTTCAAGATATGGCTGTGGCAAAATCTGTGGATATGTAATCGTAACAAGACATAGTGCCCACATCGACTGAGGTGTAATATATGTAAATAAAGTATCTCTCCAAGAACAAATACTTTTCAAGATATGGCTGTGGCAAAATCTGTGGATATGTGATCGTAACAAGACATAGTGCCCACATCGATTGAGGTGTAATATATGTGAATAAAGTATCTCTCCAAGAACAAATACTTTTCAAGATATGGCTGTGGCAAAATCTGTGGATATGTGATCGTAACAAGACATAGTGCCCACATATATTGAGGTGTAATATATGTGAATAAAGTATCTCTCCAAGAACAAATACTTTTCAAGATATGGCTGTGGCAAAATCTATGGATATGTGATCGTAACAAGACATAGTGCCCACAGCGACTGAGGTATAATATATGTAAATAAAGTATCTCTCCAAGAACAAATACTTTTCAAGATATGGTTGTGGCAAAATCTGTGGATATGTGATCGTAACAAGACATAGTGCCCACATCGATTGAGGTGTAATATATGTAAATAAAGTATCTCTCCAAGAACAAATACTTTTCAAGATATGGCTGTGGCAAAATCTGTGGATATGTAATCGTAACAAGACATAGTGCCCACATCGACTGAGGTGTAATATATGTAAATAAAGTATCTCTCCAAGAACAAATACTTTTCAAGATATGGCTGTGGCAAAATCTGTGGATATGTAATCGTAACAAGACATAGTGCCCACATCGACTGAGGTGTAATATATGTAAATAAAGTATCTCTCCAAGAACAAATACTTTTCAAGATATGGTTGTGGCAAAATCTGTGGATATGTGATCGTAACAAGACATAGTGCCCACATCGATTGAGATGTAATATATGTGAATACAATATCTCTCCAAGAACAAATACTTTTCAAGATGTGGCTGTGGAAAAATCTGTGTATCATTTACAATTCTCTAGCTAAAACTACTATTGAACAATGTCCTATGGAGGCAGAAGTCAATAAAAACATCGTTGTCGACTGGTACAGTTTCTGCAGCGAAATTTGTATATGTCAGTAAATAACTCAAACAGAATTGGTGGAACTGGACATATTGTGGAAATCGGCCATGGGCGTCTACTGCTTCCTGAAGGGGAACAAATGTGGGTTTTCGGAGAAATTGATAGGAACATCAAAGACTGATTTATAGTTAATGTTGAAAAGAAAGACACCGCAACACTGTTACCCCTGATTATAAAGTGGTTAAAACGAGGTACAAGAATTATGAGCGACCAGTGGAAGGTTTACAAAGAAATAAGTGAATACAATTTCCAACATACTACTGTGAATCACAGTCTAGAATTTGTGAATGAAGAAGCTCCAAGTATACACAGATAAAACGTTGAAAGAATGTGGAGATCTGTAAAGAAAATTGTGACAAAAGATGATCGTCCACACAGTCATGGTTTTCTTTATCTGTCCGAATCCATGTATCGACACAAAAATGGCAATCATTCGGCACCTTCAATGTTCCTTCCATTTTTTGAAGATACAATTACGACAATTCATGCCAGTTAATTCACTAAGAACAATATTTCTAGCTTTAGTTCAGTCGGTTATACAATATGGAATAATGGGATGGGGCGGAATAACCTTCACCGTACAAAAACTACTGCGAAGCTTCACCCTTCAGTACGGAACGTAACGCGCTGAAGGTCGCACCATAGACTTTTTTAAAGCTATTACTCACAAAATCGTCATCTCCCAAACTTAATACCCTTGTGTTTTGACACAAAAATATAATATACCACACTTACATACATATTTCAGCTTTGGACACAAATAAGAGCATTTTGCAAATGAAATACAAATTAATCTTGTAGAGGAAATCTTTTTGGGAATAATTTTTTTTTCGGGAATTCGGGAATAAAAGCATTCGAAAAAAAACGTTTGAAATTTCGGATTCGGAGACTTAAGTTATTAGTAGTGCTTATTTCGAGACAATATGCAGTAATACATTAAAACGGAAATTGTATGCGCAAGCTGCAATTAGATGCTACCAGGATTTGTGGTCCATTTGAGTGATAAAGTGTTGATCGAAGGTTATTTAGTCACGCACGGAGTTTCAAGTGATGGAATAAACTGTTCCTCGGGTGGACGGAGATGCAAATACGGTGTTATAAGAGACGGAAAATTGTTTCTCTGCGGGGGAACAGGGCAACGTGGCTACAGATGTGGTTTTGAGAGGACTGCAAGTAACGGTTCTTTTGTGGGAGAATCAAAACTATCCCTGAAATAAACTGTAACATTCTGTGGCACGTTGAACCTACTACCAAACCCAAGATACATTCTTATGAGAGATGTGGAAAAAGGTAAAGCGTATTGTAAACTGGTCTGGCGTCTGGAAGTTACAACGTATCGAAGACCTAGGAACAGTAGTGGAAATAGACGAAAGCAAATTCAATCGCCTAAGATACAAAGAGGACGTCGAATCGGAGGTGTGGAACGTGTCAAACCAAAGATTTTTTTTTTCTTTGGTACCAGTGGAGACTCAGAACGCAAACAGATTGTGTCAGGAAAACATATAATACTCTTTGGAACCAAGGGTTTCTCCATCCACGACTGAATCACTCCGTACAATTCGTGTACACGACGGATAGATGGTAAATAACCCAGGAAAACTTGGTTTATTTTTCTGTTTTCTTATTGGTGCTTATTTTAGATTTTTTCCGTTACTTGGTTGGCGGTTTGTGGTGACCGCGTTGTGGGTTGACTTTTGAGCTAGCAGTCAGTCTGCGAGAGGAATCTTGGACATGAAGCCGAGAGAGTGACTTCGGAGAGTCTTGGAGAGGCACTCCGGGGAGTGACTTGGCCGTAGTCATGAGACATGCGGTGTTGGAGGAGAGTTGAGACGAGTCGGCGAGAGGCAGCTCGGAGCTGCCCTTGCCCCTTGGCCAGGATCGCTGCAGGCGGGGATGAAGCTGTAAGTGCTGTCTCCGCGAGGGAATATCAGATGGACGCAATTCGGAAATGACCGTGGCTCGTTGGAACATCCTTGCCTAGAGATTTAGTGAGATTCTTTTATTATTTTCTTACTTATTCTGACATTAATTGGTTAATTTAATTTTGTTCTCATTAGTTAAATTTATTCACTTTCATTCGTTAAATTGAGGTCAGAGTCTAGATTATATTGGCAGCCCCATTTGAACTTGTATGTATCTAATTGTGTGAGAGTTACTTTGGTAATTTATATTGGACATATTATTCGAATTGTAATTTCAAATCTACCTATGGGGTTGTTAGTATAACGAATGCGAGTGAAGTATTTTGGTTCGTTGTTGCACGAAGTTTCCGAAACGTCCTCAGCTGTTTAGTTTGCCGGTACCCTTTTCTATTGGGCGGTTACAGATATGTGTAGAGATATTTCTTGGTATTTGTGTTTTCCATACTATCATATTTAATTGTCACTATTATCTCGCCTTATTTGACTGTTGTTCATTTTATTAATATTCATATTTATGTATATCCAAGATCTTCTCCGGACGCTATTCACCTATTGTTATTTGTTATCAGAGTTTATTATTGTTATTACCTTTTTATTTAATAAATTGTTTAGGTAAATGTGTATATGTATTATTTGTTGTTGTTGATGATGATGATGATGATGATGATGATGATGATGACGACGACGACGACGACGATGATGATGATGATGATGATGATGATGATAGTGAAATTTGAAGGGCGCGCCAGCATCAATGGCTATTTGCACCCATGCCTATAGTTTTTCTTTTTGTGTGGTGAAATTAAATTATTGCATAACTAAAATTCACACTGACTAAAAACGTTGACACATTAAAACACACTAATATTGGACGACAAAGTGACTCCTGATATAAAATAACATTAAAACGAACACGTAGTATTCCCAAGATAATGTGAAACAATCATAAAATAATAAAACAAACACTGCCACAAGAAATATGTGATAGTGTTATATAACAACAATCAGTAAAAATCGGTTGTATAAGGCCCGATTAATAAAGTGTAATTAAAAGAAAGGTAACTAAAATAATCTCCAGATGTAAAGGGTCTAGAGAAGAAATAACACTGGGCTAAAAGGACATTAAAACTTAGATCCCTTGTCGAGTTCCGTGCTACGTAAATACCTTAACACTGCATTGAGACAATTAAAATCATTGCCAAGAGCGTCACGTAACTTTGGACGTATTGCATACTGACGTCGAGGCAATTCGTATTTGCGACATTGGAGTAAAAAGTGTTCCACCGTAAGAGGGGCATGGCAAGTGTCACATTCCGGTGGAGGTTCGCCAGACAATAAGTGACCATGTGTCAAACGACAGTGACCAATCCTCAAGCGAGTAAGTATAACTTCACCTCGCCGTGACGCTCTTGATGACGAATCCCATTCTCGGATTGTATTTTTAATGGTTCGTAGTTTTTTACGCGCCTGTGCAGATCATTGTTCATCCCATTCCCATATTTGTTGTTGATTAACCTCTCACCCAACGAGATGTTCATCGTTATCTAACGATTCACGGCGGGGATGGCAAAAGGGACCCCGTTCCAATATGAAATCTGTTCTAAATTTCGTTAAGGTAGTGAAATGTTCCAGGAAAACACAACAGCTGAATTATATACACAATTATATACATACTGTTAAACTTGTTTCATTACACTCAACTATATTAATAAAGTTATTAGCAATTTTCAGTAGGCAGTTGCTTTCCACACACCCGGTTATTTATATACTTGACTGAATAGTTATTATTTTTGTGTGGCATTAAAGGTGAAATAGGACATTGGAGTCTGTTACTGTCAATATTAAGTAAGTACAATAATAATGTCGCCAAATGTGAATATGTCAGATTTCTTGCTTCAAGGCAATCATACAGCTTGATATCTACGTGATTGTTGTCTCGCTTTGATTGACTCTATCAAAAACAGATAACTAGTTATCCACAGTCATGTAGCTGTTGAAGGTAATATCAAGAATCAAGATATATGCAGATGGTATTCATTTCGAAACAATAGGAGGCACTTAAATGGCAATAACGTTGCAATGTAACAACGAGTTTGATAGTTAGGTATTGCATACGTATGAATGAAGTATCTTCATAAAAAAAAAGCTGGCTTCTCGTACAATGATAAACGAGTTTATCAGGGTTTGATATTATTCCTGTACGTTTGATCTACACATGTGCGTGAGACAGAAATGCATACTGCAGGAAAGTCCAAGAGAAAAATTGAGTGTCACACAGATGAGAGATAAGGCTACTCTTTACATTTTTCGCAACAATAAATTCAGTGCCGTTATCATGTTGCGAATGTTATTACTGTTTATGTTATTTTCCTAAAGTCTCATGTACTGCAGTAAAAAAATTCCACAAATAAAAGAAATTATTATGCACTCAAAATAAGAAAATACACTTTCGTTTTTTGGATTAAATGCAAAACATATTCAGACAGATCTTTATAATACATTGCTTCAGTAGAAATTCACCCACGTAAAATATTTCACAACTAGAGACCATTAACCCTTTAACATAGAGATTACCTTCCATACCTGTAGTCATCTGGCTGGAGTGGTAATACAAATACCTTACTATAATAATACCGGACAGCTGTATACTAGCAGCATTGACGTGAGTGCGAAATATCGCGGACCTGACATCTAGCGGAGCGGTGTGGAATTATGTCCACAAATACAATTATTAAAACAGCACTAATTCACCAGTAGTTCAAGAGACGCTGATGAAGACGTAACATCACGTCGAGACGAGCCGTCTGTCGAAGGTATATACTTTTTTATAATTTTAACACTTTTTAACGTGTGACTAAGTAATTTTATGTTTTTAACAAACAAAGTGTTAACGTGAACTTTAATCGGTGAATTAATAAAACTATTAACTAGCACAACAATAATGTATTGCAGTTGATTACAGCTTCTTTCGCGGGTTTCACCACACAGGTCGCCTAGGTAGCAGCACCAGCGTCGTTAGCGCGCAGAACTGCTAGCTGTACGGTATTATTATAGTAAGGTATTTGATAATACTGCGATACAAATGGGTAAGTGCATTGTAACAACCGAGAAAACAGTCTTTCAGTTTCCGACGTATGTGTATTTCATAATAGGTTTGTTCGTACAGCAAGTTTCTGATGGTTTGAGAACTATTTGCAAACTGTCCCAACTTCACCTAATGCGCATGATCGGTTTGAAAACCAATTTCAAACCATCCGTGATTTGAGCTGTACGAAAACATTTCCAAACTGTTGGAACCATTGCCGTCTAGATATGTATTTGAACTTACGACAGCAGAATCAATGAATTAAAATATTCAGATTGTTGAGAGAGATTCTCTGCTACATGGCGGGTTACACGAAAATAATAAATTCGCTGTTATTGTACCTACGGATAATATGTTGAAAATAAGTTTCATTTTAGGGCCTGTCTCTTTCCTCAGAAAATTCCACCAAATCTAACTCATCTCTATTATATATATATTCCATATCGTTATCACTATAAGTGTTTTTTTAGTTGGTTATTTAACGACGCTGTATCAACTACGAGGTTATTTAGCGTCGATGAGATTGGTGATAGCGAGATGGTATTTGGCGAGATGAGGCCGAGGATTCCCCATAGATTACCTGGCATTCACCTTACGGTTGGGAAAAACCTCGGAAAAAACCCAATCAGGTAATCAGCCCAAGCGGGGTTCGAACCCACGCCCGAGTGCAACTTCAGACCGGCAGGCAAGCGCCTTAACCGACTAAGCCACGCCGGTGGCTTTAAGTGTTTGAATCAGACATCTGAAAGCTCGTATTGGGTTGAGGAAAAACCCCGGAAAAAACCTCAACCAGGTAACTTGCCCCGACCGGGAATCGAACCCGGGCCACCTGGTTTCGCAGCCAGACGCGCTGACCGTTACTCCACAGGTGTGGACTTCTGAAGTATAGCGTTAATCTCTATCAAGAGCATACTCATAATCACAAACTGTGGATTTTGTTTTAAAAGTGAACTAAATTAAAACATTAACTTCGTCTATACTATATATTGGTTTTATAAATTAAATGAAAATAGCTTGACATGACGTATCAAGAGAATTAAATGTTACAGCTATTGAATAAAAAATAATAGTACGCTTATAACTTATACCGTAAAACTTTAGAATAGTACGCACGCTTATATATAGTATAACCTTCCAGAAAAATGGCAATTATACGAAAAGAACAGTATGCCTACTAAAATACAACTGATTATTTATTTAGGGCATATTCGTATAGATTACGTTGTAATTAACACGCAGAAAACAATGGCAATTCACAAAAGAAATCTGAGAGACAGCGAATGAAAAATAGGCAAAAATATAAGTATGAACTGGCCTAGTATCAATTTTACAATCAAAGACGTAAAGTAGCAAGAAAAGATTTAAATAGTTTAAATCACAAAGCTACGTGTAAAATCTTAACATGTCTGAAAACTGAACATTTTGAGCATGTTTTTATTATAAATAATAGCTCCCCTCTTTCTTATAAGAATGAAGATACATCAAATTTCCTGAAGATATGGTGATTACTGAGAATGATATTCATAAAGCGTTATTTGGCATTATAGTTGACACTTCCCTGTACCAGATAGAATAAAGTAGGGCCTCCGCGTTTTAAAGCATCTGAAAGCTAACAAATTTCTTATACCGCTTACAAACACTATACTTCATTTTAATCATGTTCCAAAATTAATGAAATCATCACGTACAATTTTAATGTATAAAGGAGGCGACGTGAATGATTTAAAACACTGGAGGCCAATTACTACTTACTCCGTCATCCGAAGAGTCATTGTAAGAGCCCTTGATACTAAGCTTCGATCTTATACGTGTTATTCATATGTTCGTGAAACATTTGAAAGTTTAATAACAAATAAAGTACGCAACATATCATGGTAATTGACATGCCGATAGAGGGAGAAACTTTCCAAGTTATTTTTAATAAGAAAAGTCCGCTCTTAGTTGCCAAGATTTATCGCTAGGTGGCAGTAGTTATCAATAACGGCAAAATGACGTTTACTAAACGTGAGCAATCGTTTTGTACGTTGGAATATGCAAGGACCTCGTCAAAGATTTGAAGTAGACGGTTTCGCTGACTTGCTCATCGCGACGAAGCAAATTTTCATCTCTCTGGAAAAGAGAATCGGCACAATGTATGCATATGGGGAACTGAAATTTCCCGCGCAGTCATAGCACATGTGCGAGACTCGCCTAAGTTGAATATATTCTGTATGATTTCGAAAGAGAAGGTGTATGGACATTTTTTAGAGCCCACCGTCACTGAAATGATTTACTTGGACATGTTACAAAATTGACTGATGCCTCAGCTGAATGAAGACAGCAATGATTACATCTCTCAGGAATATGGATCTCTTTGTCACTATCACAACAACGTGCGAGAGTATCTTAATCAAAATTTTCCACAGATAATTCGGACGCACAGGACGAGAAGATGACGTTCATGAAGTGGCCACCACGATCACCGGATTTCATTCCGTGTGACTTCTTCTTGTGGGGGTTTGTGAAGGATATTGTCTATGTGCCTCCGCTCATCGCTGATCTCTCCAGGAACTTCGCCACCGGATTACAGCTCCCGTGCCTCTGGTCAACCGTGATATGCTGAAGTGAGTATGGGGCGAGATGGATTACCGCATGGATGTATGCCGTATTAGCAAAGGTGAACACATTGAGCATCTTGGAGGTATGTAACAAAACTTGGAGAGTTTCTAGTGTAATAGTAATATGTGTTACAAGAGCGGTATGTTGACGTTTTCATTTTCGAGGAAAAGATTGAAAAAGCGAAACGTAGTTGAGCTTTTTTAATTTCCGAGAACATGAAAACAAACATACCGCTCGTGTATCGTACATTATTTTGTGCGAAGATCGTTTATTACATACCTGAAAGAGGAATTTCTAATTAGTTGCAATGAAATCTCCATCTTGGTTTCTGTTCAATGACTGCAACTTTGGAAAACAAATATATCTATCTTCAACATTGTTCCTATAAAATGTTTTCTGTGTTTACTATACTCCAGCAGGCCGTGATATACGTCTGTCTTTTTTCCCCCCAGTCTCTGAGGTGTCTGGAATCTTGTTGATTTTTTCACGGCTTTCTTAATGTTACTTGCATTACAAATGCAGTAACTTTTGTGGTGTTGTAGAGTTTACTTAATTTTTGCAAATATTTAAAAACAATAATTAACAGTGCAATTTAGGTGAAATTGCAGTGGTAAGTTTCCAATTTATAATTATGACTATATTGAACGTCTTTAAAAATAATATGTTAAAAACCTAAAGCAGTAAAATGAATATGACGCTTAAGCGGTAAGAATAGGGAAATTGATATGTGTGTTACGTTGGGAATACTGAATATGGTATTTCACACTTACCGCGTATTGGTTGTGTGCGGAAAGCATGCAAATACGCACGATCTCGCACAAAATAATTTGTTATCCGTTGTGTAGTTTAGTAGTTATGAATTTTATTAACGTTTCACGGATTTATAAATAGCCCAGTATTGTATTAAATGCTCATCAAAGAGGTTTTATTAATGTACCTGGAAATCATATTAATGCATCCTTAACAAATGGCTGTCTTCAATCATCTAAGCTTAATAAGAGGAACAGTTGTGTCGTATTTCTGTACGTGTCTAAAGCCTTTGATTCTGTTGGCCTTGAACATATTCATAGAGCCCTTAAAACATCTGGAGTTCCACAGAACCTGCTCAGGCTCATTGGTTCCTTATTAACTAATAATGTAATTCAAATAGAAACAAACCCCTCAAAAACCAAACCAATAAACGTAAAATGAGGCGTTACTCAAGTATATCTCCATATTCGTTACGCATTTCTGTCATAACGACTCCAATTTTGTAGTTACACTTAAATTTTCTGAATGTTAGTGGTAGGGTCTAGAAGTTGTCTATATACACAAGCATGGGTTTGTAGCTCTGTGTGTAAATAACTTTAGTTATCGTGTTTTCTTCTAAAACCGCCAAGAATGCAATGAGATCCAAAGTTTGACATTATGTTTAATGAGAAAAAGTACAGGCAGGAAAATTCCAATTGTATAATAACATTTTTAATGATGCTGCCTTGTTTTTGTTCATTCGGTAATATCAAATCCGTTTTAAATTCCATTGGAATAGTGAAATTAGTGTGTAGTTAACAAAAATGGGACAGGGAATCACATACATCCACCATATATAGTCGAGATAAGTGTCCACGAGGTGTTGAAAACAATACAAAGAGACGTGCCCAGGCCAGTATTACCTGGAACATATTTAATTCCATAATGGAGATTTTGAAATTTGGTCCCTCATTCAGACTGTACATTATTACTTCGAACTTCATGAAATTGGACATTTTCTCCATTTAGTTAGACCTTCTACTTATCTGGGCATTATGGACTTTTTCATACTTTGAGCATTTAGCATTGGACCATATTTCTGAAAAACTTCTCACCAATAATCGCAAACGCAACCATTTCTGGATGCACAACTGGTAGATGGAGATTTCTTCTCTCCCATATAGTTGTATATCATATTATTAGGTTTCGCAAAATGTCGTAGAGCCATAGACGTCAGCAACAACTAATCTCAGCGCTCACCGACAGATGGCAATAGTTAATCGCCAACATCCTTACCAGTTTCACAAAACCTCCTCTAGAGTGTACACTAGATTTAGCTATGATTTTCACTACCATCTGTCGAAAATATTTCGTAATTCGACCTGATTTGAAATTAAAACTTGAACTGTACACTGAAATTAAATTAAATAAATTACATATTTCACTTAATAATATTCACAAAATCTTTGCTTCAACAGCAAGATTCTTTTCGCTTCACAGCAATAAAACGTTGTTAGTACTTCGCGCGGAAGGTGCAAGAACATATTTGTAATTGTTTTGACATAAGATTTAAGATATAACAGAAAACTGTAAACGTTAAAAATTCCAATTGTGGAGATGATTTTATTAAATTTCAAATTTTTTGTGATTGTGTTATTACTAAATGTTCTTGCTGCTTTATTAACCTTCGAAAGATTATAAAAATGCAATTAGTTGATTCATTAGATAAAGGGAAACTGTCACAAGAAGTGATGGAAATTGTGTCATTAAGAGATAGAAATTTTCCGAACAAAATCTGCGAACATTGACGCTGCTACCTAGTAAGATCACTGTCAGGACACTTCGTTCATTTTTTTTTTTCGTTCACGGTATTATTTCGTCCATTAGTCCATTTGGTCCGTATGTCATGGT
Source organism: Periplaneta americana (assembly GCF_040183065.1). Lineage (NCBI taxonomy): Eukaryota > Metazoa > Arthropoda > Insecta > Blattodea > Blattidae > Periplaneta > Periplaneta americana. Next base: position 63,061,491 of record NC_091124.1, on the reverse strand, counting down.
TATTTTTGCACTGTTTGCAAAATCAAAGTTCGCTGCAATGGAATTAATTTGTTTTGAAAAAATCCTGTGAAATTTTAAATAACCATCTACACAATATTTAATTACAACATTTTCGTCTGTTTCAATGTTATTTTCTATACCTATGTATTTTTGTTACATGTTCTTTTCTATTCATAACACTACACAAACACATCTCCACGGGAAATACATATAATACATATTCCGAATGAAAGTTGTAGACATAATGGATTAATACCAGCATCGGTATTGTATGTATATGTCTTTCTCGTGTTAAATTCTATCGTACCTGGTTAGCATGTTTCGGCCTATTATGGGCCTTCTTCAGAAATGGTTGTTGCTGGTCTTGGCGCTTTTTGTTTTGTTTCCTGTGGGGGTGTGTTCGTGTAGTGTAATATGGAGTCAAAGAGTGTGTGTGTTCTGAAATTGAGTTGTGTGTTTAGAATTTCATTTCAATGTGTTTTTGTGTCTGTATATTTCGTGTTGTTCTAGTGTGTTTAGTTTCTGGCTTTTTTGTTGGATGTGTATTTTTTAGTCGATGGTGTGACTGAAGTTATGATGTGCGTAATTTTTTACGGCAGATCATTTCAAACACGTTACAAAGAACACATCACAGCCATAACAAAATTACAAAAAAAAATTCCGAAGTGATATAGTGTTAAAGTTATGTAATCAAGATGTGTAGAACTTTCATTCCTTCAACAAGGATAATGTACAAAGGTACTGTAGCTACGTGGAGCGATAAACATGCTTTAAAATATGCGCCACAGAGCAGCTGGAAAATATCTCTGCGTATGTAGATGGTACTTCCGATTACAAGCACAATGGCGGAGTAGAAGACCAAATTCGTCACGTGAAGAATAATTTAAAACGACGTGTGTAAGAGAATCCATTACTCCTCCCTCGCAAATAATGCGTACTATACTACACTCAGTTAAGTCTAGAATTGTCAGATCATTTCAATGCTTCCAAACAGGACCAGTTTGCGAAGACAGATAAATAGGAATCAAAATATTTTACTCCCAAAAAATCCCACATTTTTGGCAAATATTCAGCTTCTACAAGAATATCAGATTAGTCTAAAACGATATAGATTCCTCCCTTCACGTTTCCGGATAATATTATGGTAAGCAAAATGGCTCCCATCGCAATTTCTCCAGCTGTCTACGATTCATGACATAGCCTATACTGTATAGGGGCCATGATACGCCACAAATTTATGAGCTGACTACCACAAAGACTGAACGTACATACTGCATTATACCATAGTCTAGTATATACAGTCACGAAGCTCAATACGTAGTAAATATGCATCCATAGATAGTTGCTAATCACTAGGATCGCTACTATCGCCTCATTACAGACAATGCGAAATAGTACCGGCACAGTCTATTATTTCTAGCACCCTCACAACTCAAGCTTCGTGACTGTATATACTAATCTGTGGTTATACAACACAAGAATTATTATTTTTAAAATAAAATGCAATATCATCAGCACTGTCGCTGGGCAGAAACCTGAAGACAAGTTTCAACGTCACATTGTTGGCATGTAACGCCATCAATGAGACAAGCAGAAAGCACTAAGAGATGCTAGAAAGTTAACAATGATTTAAAAAAATAAAAATAAATACCATTATGGACACTGCTCGCCAAAAAAAACTCGGACATTAACCAAATTACATACATTTTCAGCAAATCCAGCGAATTAAAATCAATTATAATAGTGAATCAATAGCAACATTTTCTTAAAGATAGCCAACATATGTCTTTATGTTAATCAAAAACAGAATAAATTGCCCCTATATCTCCTACACTGTTTTCATCTTTCCATATTGAATGGGTCAAATACAATACCGGGCAAAATTTTACTACATGAAATTAGTGGACGAACTCTCCAGTGGATGAAAAAAGTTAGACCATCTGTTCTCAAATGCAGAAGCGTTGGCGTTCATTAATAACTGATTTTTCTTTAAACTCAGTTCACAACACTGTTTTGAAAGTGAAATAACAGTGACTCTGAACTCTCCCACTCATGATTGCCAGATCAAAACCATCTTAGACTAAAAAAAAATCCAAGCGCGATATTTAAACAATACGGTATTTAGGCCTATGTTATGATTAAAGGCTGGTTCACAATAAACCGGGAACGGAAACGACAACAAGAACGAGAACGGAAATATTGTTAAAATAAATGTATTTAAATGTCAGCATTTACAATTAACTATTGTGAATGCTCACAGTTAAATACATATATTTTAACATTATTTCCGTTCTCGTTGTCGTTTCCGTTCCCGGTTTATTGTGAATCAGCCTTTAAAATTTACGCGTTTACAATGATTAAGATTTTATATGAATTAGTTTTGTTTTATCGAGAAGAATATTTCTCTTTGAAATCTGAAGTTGTTAAAACTAAATCGCTGTTAGTTACGATACGTTCAATATTACATGCATCCAGACAATATATAGAAGCCACGAAGAAGTTGATAGGTATGAATTAAGTCGCGTGAAAAGCATTATTAATTGTATAATTTAATTATAATCTTATTTTCTGTAATAATAATAATAATAATAATAATAATAATAATAATAATAATAATAAACTGAGAAACCTCGATTTTCAAGTTACCGTTTAATAACGTTATATAATGCATTTGTGTAATGTATTATGTACGTTTTAAGCTTCATTACTTACAATAAAAAGTAAACAATATTAATTTTTATAATCGGCGTTTTCTATATTCATCTTTCTCCTTATTAGCGCTTGTATTCGGCACTCTTATTTCTGCCAACATAATGTTATCTGTAGTCTTCTTCAATATAACAAAAGCTCTCTTAACAAATTGTGCCAAAACTCTAGAATCATGAAAGCTAGCTAAAACCTTAATTCAGATTTGAAAGATTCGTGTTTACTTACGTATTGCACTCGCGATATGTATCGAATCAATTCTTATACTTTGGGCGTGGCAGCGATCGAAGATGGGAGTGAATGAAAACTGTTGCATGTCTTCAGTAATTCTGTAACAAAAGATATTCATTACTTACTTATGGCTTTTAAGGAACCCGCAGATTCACTGCCGCCCTCTTTTTGTTAAAAATATAAATTTATATTACAAATAATAGTTGAACAAGGTTACCTTCATTTGTGTTTATTCTGTAGCCACCGATGACCTTCTTGTACATACTGAAAGGCCCCAACAGTATTCTGATACTTTGTAAATCAACACATCACAATAACGAATAATTTGAGCACACATACATTTTAGGCAAGACATTACGATTCTAATAAAACAAAATAGACTCGCTTCTAACTAACCACTGACTGCTGGATCTCATCCTATAGGCCCTACTTACTTACTTACTTACTTAGGCCTACTTACTTACTTACTTACTTACTGGCTTTTAAGGAACCCGGAGGTTCATTGCCGCCCTCACATAAGCCCGTCATTGGTCCCTATCCTGAGCAAGATTAATCCAGTCTCTATCATCATATTCCACATCCCTCAAATCCATTTTAATATTATCCTCCCATCTACGTCTCGGCCTCCCCAAAGTTCCTTTTCCCTCCGGCGTCCCAACTAACACTCTTTATGCATTTCTGGATTCGCCCATGCGTGTTACATGCCCTGCCCATCTCAAACATCTGGATTTAATGTTCCTAATTATGTCAGGTGAAGAATACAATGCGTGCAGTTCTGTGTTGTGTAACTTTCTCCATTCTCCTGTAACTTCATCCCTCTTAGCCCCAAATATTTTCCTAAGCACCTTATTCTCAAACACTCTTAACCTATGTTCCTCTCTCAAAGTGAGTGTTCAAGTTTCACAACCATAAAAAACAACCGGTAATATAGGCCTAACTGTTTTATAAATTCTAACTTTCAGATTTTTTGACAACAGACTGGGTGATAAAAGCTTCTCAACCGAATAATAACAGGCATTTCCCATATTTATTCTATGTTTAATTTCCTCCCGAGTGTCATTTATATTTGTTACTGTTGCTCCCTGGTATTTGAATTTTTCCACCTCTTCAAAGGATAAATTTCCAATTTTTATGTTTCCATTTCGTACAATATTCTCGTCACGAGACATAATCATATACTTTGTCTTTTCGGGATTTACTTCCAAACCTATCTCTTTACGTGCTTCAAGTAAAACTCCCGTTTTTTCCCTAATCGTTTGTGGATTTTCTCCTAACATATTCACGTCATCCGCATAGACAAGCAGCTGATGTAACCCGTTCAATTCCAAACCCTCTCTGTTATCCTGGACTTTCCTAATGGCATACACTAGAGCAAAGTTAAAAAGTAAAGGTGATAGTGCATCTCCTTGCTTTAGCCCACAGTGAATTGGAAACGCATCTGACAGGAACTGACCTATGCGGACTCTGCTGTATGTTTCATTGAGACATTTTAATTAATCGAACTAGTTTCTTAGGAATACCAAATTCAATAAGAATATCATATAAAACTTCTCTCAAAGTTAGTTTGCTGTTAGGTGGCAGGTAGTATATCAGTAGCTATATGCAAAGTCACTCACTACTCACTACCTGCCACCAAGCGGCTACTCGCGCATAACCGTTGATTGGGCAGGCAGTGTAAGCAGCCATATGTTTTTCTGTTATTCTCACTGTTAAAAAGGCAAGGGTCCTTGTGACCTGGAACTTAAAATAAATATTATACTATGTCACACAAGTGACAGGAAACTAAGGTTATTTGATGCTCAGCTGATGATGATGTAGCTTGTGTAATATCATTAATCATGAATAAATTGAGTCAAGATAACACAGTCTAGTGTATACAGTCACGAAGCTCAATACGTAGTAAATATGCATCCATAAATAGTTGCTAACCACTAGGATCGCTAATATCGCCTCATTATAGGCAATGCAAAATAGTATCGGCACGGTCTATTGTTCCTAGCAACCTCACAACTCAAGCTTCGTGACTGTATATACTAGACTCTGGTAACAAAATAAACAGAGAAAAATGTCCTTGACAACCACATAAACAAAGTCAGTTCTTTGTATAAGTTGAAAAAATTGAAATTAAATCAATATGACATTGTATGGATTAAAAACACTGCCAATAATTGTAGTTGATAGAAATCTTCTAATGAACAAACTGCACTAACTGTTTGGCGAAAAACGAATCACTAACATAGATAATATAGCAAAATACAGACCACAATACAAAGATATCATACATGCATGACCTTCAGTATTATTGCAGTATCATCAGGGTCAGTTATTGTTAGATTCCTTTGTTTCACTTTGACGGAGACAAGCAAGTAATTGACGTATATAGATAATTAACCGGTTGTGCATTGAGACCATATTGTGAGTTTCGCAGAAGGACGTAGAAACTTTACCGCGAACTACTTTCACAGCGCAGCTTCAGAGGCGTAACGAATGAGAAAAAAATCAATCCCCGTCAATGACTAATAAAAATATAATTGCAACAGGTATAAGTACAACTTTAATGCAATATATTTCCATGTTACATAAACAAAGGAATTATTGTAAGATAATTATTATGCACATTAATTATCAATAGATGTTATTTAAAACATTAAATATATTATAAGGATTAAAATTAAGTATCATTATGTATGTACTTTTTTCTGCTGCTTGTTGCGTTTATAAAACTTTACTGTACTCGCACTGAACCCTAATAAAACTTGACCATGTGGTGTGCGGGATGTGAAGAATGATGAACAGACATCAACGAATTGAGCCGTTTTATAAGAAGGCTGAGTTCACTGAGTCTATCTTGGGTCACACCATTTCATATATAATTATTTATAAGTTTTAGCTTCGGAAATGAGCATTCTGTCGATGAAATGGTAACAAGAAGAGTCAGAAACAGATTTTTAAAAACACTAGCAGCTACGGAATACCTCTATTAAAATTAATAAATCCAACCGGGTAGGAATGAAAATTCTAGAAATAAATCAAGGAGTGAAACAAGATTGTCCGCTGTCACCAATTTTATTTAGTATTTACGCAGACGAAGCCATTAATATATGACCGAATTGTTTAGAAGGTCATTTTACAGTAAATAATAAGCAATTAAATACAATCTTACGCAGACGAACAAGTATTGATTGCAGAAACAGCAGATAAATTACAATATGAATGCACGGTAACTGAATTCTGTCATCAAATATACTTTGAAAATATCCCACAATAAAACAATATTTATAACATTAAAAGGGAAGCATAATGTAAGACGCAAAATAATAATAGTTGAAGGAAATACAGTAAAACAAATTCCTGCATTCAATTACGTGGGATATCATCTAACGACAATTCTTCAGAACATAGACGAAGATAACAAAATCCACAACTTTCGGCACATATGTTGTTGTTTTGTCAATTGCCCGAAGACAGGCTTTAATCTCATAAGTGACACCAATAAGGCATCACTCATGAAGCAAATAAGCCAGGAGTCAGTACAAGTTTCCAAATCTATTATCGTTTTGATGGCTAAATTTGTTTATCACTTGAATTAATTTCAAATAATTATATTACGAATTACTTACTTATGGCTTTTAAGGAACCCGGTGGTTCTCTGCTGTCCTCACATAAGCCCGCCATTGGTCCCTATCCTGATCAAGATTAATTCAGTCTCTACAATCATGTCCCACCTATCTCAAGTCCATTTTTATATTATCCTCCCATCTATGTCTCTGCCTCCCCAAAGGTATTTTCTCTCCGGCCTCCCAACTAACATTCTACATGAATTTCTGGATTCGCTCATACGTGCTACTTGCTCTGCCCATTTTAAACATCAGGATTTAATGTTCCTAACTATCTCAGCTATAATAAGTAATAATGCTATATTTAAAAATGGAACCTAAAATCAGAATATGTGAGACAACAGTACGAAATATTCTAACTCACGCTGCATGGACAAGCACTAATAGCTACAATGAAAGAAAGTAAATGTTAGAAACAACTGAAATCAATGTACTCAAAAAAATAACTAAGGCAAAAAGAACTAATTATGTTAGAAGCTGAGATTTTTTTTACTTGGTTAGCTTATTTAACGGCGCTGTATCAATTACGAGGTTATTTAGCGTCGATGGGATTGGTGATAGCGAGATGATATTTAGCGAGATGAGGCCGAGGATTCGCCATACGGTTGGGGAAAACCCCGGAAAACCCCCAACCAGCTAATCACCCCAAGCCGGGATCGAACCCGCGCCCGAGCGCAACTCCTGATTCTGCAGGGAAGCTCCTTAAGTCCTGGTTTTTCTGAACCGACGGACTACTATAGAAACCAGTCACTATCTCTCGAGTAGTCCGGATTTGTGCGAGGCGGGCCTCGCGTCTCGCATCTCGCATGCTTTGGTTCAGAAAAACCAAGGCCTTAGCCGATTGAGTTACGCCGGTGGCTAAGCCGAGATAATAGGGAACAGTGCATCATAATGGGTAAAGACGTAGGGATTGGAATAGTCCTGTATCCAGAATGGATAAAAATAGAATTGTTGGTCCATCGCTGTGGAGTAACTGTTAACCTGACCGTGAAACAAGCGGGCTTAGGTTCAAATTCTGGTTGAGACAAATCACTTGGCTGAGGTTTTTATCTATCTATCAATCAATCAATCAATCAATCAATCAATCTATCTATCTATCTATCTGTCTATCTATCTATATATCTGTCTGTCTATCTATCTATCTATCTATCTATCTATCTATCTATCTATCTATCTATCTATCTATCTAAATCTAATCTAATCTAATCTAATCTAATCTATCTAATCTATCTATCTATCTATCTATCTATCTATCTATCTATCTATCTATCTATCTATCTATCTATCTATCTATCTATCTGTCTGTCTGTCTGTCTGTCTGTCTGTCTGTCTGTCTGTCTGTCTGTCTGTCTGTCTGTCTGTCTATCTATCTATTTATTTACTTATTTAAACCTATTCGATTTCAAGGTGCTTGCTAACTTAGTACTAGCCTACATGGGCCAGTGCTCACAATCTTCAAAAGGTTGAGAATCCCTGATATAGACTTTTATCACTTGCACCATTAGCATATTATTAGAACACGTATTTCCATACCTTATCTCTTTTGCAACATATAACGGCCCAGACAGTAAGGACAGCTACATTCAACCGGAGCGGTACGCTCTGAAGGCTAGAAGTAAGTGCCAATGGAGTTTCCGGAACGGTGAAAGGGACAAAAAAAAATCTATAGTCTTTTAGCTTAATTTCAAACTACTGTAATATTATTAATACACTGGAGGAGGTAAGACCTGTCCCAAAGCACTATATTCCCCGAGCAGACCACTCCGATAATATGTTGATTTCAAAGCGAGTGACGTGATGTGTGTGGCGGAAACAGCAATACGGAAAGTAAAATATCTGACATTTTGATGCATTTTAGTTTTAAACATTAAATTATATTATTAATTTTACGCAGCTCAAAATTGTACAAATAATTGTAGGCATAGAGTCTACAAATATTCACCTAAAAACAAATTTCCTGCAGGTAAACTTTCATTATGCAATAACAAAGGAGTGTGCAAAATTTCATTACTTTATCTGAAATAGTTTCTGAGAAAATATTCCTTCTTTATTGAAAACTGGGTACTGCGGATAACAAGTCGTAAAGCTTGAATATGCATGCCACATGAATAATATTTTTTTTTTTTACCTCTTGTGACCCACAAGAACAACAACAGGCATTGTTTATCGCACATGAAAGAAGTGATAAATCAATTATTCTAAATCTTGAAGAAAAACCATTTTTTAAATTATTTTATAATCCAATTCCCTTTCCAATCTTTTTTTTTTCTAGAACTACTCTGTGGCTCTTCTTGGTTATTAATAAATCCATTTAGATTAACATTTGGGCCGTAAAATATTGCGGAGAGATTCCCAACACTATGTGATATTTTTCAGGTTACTTATTACAAAATGTGATTTTTGGTCAGTTTGGATCTACATCTCCCCTTAAAAGATATAAGCAGCAAGCAGGACCAGCAAAAATGAAGGGCCATAGTGGGCCAAGCGCCATTTATTAAAAACGGAGAAAGCAAGGGTTAAAGTTAAGTGAATACCATAGTTTAATGAAGTTTGACATATCATTTAGTTTTAATGTGTATACTTTATATTACTTGCTATTTGTTTCCATTGAATTATGGTAATAACTTTACTTTAACCTTTGTTTTCTACGGTTTTAGTAAATGGCGCTTGGCCCACTATGGTTCTGAACCCTTCAAATATTCTTTCTTTGTATAAATGTGAAAAAAAAATCGATTTCATCTCTCCCAACATTCAGGCAGCTCATTTCTTTTCATAAATACAGGAAAAATGTATCACTAATTAAAGACACTTCGAATTTTTAGGTCTTTCATGACAGTGTGCGAGTTGTTTATGGTGGTTTCAGCAGTCATAACCCGTGCTTTTTCTCATGTCTTGCGATAGTACAATTGTCGGAGTGAAATTATTCATAACACTCATAATATCAAAACGAAAAATTGGTACTCAAATATCGAAAGAAAAGTTTGAATTATTTATTGAGATTGGTCATATTTCAACATCCCTGTCTATAATGCTCCGGGAATATAATGCATAATCCCATAGTTCTCATCCCTACATCCATACTATTATTTACTATCTTCTTTCTTTGTCCGTTTTTTCCTCACCTGTAATGCCGACTTTAGATCTAGGCTGTATAGGGGGGGGGGGCATGATCGTTGAATCGATACTAGACATGTACACATTGCGGCCTCCCTGGATGTGGTATAGGCACAACGCAGGGCCACTGCAGACACATCACAGAACAATCACAATTGCAATTTTATTCCATTTGCATCTGTCGAAAGACACAAAGACAACCTTTACATCACATCTGCATTTATTCAAAACACAATGTTAAGACAAAAACAAGTAATATAATGACCAAAGCTCGGAACTTGGGGACTTGTGTCTTTACACGTGACTAAGCGACCGGACTTCATGTCAACAAACTCCCGCTTCCAGCACGGAGGTACTGTCAGGTCTGCTACAAAAGTGGTTTGTGGCTGCAACAACATATTGATAATATTATGGTAGGTTGAAACATATAATAAAAATAAACATGAGAAATATATCAAATTTACTGTTCTGCTGTGTACATTTTATTACAGTGTATGACTACCTACATTCGAAGATTTTTCGGTAGTAGACTTAAAATACTGAATTTTTTCACTGTTACTGTTTTCTGTTCGATTTTCAGCAGTTGCTAGCTGATCTCGTATCTGAGAAAGATAAGTATATCCTAAATTTTTCTCGAAAATAGTTTTCAATTAGTGTGTCACTACTAGGGCAGGTCCCTCTACGTCTCGATCCATGGCTATGGACAGATTTTTCTACAATTTGAAGGACTGCAATGCCTTTCAATGAATTCCGTTTCCAGCCTCTACTTTGTGTGTGGCACAACTTACAAAATATAAACTCTCCATTCGAAAAAAATTATGTATCGCCTCCGAATTCTCCACGAAATTCTGTATCTAAAATTTAAAAAAAAAATGTATTTTCAAACTTCTATAATATCCATTCGAATAACACGTATTTTCTAATTCCTCAAACAGACCGTTTACCTTTAATTCTCTGAATGTCATTGGCTTCGACATAACAGTTTCTTCGTCCGTCTTCCTGTCATTAGTTATGGCCACTTTCTTAGTACATACGACTGTCCCTGAGCACTTGCAGCGTGAGCTTTGTGTACGTTGTACCTGTAACCTTACTCATGCACACGATACAAGTCCCCAAGTTCCGAACTTTGATAATGACTTCTGAGCTCCTCAATGACTTGATATGCTCTGATTGCAGTGCGTGCTCAGGAGATGCTTCGTCGAGTCGTGGTTCTACTCTTTCTGGCGCTCTCAGCCATTGCAACGACGTTCGAACACTGTAAGTCGCTTATTAACTGATGCTTTAAGGGAGGCTATTGGTTATTTTAATTCACAAATTCTACCTTTGCTTGTCTAACACATAAAAATGGTCTAATGGAAGTTTAAGTCAGCCATCGGAATTCGGAATCAATGCTTATAACCACACTACTTCCTAGAGTCACCAATTCGCGAGACAAGTTTGGAATGCACGGAGTATACATGACGTCATTACCCATGGGGTTGGATGGCACTGTGAGAGTATAGTAGGTTTGGTAAGAAATTACATTACCGCCTTTCTAATTCTGCTTGGCATGGGTCTTTACAATCACCACACATACTTGTATAAACAAGAATGCATTGTTGAAAACTAAATTGGATGTGTGTTTCTTATTTATCGCTAAGAATAGTAACCATAACTCTCAGTTACATTCCATACTGGGTGGCGCAGGTAAAAGTAGCCCGCCTCTCGTTTGAATGCGAATGCGATATTTTGACTGTTTGAAATTCCATTATCGTATTCTATCGTATCGGAACGAAATGAATAAACACCTACAACAATGGACAATTTTATCCAATAATCGGTTGTTGACTTTCTTTCTATCAGTCATCAATCGAATTACACGTGTCTGTTCGTATTCTGTAAAACTACTTCCTCGATACAAGAAAGATTAGAAATAAGTGGAAGCGTATGTGAGAACAGGTTTGATTAAGATTAAGGAAACCCACGAAATTTTCAGGACAAGTTTCCGGATAGAGGACAATTGTCAAAGAGAGCAATACAGGGTTTGGTTAAAAAGTGGCCTTAAGGGATCTGTGAAAAAAATAATATCTGTGGAAGCGTATCTGAACATGATTAGACGTGCATAGCTGTGTATTGATGATGCAAGGAGCGCCTTTCAACATCTGTTATAAAAGGTGAGTTCTTTTCAGCACTTCCCTTCTGTTTATTTCTTCCGTATTTACTCTATACCAGTGGTCGTCAGCACTCGCTGAAATGTGCAATGGGTACGCGGTGCTGTCCCCCGTGCACTGTCATGCAACAGGGAGAGATAGAGAGCATACCCGCTAGCAGCTACGGAGTGCACCCTAATGCACTGCGTTTTCCGCGGGTAAGAGAGACAAGCCCCAGCGTGCTCTGTGCTGATGACCCCTGCTCTATACTTACACGAGCTACTTTCATCTGCGCCATTCTGTATATCGCCAACAATACTATTTAATCACTTTCCACCATATGCACTATAATTCGATATGAAAGGTTTATTTCTTAAAGAATTGGAGATTATTTTTCAATTTACTTTATACTTCCTATCGAAGTAAGAAATACTCATAATAATTATACCACCAACAAAATCAATGCTTAAAAATAAATCACAGCTTGCCTTTCAAAAAATCAATTTTATTTCAACAATGAATGAGTTTCAATAAGTTTCTTTCCTTGGAGTCTGATGTACTTCGTCAGATCGACTTTCATGACATCAACAATGCTTTCTCTGTGAAGGGAACTGCGAAGGAAATCTTTGTAATAGTAAGAAATATGCACGTATTTTTATTTCAGTAGGCTAATTATTTTTTTCTGAATTGTAATATTTAATTTAAAACTAATTTAAACTAAATATGACCTGTATGTTGTTGTTTAGTCAACTGTCCGAAGACAGGTCTGAACCTCACAAGTAATACCAAGAAGTCACCACTTAAGAGACAACAAAGCCAGGAGATAATGGGGTAGGATGGTCAGTTCCTTTCCCCCTCCATTGCATACTTCGCCGACTAGCTACATATTACACTATTCAGACTTCAGATGCCATGACCTATATAATACCTATATATTATTTTAATGTACCGAAGTACATATGATATTTCCATGCAGATATTCTGCGTTATCATACGATGAAAGAGTAATGGAACGGAGAAAAATTCTCTCCGGCGCCGGGATTTGAACCCGGGTTTTCAGCTCTACGTGCTGATGCTTTATCCACTAAGCCACACCGGATGCCACCCCGGCGCTGGACAGAATCGTCGCTTATTCCGTCGGATCCCGGCCAACTAGTCACTCATAACGAGTGCACCTCAGCACATGTGTGGACTTCGGTCCTACGTTCATAGACATCTATGACGTAGTGCAGAGGGCGGCCACTAGAGGGAACCCAAGAGTTGGAGCTTAATCTGAGACGATTCTGTCCAGCGCCGGGGTGGTATCCGGTGTGGCTTAGTGGATAAAGCATCAGCACGTAGAGCTGAAAACCCGGGTTCAAATCCCGGCGCCGGAGAGAATTTTTCTCCGTTCCATTACTCTTTCATCGTATATAATACCTGCTTATAACTTGTTTGTGGGAGTTGGGGGCGGAAAATTTTAGCACTGCCTAGGGGCGGCACTATACCTAAATCCGACCCTGTTGATAAGTATTTTAAATTGTAGAAATTTATGAATAAAAATGAAAAGTAAGAATGTTTCCATTCGCCTTTCTTGATGACCCTATTCACCCTGGCTGCTTAGGATGAAAAGGGTCATGCAGTACTTTGTTTAATTTAATATGCTAAATTGTTGTAGAGTTAATTCTGAAGTACACATTTAATTTTGTAGCTAAAACAATTTTTCTGGCGAAGTATCACACTTATCTTTAGTGTTAAGTGAGTTATTAGAGTCGGGACGAGTGGCCTGGGTGAGGTTTTTTTCGGGGTTTTTTCCTCACTCTTATGGATAAATATCAGGTAACTCTATCAGGCGATTGAAATCCCACTCATCTTCGCCACTTCCTTTCCTCCCCCATCATTTTTTCCTCATCATCCCGTTTCTGATCTTTCAGATCATTCTACAGGCGGCGTCCCGGAACTTCTGACTCTCTCGATCGGCCTCCATGGAATGTACATAGCTCAACGACGTTGGACGGCTTCTGCAACGAGCACCCGAGGCGGACCTACTCGGGGGAGGAGTTTCGTCTCGGACCGACAGGGGGGGCCTTGGGGGAAGTTGCCGCAGCAGGAATGATATACGGATCTCTGTTGGCTGTAGGGACCGGTCGTCAGGGAGTCATGTGGTTGGGTTGGTGCGCGTAGGGGATCTATGGCACGCAACTCATTCCATATCGAGAGTTAGCGCAATAGATCTCAACAGGTCGCAGTGCTGGGCCATCCGTGCCCCCTCACTTAAATTCCATTCCATTCCAAATATGAATTTTGACACTATTCACCCTTGTTTACACTACTGCTGCTGCTACTGCTACTACTATTACTACTACTAAGTTGTAGCTAAATCGAAGTAGCAGAAATGCTTTGCATTATTTATAGCGAATAAATGTATAACGTCGAGTAAATTAATATTCTTGTACTACGCAAGAGAATTTTTTAAACTTTATTTCGGATTATAGACAGAAGACAATATTAAACATCGTTATGTATTCCAGGGAAATAGCGATTAACACAATGGAAGGAGTTAATACTGACTGTAAACTTGCGCTTTCAGGTCCTAATATGGAGAAACCTCCTCTGAAGTTCAGGGCTGCCAACTGTACGCAATATTTATGCTACTTTGTGCGCGGGAAGAATGCCACAGTCCAGGTGGACTTTGTGCCCGGTGAGTTAACCAAATGCTACCCATCGCGGATTGGTGACCTTAGTACACAGACATATGTATATTTTGTGTTTTATCTCTTTAATAAGGTGAGAGTCCAAGTTTCATAACCATGCAGAACAATCGATAATATAACCGTTTTATAAATTCTAACTTTCAGTTTTTTTTTAAGCAGACTGAATGGAAAAAACTTCTCAACCGAATAATAGCAGGCATTTCCCATATTCATTCTAAATTTAATTTCTTCTAGAGTGTCATTTATATTTGTTAGTGTTAAGGAAAACCTAAGAATGGTTCATAGACGCAATATTTCATAAAATGGAGAAGGAATAAAATTACAGATTTCTTCAACCCACATTCTCAATTATATTAACTATACTTAACATACTTACAAATGGCTTTCAGAGAACCCGGAGGTCCATTGCCGCCATCGGTCCCTATCCTGAGCAAGATTAATCCATTTCCCATCATCATATCCCACCTCCCTCAAATTCATTTTAATATTATCCTCCTATCTAAGTCTCGGCCTCTCCAAAGGTCTTTTTTCCCTCAGGTATTCCAACTAACACTCCATATGCAATTCTGGATTCTCCCATAAGTGCTACGTGCCCTTCTCATCTCAAACGTCTGGATTTAATGTTCCTAATTATGTTATGTGAAGAATACAATGCGTACAGTTCTACGTTGTGTAACTTCCTCAATTTTCCTGCAACTTCATCCTTCTTAGCCCAAAATATTTTCCTAAGCACTCTATTCTCGAATACCTTTAACCTCTTTTCCTCTTTCATGGTGAGAGTCCAAGTTTCACAACCATACAGAACATCGATAATGTAACTGTTTTTTATACATTCTTTCAGTTTTTTTAAAAGCAAACTGGATGGCAAAAGCTTCTCAACCGAATAATAGCAGTCATTTCCCATAATCATTCTGCATTTAATTTCCTCTTGAGTGTTATTTATATATGTTACTGTTGCTCCAAGGTATTTGAATTTTTCCACCTTTTAAAAGTTAAATAAATTTCCAATTTTTATATTTCCATTTCGGACTATGTTCTGGTCAGAAGACATAATCATATTATACTTTGTCTTTCCGGGATTTACTTCCAAATCTATCTCATTATTTGCTTCAAGTAAAATTTTCGTGTTTTCCCTAATCGTTTGTGGATTTTCTGCTACCATATTCATGTCATCCGCATAAACAAGCAGCTGATGTAACCCCTTCAATTCCAAACTCTCTCAGTTTTCCTGGACTTCCCTAATGGCTAGGGCTGAAAAAAGGTATCGATTATAGGCTAGATTGCATCCTACTTATACTTGTTTTTTTTTAAGATGGGACATGACAGGAGCGCTGCGATCGAAAAAACAACTGAATGTCACATAGCGTGGTAGGCCTGTTGCTATGGTAACAACGGTTGAGTTGCCAAACTTACCGTTCCCACATGGCGAGTGCTTAATAGCTCTCTTGGCGACATTCATTGTGCACACAATGTTAGTGTTGATACGTTCCGTCTTTGATTCTCTGTCGATTTTTGTATTGTTTTCTTACCTTCGCGTCAATTGCCAATGAATGTTTTAACGTCAGCCATCTTAACGTTAATTGCTAGCTTCCATCAGCTGGCAGCGTGGTAGTCTATATTGGCAACATAGCGCTGTAGTTCCAAGTTCGGCCGCTTAACTGTCATGTCCCATCTTTCAAAAAAGCAAGTATAGAGTTCTGTGTTTACAAAATGCTTGTGTGCACGCTCGATAGTTGCGGTAGCGACTGTTTGTACAGTCCGCTCAGTATGAATGAACTCATAATAGAATTTACATTTTACAGGATTACTTATGTTTCAAATTAATTAACTCGGAACAAACATTATATTTACAAAAAATACCATTCTTATCAATTAAGTCAAATACATTTTCCCTATGATCTGAATTCAGTCGCCTTATTATCTGTTCTTTGTTTGATTTTTGTTTCGGCATTTTGATATAACTTCACGTCACTTAAGCAGGTCTACTAATGAGGGAGTCGAATGTTCACTCTCTCTGCTCCTTACAGAAGGTAGAGACACTCGGCAACGCGACGCATTTTTTAAAAAATGTATATAGTTACTACCCTGATACCAATACTTTTCTTCAGCCCTACTAATGGCATATGCTAGAGTAGGCTTGTCCAAGGGAACTGCCCCGAACTGGCTCTCGGAGCACGGGAGCGCGAGGATGAGTCAGTGGCGGACGCAAGCACAAGTCGTGTTTTACTCAGTGGAGCGGCTATTATTTATATTTTCAAATAAATGCTTCTCAAATAACAATATTGTCAGTTTAAGTGTATGTACAGGAATTGCTCTAAACATTTATTTAATAGACTTATTAGTATTATGCCTGAAG
This sequence comes from Periplaneta americana, assembly GCF_040183065.1. Classification (NCBI taxonomy): domain Eukaryota; kingdom Metazoa; phylum Arthropoda; class Insecta; order Blattodea; family Blattidae; genus Periplaneta; species Periplaneta americana. The sequence goes on along the minus strand of NC_091124.1, from coordinate 63,044,645 downwards.
AATACGTGCCCTTGCGTGTACCAAAATAAACAAAATAATAAAATTAGTTTAATTCAGAGATCACAGTATACTTAACATATAAAGATCATTTTTCTTGATTACAAAACATTCTATGAGATTACAGTACGTGTGTGTCTGTGCTATGAGACGTAAAATATCTCGACATACAGACTTATAAAACAGAGAACAAAAATCCCAGTACGTAAACAATCCCAGAGCGACAAGATTACAGTACGCCGACATCTCAAATAGCTAACATCAGTCATCGGAAATGTTGAATATTATTATCATTGCTGACTATCAATGAAGTGTTAGCTGTTATGACTGTGCGGCCTGACCTGTGCGACCCAGCCCACCAGTAGTGACGAGTAACTCGCTCGTAGTCTATCTATTTACTTTTTGCAGAGGCCAAAATCCCTTAATCAAGCTGCATAATGTTGAACGCATTCGGAGATTTGCGCGTAAATTTTCTGTGAATGTTTTCCTTTGCGTAATCTTCCAACAAATAAATTCACTCTTCAATTTTATACTTCATTGGTTATTGATAATTCAGTAACATTATTATTATTATTATTATTATTATTATTATTATTATTATTATTATTATTATTCTCTCTGATCCATTTAATATTATGTGTGGTGTGCCGCAGAGCTCAACTGTAGGACCTCTCCTATTTTTAATCTTCATTGACCACATTTGCAAAAGAATAAGTTCTAATTATCTATTATTCGCTGTACTTGTCCACGGAGCAAGTTTTCTGTCCATTGCAATGAATTTCCAGCGCAAGGTCACTATTGCACCGTGTAAACTGCACAGCGAGCTGCTAGATTGTAGAGGCTATGAGGAAAAAGCGCACAAATGACTTCTGGCTTGCAAAACGATCCTTGCGCCGCCGTGTACACAGCGTTGAGGAAAGTCTGGCGCTATCTCCTTCTGGCATGATCAAGTTAGATAATAATTGCAGCTGGCGCAGCAAGTCTTCTGTACGGTGCTAGATATTCTATTGTGTTTATTGAAGAAAAACTGTAGAAGAAATATAAAATACTCTAAGTATTGATATAAATGATAATATATTTTGTATTATTTATATAATGTAGGACCCAAATCTTAATTTATTAATGTATGATATATATACAGGGTGCTTAAAAAGTGTCGCATATTTTTATAGGAGATAGTAGGCCTATAGTTCTGAACTAGAAAAAAAGTTGCTATAAAAATGTGTCCGGAAACAAATATCTGTTGAGTTATAGCTCATGTTATACTATATACCATATTTATGATTTACATCAACACACTCCCAGGTCCGGGCGTTTAACCTCTTTCTGAGCGCTACTGCGCGTTTAACCCTCAATGGGAGGGACAATATTTTCTATGATGCGTGCAACTGCGGGAGTAGAATCAGACAGGTACAGTTACGGAAGAAAAAACTGGCCGATGAACAGCAAAACTCGTAATGTTACTTATGCCGGTTTTGTTGTGATTATCACAGTACAGAGTACTGTTTACTCGAAGTTGCTGGACTAGGAGAGAAAGGCTTTAGTACTGTTTCTGTTCACATTCTATAAGGTTGAAACTCTCGTGTTTTTGTCGATGTACAGAAATTTATTTCATTGTTTTTACCAGTATGAGGAATGTTACTGATTTCATTATCAACTCCTCTGTTCGTCTCTCTTTACTCTATAGACATACGGTACTTCGTTTATTTATGTTTTTTTTTTACTTTAATATCTTCCTGGCAAAACATACGACGAAGAGTAAACATAATTGAGATAGATACAATACATACGAACTTAATGGTAAGATGATATAGACGTGAACAGTTAGTTAAAGTAGAATAAATATAAATTGATTAAGGTAATCCAATACAAATTATATAAGTGAACATTCAGTTCGATTGAAATAAATAAATACCTATAAATTACTTTCGGTAAATAATTAGTAATGAGGGAAGAGAAACACAAATAGATTTGTTAGTTAGAAATAATTTTTGTGCAATTTAGGAAAACGTTTGATTATATAAGTGATTCTAGTGTTTACTAGAACCTATTTATTTATTCTATTATTAAAGCTACAGGGTGCTATTCATAGACATTTCCCTAGCCCGGGCTACGAGCGTGCTAAACAGGAATCACATCACGTCACGTCACGTCACGCCACGCCACGCCACGCCACGCCACGCCACGCCACGCCACGCCACGCCACGTCACGTCACGTCACGTCACGTCACGCTGACACTGGTTTATGAATACTTTGAACTCAACTTTTCAGGAAAGAAAAAAAACTTTCTACAGCTTTTCTGTTAAGTTTGATTTAAATGTTGTCAACAGTAAAAATGTTCACTAGTGTTTGTAATATATATATTATTAACAAACTTAGCTCTATGCCTTGTTAATATTTGTATACAATTGTTTTAAATTTTAAAACTTATTTCCTTTTTCCACTCAATAATCATACAGATACTTTATTAGCAGGGAACGGATTTATATGGACTAAAAATATATGAAATATGTAAATATATATGTAGTTATTTTTACCAAAATATGGAATTAAATATGGATTTTTACCAAAATATGGAATTAAATATGGACTTAAAATTATAAAAAAATGACTATGTACGTTAAATATTGGTACATTTTAATCAAACTAAACAAAAAATATAATGGACGTACCTTATCTTCCAATGTAGTTTCAACAAAACACAATTTTTATTGTCTGTTACCATAACAATAGGTTACAAACATTTCTTTCAAGTGCTGAAAAGTGAATCTTCTTCTATTGTCTCTGAGGATAGATTTATACTGACTAAAAGAGCGTTCGACGTCACAAGAAGTAACTGGTACATAATTCAATTTCACAATGTCTGCTGGGGATAAGTCCAAGTTAATCTTCACTGTTGATTCACCACTCATCACAGCAACAGCCTTTTGTAGTTCTTCATATCCAGGGTTTTTTGAAAGTACAGTGTCCACCTTAGCTCTTACTGCATCTGCAACTTTACCTCTACCACGATTCAGTTGTTCCACAGTACTATTTATAATTTCAAAACTTTCAGATAGTGAAAGGTGCCTATTTTGGAGACTTTTGAGCGTTTTTATGATGCATGAAAATGTATGCTGAATGTGAGCTAAGTCATTCTTCACACTTATGTCACAGGTAACTGTTTTCGCAGTATCAATTGAGACTGCATCTTCAGAGTCCAATGCAAGGAGAACATTGTTAATAGAGTCTATATGTTCGGCATAATATTCAACTGCTTCTAGCCATGTACCCCATCTAGTTAAAATTGGCTTTGGTGGCAATGGAATTTCAGGGTACATTTCTTTCAACACGTTAACTCTACTGGGAGCTTTGAGAAATACTTTTTTCACTGATGAAATCAACAAATCTACTTTAGGGAAATTGTCTCTGACCACTTCTGCCACACGATGAAATGCATGCGCCACACAAGTAAAATGAGTCAATTTAGGATATACAACAGATAATGCTTGTCCAGCTTTGACCATATAAGGGGCAGCATCGCTAATAAAGAATAACACATTATCGTACATAATACACTTTGGCCACAGGATACCCATAGCTTCGTTGAACAGTTTAACTATAGTTTTGTTATTGCACTTTTCTAGAACATCACAATGTAAAAGAATTCGTTCAGAATATTGTTCACTTAACAAACCGATAACTACATTACCAACAAGTCTACCTTCTTTGTCGGGAGTCTCATCAATGGAAACCCAAATTGAACTATCTTTAATTTCATCTCTTATCTTCTGTATTGTCTCATCGTAGATGGATGGAGCATACGTCTTCCTAAGTGTTGACTCATCCGGGATTGTATGTTGAGTATATTTTTCAAGGAATTCCCTGAAGACCTTATTCTTTAGTTTGTAGAGAGGAATATCAGCAGAGATGAGAGAACGGCACAGGTCGATGTTAAACTCAGATCTTACATTCGATGTTGTTGGTTGTGTTAAAAACAATTGTCTCTGCTTGGAATTTAGTTGTTTGTTGGCCTGATGTTTACTAGTTGTAATGTGTTGTTGCACCAGGAACTTTTGTGTAGATGATACTGCACACTGACACAAATTACAAAATAATATTTTATTGTCAGTTGATAAACCATCTTCTTTAAATTCTGAAATGTAACTTGTTAGTTTTGATTTTAAATTGACTGAATGACGTACTTTTGGCATATTTACCGTCTTTATAGTATGATTTACAAAACTGAACCTATGTGTACTCTGACTGGCATTTAACTGTTGAGCTGCACAACTGAAGTCTGTTAAAAATTTTAAATTAAATTAATACAGTTTTGTAACTTACTTTCCCATTGTTGATAGGACTGCTAATTTTCAAATAACTCTGATGTTAAAGGGATTACTGAACATGTGTTTAAATCTCTATTGTTGAAATGTATTTTTAAAAGTTAATGGAATTTTGTTTTGTTTTATTTTTAAACCTAATATAATATGGACTGTTTTATATGAAATATGGAAAATATATGGAAATTAACGAAAATATGTACTAAACTCTAAAATATGGAAAAATATGGAAAATAGAAGTAGGATTTTTCAACCCTACACATTGTGAAACATAAAGATAATGCAAAATATAAATTATATTAGCTTTATAAGTAAATATGTATTTACATATAAATCCTTTCCCTGTTTATTAGCTTCCTAGCCTCTCCTCCAGTTTTTTCCTTCTTTAAAAATGTATATAGATGATTAAACAGGTTAATAACGACTTCCACATTACAATTTTATAGAAAAAAATATACAGGGTGAATCAAAAGTCTGGAACCATATATATATATATATATATATATATATATATATCTTCCATATGCTTGATTTTCGATTGTTATAGGTGTTACCAGTATTTGTAAAACCAAATGCTATTCCAGTGACACATTCGATTCTAGCTCTCAGCTATCTCAAAAGTCGCCATTTTGAATGCACCTTTCAAATTTTAAATGGAAAGGGGGTCATATAAGTACTCAAAATCATCTGAAATTTTCTGAGAAAAACAGTGGTGCAATTCGTTTTGAGATATGTCTAATCATTTTCAAGTTATTTAAAGATAACTGTAATAATGACACAAACATTAGTTACTGCATCTACAGATATTTTGTAACACGGTACGGTACTAAGGAAGCTTTGGAAAAGGTGTTTTTATGCAATTATGGTAATTAATTTTTCCTGCTTTACTGTTCGGTTAATCTGTGGCAGTTTCAATGCATTGTTGTTAGAAAGATTATGAATACAGAATACTGTATGTACATATATCCAAAGCTTGTGAAGATAAAACATCTCCTGTACACGAATAAAGGAAAGTGACAAGTTCTGCATGTAGTCGAATAATAACCCAACAACATTTCCCCTTTGTTTACATGTATGAGTTACTTCCTGTAGCTTATTATTAGTTTATTATAAAAAATTTCCAATATTAGCTGTAATAGAACAGTATTGAGTGGAAAAGGGAACTACTACAGAAGTTATTTCCTTCTTCCACTCCACACAAAAGAGACATGAGATTTTACGTGGGTAAGAATGTTAGTAATATTCCCTTTTTCAGCTCATCCAATGGGTCTATCATTGAGGAACAAAATGGCTATCTCAGTTCAATTTAGCAAAACAGTGTAGTTATTCCCTTTTTCCACACACTGGTTCAATTCATCTGCAATCCTAGGACACCGACTCTGTAGTTACACATTAACATTGCGTTGCACTTCCGTACACACATTTTCTATGGAATTTAAGTCAGGAATTCTTGGTACCCATGGAACCTCTCGACATCGTCCCTGTGAATGTTGAACCACCGCTGCACGGCGACGCATGTGTGTACCGAAGACAAGTCATGTTGGAATTTTATTTTGTTTTCGGGCTTAAACACACGAACACTAGGTAGCATCACATTTTCCAGTTTATTGGTGTACTGATGTCATTCATATGCCTATGAATCCTCCATAGTGCACCGCCACCATAACCAGAAATCCGTACCCCACCGACACGGACAAACGACCACTGCGTTGTCTCTGGACCACAAATATTCAGGGTCAAATCTCTTGGATTGTTTCGGTCGATATACGTGCACTGGCCTGCTATAGTTCATAAACATATCATCCAAAAAGATGACCTCTTTCCATGGATAGTTCTATGAATTCGACAAAATGTGACACGATCGATTCGATGGTCTTCAGTCAGAACTTCCTTCACCGCTGTTCTTCTCAGCACAACGTTGGCACTATTGAGCCTTTTACTGGCGTTCTGTTGGAAGCAGGAAATTCCCTGCCGGCCACAAATATTTTGGAAGTATAAAATGAAAGCGCCTCGAACGTTCTATTAACATAAGATCTTGTTGTGGTGTTGATGCCTTGGGTCTTCAACTACCAGGTTTATGAGTTACGTAACCTCGCTCTTGATACTGCGCCCACCACCTGGACGCTGTTCTAGTCGCAACTCTATAGCGTTCTCCAGCTCGAGCCATGCTAAATCGGCCTTCCTTTAGCAGTGCAATTACTTTGGCTTTGACGTCCATATCTATGGAACTGAAATACTAATGATGATTTTCGTAGTGGTTGTGGCTATTTATAGACAAATTCTGTTAACAGAACTCTAGAAAGAACACGAAATATACAGTAGTCATAAACCATAAACATGGTATGTCTGTAGAGTGAAGAGAGACGAACAGAGGGGATGAAAATAACATTAACAACATTCCTCATACCCGCAATGGCAAAACCAATGGCAAAACAACTTTCTGTATGTCGATTAAAACACAACAAACGTTGCAAATATACACATAGGCTCTGTGCCGGATTCAGGCCTAGGTAACTTAGACACTTGCCTAGGGCGGCAATTTCCAGGGGGCGGCATTTTCTCTCTCTCTCTCTCTCTCTCTCTTTCTCTCCCTTTTTCATTTTTATTTTACAATGAAATTTATTTTTAAAACACATGTTGGTAAATCTTTTCTGAAGTTTCTTCTTGAACACCTTGTGGAAGTCAGATATTGTTTTGTTATCACATTGTCGCGGTCGTGGCAAAAGTGAAAGGAAAATGTCCAGCTGCATAGTTATATTGTAATGCCGGTATCACATTATTATACTATGAAACTACTTAAATTTAACTGCTTGTATGAACAAGAATGCAGTGTTGAAAATCAAATTGCATATTGTTGTTTATTAGCTATTTATCGCTATGAATAGTAACCACAACTTTCAGTTACATTCACAATATAATAGCCTATATCAGCGTTTCTCAAACTATGGTCCTTGGACCACCTGTGTCCCCGAGGTCTGCCCTTGTGGTTCTTCAAAAAGGACAGAAGAAAAAATCAAATTCAAACGAATTGCGTATCACACTATCTGAAAATCTCAGAGTTTGGAAATGACACATGACAGTCACCTTTCACTTTTACTCCCAGTACTGACATTTTATGAAATTTATTAACCTACCTGTCTACCGAATTCCCACTCTACTCTCAGATAAAAAGAGGGATTTAAAGCACTATGAACATGGTGTTTCTCGCCATCTTTTCCCTGCACATCAGCTGACGACATGTGGCTAAGTACATTGGAATATCCTCCAGATATATTCTCAAAACTAAACGAACTAAATCTCTCTCTACAAGGTAATTCTTTGACTGTATGAGAAAAAAGTGTTCGGGAGGAAACTTGGTTTGTGGGTCAGATCCGTAAAACAGAGGTTTTTTCACTATTTCCGACCCTTAGAGTCTTCTTTGATTGAAAATGATTTCGTTATTGGAAAGAAAATTATGCAATGACATACGTTCGCATCTCGAAACTCTGAGGTCACAATTTGAAACTTATTTTCCATGTAAATATGACGAATTTTCATGGGTTCGCGATCCCTTGATATTGAAAATAACAAACTTTCGTTGAGTGAAAGAGAAAAGTTAATTGAACTCTCGACTTAAAATGAAATTCCAAGCAGAAAGTATGGTTAATTTCTGGACCTCAACACAAGTGAAAAGAGAATATATTGAACTGTACAGTGGTGCTTTACAGATTATAATTCAGTTTGCTTTTACGTATCTGTGTGCGAAAGGGTTTTCATCACTAACTCTAATAAAAACAAAGTACCGAAATCGACTCTATGTATGTAACGATCTCTGACTTAAGCTTACTGGCATATATCAAAATATAGAACAACTGCGCAAGAATCGGCAGGCTTATCAATCTCATTAATGAGAATACCAACATTTTATTTATTTATTCATTCATTCATTCATTTAAAGATTGTCCAAACTCTAATACCTTGATTTATTAAAAATTTAAAATGAATTTTTTTTCTATTAACATTAACTTAATTAGTTAATACTAATGTAAAGTTAAACGAAGTAAATTAATTTTAATTAATTAATTCTGTTTTAAAATATACTGGTATTAAAATATGCTTTGCTTTCAAAGGGAACAAGAGTAAGGTGGTCCTCGGAACTGTTCTGACTTAAAAAAGTGGTCCCCACTTCAAAAAAGTTTAAGAAACACTAGCCTATATCATGAACGATACTATTTAATCCTTTTCAGTATGTTCACTATATACTCGTAATTCGATTTGAAAGGTTTATTCTGTAAAGAGTTGGAGTTTATTTTTCAATTTATTTTATACTCCTGTCGAAGTAAGAAATACTCGTAAAAATTATACACCAACAGAAACCATACTTAAAAAAAACACAGCCTGCCTTTCAAAAATAAATTTTGTTTCAACAATGAATAAGTTTGAGTATTATGTTTCTTTGCTTCGAGTCTGATATGCTTCGTCAGATCGACTTTGATAATACCATCATTGCTTTTTCTGTGAAGAAAGTCCGAAGAAAGTCTTTATAATTCACAAGTAAGATGCATATATTTTGATTTCAGTAATGTACTGTTTTCTGAAGTCGGCCTGGTTGGCGAGTTGGTATAGCGCTGGCCTTCTATGCCCAAGGTTGCGGGTTCGATCCCGGGCCAGGTCGATGGCATTTAAGTGTGCTTAAATGCGACAGGCTCCTGTCAGTAGATTTACTGGCATGTAAAAGAACTCCTGCGGGACAAAATTCCAGCACGTCCGGCGAAGCTGATATAACCTCTGCAGTTACGAGCGTCGTTAAATAAATCATAACATTTAACATTTTGTTTTCTGAATTGTAACATTTCATTTAAAAATAACTTTAACTGAACGTCACCTGTATAATAGCTCTCTATAAACTGTTTGTGGGATTTGGGGACGGCAAAATCTAGCACTGCCTAGGAGCGGCACTATACCTAACTCCGGCTCTGCATAATCTACAGAATACTGTAGAATGTAAATAAAACCATTCCGAAAGCCAATCTCTCTAAGGGACGAAGTGAAAAGCGTTAATGTACCCCATGAAGTTATTTCTATTCACTACATTATACACCAACAAAAATCATGTGCAAAACAAATCAAAATAGTGTTATAGAAGTAGTCCAGTTGGAAAAACTACCAACACAATTATATCGAAAAGTCTCGCTCATTGTCAATTTAAGTCTTTCTTGATGAATGCAATAGCGAGTAAGGCGATCTGTCATATTATAGTAAAGTACGGTGACTTAGTCGTGGCAAATTATTGAATAGGTTCTTTGAACTGAGGGAGAAAACATCATCGTTCACGGAGGAAGAAGAAAAGTCTGTATCATAAGTGAAGAATGAAAAAATGGATTTGTGAACTTGCCTTCTTAATGGAATTATCTGAATGCTTTAAATTGTTTTCTACATGGTAACAACAAAATTATTACACAGTTATATGACAGAGTGAAGGCGTATAATATAAACCACCTTTAATTATGGAACGTTAGCTTAACTAAAAGGATAAGTTACAGCACATTTTTCAATATTAACAACGATATAGGCATACTAGTTTCTTAAGACTTTGGATTTCGAAGAATATATTCACACATCATGACGATCTGCACCAGAAATTTGATTCGAGATTTAAAGATTAGGAAAATTTTCAATTTGATTTTCAATTAGAATTTGTAATTAGAACTTATTGATTTACTTTACGATAATGAATTGAAGGATAAAAATCAAAACAAAAGAAGTTATCTGACTTTTCTATGAACTTTCCATGTCTTAGATTTCCCCGATTGTACAGACATCCTTTTTCGGAATCATGTAGGCCATCTGTGCGAATAGTATTTTTTTTTCCTATGATGAAGATAAACAAGCCATATCATGGAAGCCAATTATCGGATCACAACTTAAAATGTGCTGTCACATTATGCACTATACAAACAATAGTTCCAATCGTTGAGAAATTGCTGAGGAAAAAGAGAATTAAACAAATCCCGAAAAATCAGTGCTAATGCCAGCGTTGAGTGGACTGAATGGAGTTAAATTTCTGCATTACTATTCCTAGGACTTTTATGTGTTTTGTTCAACATTTTCCCTAACAGAAGCAGTTTACACATTTACAGTAATTGTCATGCATTGCCCGAATAATTAACATGAAATGGGTATTACATTTCTAAAAGTAATTATAAATGTATTAACTTCTAACTTTGTTGGAAATAGGCTGCAATTTTTTTTTTTTTTCAAATTGCTTAAGATAGTTCATTTAGTTATTTATATTCAGCCCGTATCTTTTTTCCATCAGAAAACAATCATAAACCTATGCAGTAAATTCATATTTTGGTCCCGCCGCTGAACGTCTTACCTGCCCTGTTACGACTTTCCGCGGGCGAGCGGGCAAGGCTTGATGACGACACAGTGCTCTGAGTTGGGGACCACTGCTCTATACTGTGATAATCACAACAAAACTGGCATAAGTAACATTACGAGTTTTGCTGCACATCGGCCAGTTTTTTCTTCCGTGACTGTACCTGTAGGTCGCTGAAGCTAACACGAATCGCCCAGCCCTGCACTAACCCATTAATATTAAATATTTTGAGGTTAATATATAATGTGTACGAATGGTTTTGATATTGTGAATGGGCATAGAGTATAATCAAGAATATTTCTTATTTTATTGAACATTTTGTCTTACATTTTCACTTTATTTGTTTAAGGTCAAAATGAAAAAAAAAATAATTACAATGGACACGTGAACGAGTAAGGCTACACTATGATTGTCAGCGCTAGAAGGCCAAGTAGAACGCTCTTGCGCCAGAGAATCTAGCGCGAATTTCATAGCGACATGTAAAGATGTGCTGCAAGATCTTTCTGAGAGTTTCTAGCGCTATACAAAAAAAAATTGAAAATAGCATGCTATTCTGACCATGTGTGTGTAAACGCGATGTGTAAACGTGTGTGTGATATTTCTGTTGCGCTATTAAAAATAGATATAACTAGCTTTGTGGACAGGTACTTTTAGGGCCGATTGTATAAACCATTTCATCTTAGATCAGAGGTTAAATTGATCCTCGTTCTAGCTGAACTTGAAATTTTGTGTTGTATAAAGTCTAATCTGAGATTAATTTGTCTTAAACTAAAGTCAACTTTGGCCGAAGAAATTTCTCCGATTAAGTTAGATGATCGAAGTTCAGTTATTTCTTTTCTGTTTGAAGTATACGAGTGGCAGATTGTACAAAAGGAATAACCATTATTATTAATATATATACGTATGGTAGATAAATTTCTTGCCTTAATATACAAACATTCTTATATTTTATAAGGCTTTATCGTGTTCAGCAGTATCACATAACATAACCTATAATTATATTGTTTATAACAACCATTAATTATTCATGGATATGATAGGTACATTCATAAATTTTCAATTAACGAAAATTGTCGTTTTATAAAGCTTTATTATGTTTAGCAGTATCAAACACCATAACATAACAATTTGGATAACGGTCAATCTTCTTCTTATTGTCCGCCATTATTTACAATGCACAAAACAAACCATTGTCTCCAACAGAGTGTGCGGAAAGTCGCCAAAAAGTAGTTGGAAAGTCGCTAGATTTCTTATTATCAACAAAGAAAGATTAAATTTTGTCACTATGAGATGCTAAAAAGGTCGCTAAATCGCTATTTAAGCAATATAAAAGTTAAAAGAAATTGTGGTCGAAAAAGAGTTAAAGTCGCTAAATTGGCTATACTGAACAAACCTGTACAACATGGCCCGCGCATCACATACTTCACCTGTTTATGCGATGTTGCCAAGTCCTTTTCACGTGAAATTAGACTGCATTTGAACCTAGATAATTTGATCGCAGAAAAGTTTTATACAATAGAAGAAGTGTCTGAACTCGGTTCACTTTCCGATCTTCGATCAAAATTGATCTACAGTCAGAGAGTTTTATACAATTGGGCCTTAGTGTAGTCAGCCGGTGTGAGTTGGGGTTGCGCCTAGCTTGAGGGTTAGCGCAATAGGTCTTGGAAGTTCGCAATGCTGGATCTTAGTGTTCCCCCAACAAATTAAATTCCATGTGATAATGTATTGTATTTATTTTCTTATTACCAACAGATCACGAGATCACCAGCATGCAATCTAAAGCATATGCCTTCGTACTGGACGCACCATTAGAAATAATGGAGCAAAGCCACGCCTGCGAATCTTTGGTCAACCAAGTGTGTCCGCTGCCGAAAGATGAGTCTGCCACTTATCTTTTTAAGCTGCCTATCCCTTCGATCTTTGCACCGGTGAGTCCGAAATATGCAATCAACTCAATCATTCCACTGCTTCAGAACAAATGAAGTAACATATTTTCAATATGTGCAACTTAATTAAAATCCGTATAAGCCACAGCTGCTACGTCTCACTAATTATTTAGGTATTTTACTCATGATGTGCCAAATATCTCTACTAGCAAAATCGTGTTGTAGTCTTTCTCATTTCACCGAAATCAGGATACATAATAGTAGCTCCTTTAATTCTTAAAAAAAAAAAAAATCCCTACATATAATGTGTGTATCAAAATGTTCAATACTGAATGCTTAGTGCACTTTTGCTAATGAAATTGAAAGGAAAACTCTACAAGCTGTAAAATTTATGAAAATAATAAATGACGAGAACTGTGGTAGGATGCCTTCCGCCAGACTAGCGGGCCCGGATTCGATTCCCATTTCTATCTCGGGACAAGGAGAGGTGGCGGTACACAACTTCTAATCACTGGATTGTGCACCAATGTGCCTGGGATAAATTCAAAACCTCTCCACAATGCATATGAAGAGAAGGCGTATGTCACTGTTGATAGTGATTCGTCCCTTGGACAGGGACGTCAAGCCTGGTACTTTTCGACAGGAGTAGGTTACGTGCCGGCACCGGATTCCCCTTCTCCCTTTATCATCATCATCATCATCCTACCCTATTCCCTACACTTCACTTACACGAACACTTACACATACAGTCACCCTAGTATACGACATAACCCTCCCAGGTACACCATGCATTGCAAGTCCCGCCGAAGTGATGTGCACAGGATCACAGTCCTGCCATCTATCCGCAATATTCGGAACCCGAATCACGCAAATGAAGTGGGTAGGCATTGGATACACACTTTGTATTTTTGCAAAATATATGTTTTTGCAAACATTTCTATACTAGTCATATAGAATTTCGAAGCACTTCAAAAGTTGCATTGTTATAGCATTAAATATTTAAATATTAGCATGAAAGCAGGTCTACGATACAGGCCTACTAAGGGCCGATTTCACCAACATATTATCTACTAATTCACAATTGATTAACTGTAATTTAACTTAAATACGGAATCTACGTAAATATTAATTTTTGGTCCTACAGAATCTATATGTTACGGTAGCAATTGTTGTTAGAGAAGAAAAATTCCCTCCGGGCCGGGGATCGAACCCGGGTCCTTGGTTCTCTAATCACTGAGCTACGCTTAAGTTCAATTCACAGCAACGGATCGAACCCCTCTCTCCAGTGTTTTTCCCTTTGTGACCTTACTCCTTGTTCAACATAATTATGTTGACATATTATATTAAGTCAACTGCCATTATACAAAGAGCGTACTTGGTGGCAGGGATTCCCCAGTATATGCACTTTTTGGCGGAGAATCTACGTAAAGATTAATTTTTGGTCTTATAGAAAAAAAAAACACTGGAGGAGAGAGGTTCGATCCGGTGCTGTGGATTGAACTTCGCTGTAGCTCAGCGGTTAGAGCGCTTGGTAAGTGAAACCAAGGATCCAGGTTCGATCCCCGCCGCCGGAGTGGATTTTTCTCCTCTAATAATAATTGTTACTATAACAGATAAATTCTGTAGGACCGAAAATTAATCTTTACGTAGACTCTTCGCCCAACAGTGCATATACTGTATTAGTTTGCCCTTGAGTCACCAGGCAAAAGCTTACCATTTTAGCACTGCAAACTACGTTTCAAGAACTAAATAACTGCAAACTTGTTATATGGTGTATTGCGCATTGAGAATGTGCCATGTAAAAGTCGTAATTCGAATGCTACTAAATTAATTTTGGGAAATACATGAGCGCGAAGTCGACAGTTATAAAATTATATGAAGAAAAAGTGGAAGGATGATCAATAGTGGCATGGCATCAAACTAGTTCAAGTGATTCATGATAGAAACATAAATCTTGAAGATAAGCCTCTCTCAGGACAGCCATCTTTTATAGGTGGAAAGAGCTGATTACAATTCAAGCAACAATAATTCTATGTCTGCAAACAACTCTTCAAAAATTGCACACGCATCCGATTCTGGAAATGGATTTTGATCTGCGGTGAAAAATGGATTCCTACATTAATCTGACAAGAGAAAAAGTAAATATATTTTTTATTGGGTTATTTTACGACGCTGTAAAAGGTTATTTAGCGTCTGAATGAAATGAAGCTGATAATGCCGGTGAAATGAGTCCGGGGTCCAGCACCGAAAGTTACCCAGCATTTGCTCGTATTGGGTTGAGAAAAAACCCCGGAAAAAACCTCAACTAGGTAACTTGCCCCGACCGGGATTCGAACCCGGGCCACCTGGTTTCGCGGCCAGACGCGCTGACCGTTACTCCACAGGTGTGGACCAGTAAATTTACTTAGATCTCGAATAGAAACCATTCTTTACACGAAGTCTTATAAGACATAAGGTTATGCTGTATGTTCGGAGGATTTACGAAGATTTTATGAAAATCAAAACTTGTTCCAAATGATCATGCGGCTGTCTCCTAACTCCATCCTAAACAAATAACACTAGTGCAATAAAGTTTTAAGTGTCTCTATCCAGGTCTGACCATAGCGTGCTTCTTTACATCACCATGCATCAAAATACCTGATAATATTAAGATACTCAAACATTTAGTAATTAAATAGTATAAACAAGCAATCAATCATCCAACACATTCCGGCGACCAAAGTAAGGCTGGTTTTTGGACTACTACGACATCCCTACAAGAATGAAAGTTTTTGGTACATTTAATAATTATATACCTACAATAGTCTGAAACACCTGTCGAGTTTTCTTGCCTTCAAATCAAAATCCGTATCGCCAACAAATTTCTAATAGTAACAGAGAGGCAGGTGAACTTGTTGAAAATAACGGATTTTATTTTAAAAACACTCCTTTGTTGCTTTTGTGTATTTATTGTAAAATAAAACATACAATAAAGCAAGAACTTTTTGAGGCTGTCCTTTAAAGACTTCAGTTACTTCTTCATTCTATAATCTTACTATTTTATATACGACTATTTATAGGCATATATAGCCTATTGTGACAGCGACGTGAGATTCGAACTCACGACCAGCGTCCCGCGAGAGAGAGCATATCGCGCGGGCTTCATGAAGCATTAGGAATGGCGCGCGGCGGAGAGGGGAAAGGGCCAACGCGGCGAGAGAGTGGAGCGAGAGTGCGCGCGCAACTGCTGCATGCGAAGTAAGGGGGAATGGACCTTCCCGACCCTTCCAGAAGTGCGTCGAAGTGGAGATATCCAGATAATTCTCTACACACCTGTAGAAATTTCTCGCAACTATGATTTTGCTATAAAAGAAGAAGCGCCAGCGAACTCGAGCAGTTTAGTTTTCAGTTATTCAGTCAGTGAGTAAGCCAGAGCAAGCAAGCCAGACTTGTGTGCGGGAGTTCGACTCGAGTGTGCGTCCGCATCTGCGTCAGCATCCGAAGGTCTGAGTTCGAGTGCAGTGGACCGCAGTTGGAGGGACCTGAGTTCGAGTGCAGTGGACCGCAGTTGGAGGGACCCGAGTTCGAGTGCAGTGAACTGTCTCTGAAGGTCTGTGGTTCGAGATACTGTGAACTCGAGTGACTGAGATAGAAGAACTGTGAACTGAGAACTGAAAGTTCTGATTTGTAAATAGTGCTTTGTAAATATTAGTTAAGATTAACAGTTCATTGTTGTTCATACTAGTCCAAGTAAATTGTCATTGTCATCAGTGGAGTGCTATAACGAATACTGTGTTGAGTGAAAATCCAATTGTTGACGAGAGCGTTCAAGGCGAATTGTAGAAAGAAATCATTGTTGTGACGAATAAATTACATTGTTGTTACTAATAAAATTCACACTATATATATTAAATAAGATTTGTGAAAGACACTACGTATCCTTGCATACCTTCGTAACTGATATTTAGGTAAATTTTACTTATTTCCTACTTTTACTACAATGCTATATGACCAACGGCGTAGCTCAGTCGGCTAACGCGCTTGCCTTCCGTTCGAGCGCGGGTTCGATTCCCGTTTGGACTCAATAGCTGATTGGGTTTTTCCCGAGGTTTTCCCCAACCGTAAGGCAAATGTCAGCCAATCTATGGTGAATCCTCGGCCAAATACCATTTCGTTATCACCAATTCCAACGACGCTAAATTACCTAGTCGTTGATACAGGATCATTAAATAACCAAGTTTTAAAATGTTATATGAGGAGCAAATTTTCAAAACCTGACATATGACTTTTCAGAAAATGCTACCAATACTGTAATGAACGAATTATTTTCTGTGGTGAAATTTGATTATAATGCATAGCAAAAAAAAATAATAAATAAATAAAATAAGTAATCTTAAGTATTTTACCACGGAAAATTTTTTGTTCATTGCGGAGATATACGTTTTGAAAGTTTGCTCATCATATTTATATGTAAAACTTTATAGCTTGTATCTGTTTCGGATTTCTATATTTACTTCAAAGTGACGAGAATTTTATCCTCTCCACTCTCTAAATTGATTCAATGGAGCCATTAAACTTCGTTTCATTTTACAGTAAAACCTTGGATTACGAGCATAATTCGTTTCGCAAACGTGTTCTTAATCCAAAACACTCGCATATCAAAGTGACTTTCTTCACAAAAAAACAATGCAAATTCAGATTAATTCGTTTCACAACCTTTTATTCATGTAAAATACAGTATAATTTAGATAAATTCAAATACAATAGTACAACACAAATTACTTTACTGTATTTTGTTTTTTAGTGTTTTTCACTTATTTTACTTCTTAATAAACATCTTGAACATTTAAATAAAATATTATGTTCACTATCACTAACGGAATCATTTCTGACTGCTTGACTGACTGGAATCTTTGGCTTTACTAAGAACCTATCCAATGACACCTGCTTTTGCCTGTTTTGAGGATTTTGCGGAAATGTGACATTGCATTGTCGTTAAACAGATTTATCACACTCACTGCTACAACCTTATCAGGTTGGTGAATTTTCACAAAATTTTGTACTGCTTCCCATTTTTACACACCTCTTTAATCTCATTTGAAGCGAGGAATTCGTCCGCTCTTTTCTCTTCTTCCTCCTCAGACGAGATCCCCTCCTTTGCCTCTTGCTGTTGCTCGCAAGCGAAGCAAGTTGCGTACAAATCGTGCTGCTCGTATTGCAAGACATCGCTCGTTTATCAAACAAAAATATTTCCTCATTGTTCTCTCATTTTGCAAAACACTCGCAAACCAAGTTACTCGTAATCCAAGGTTTTACTGTATTTCGTTTCAGTGTATTCTTTCTGCGTTATGTTAATTATATGAATCGTCTGAATTACGTTGGATCTGTCATATTTATACGCTAGAATGTTATGAAATTGAATCTGATCAATTGGTTTTAGAGTTCTCATTTCAGTATTGGTGTTGTTCATTGTTACAGATAATGGTTACGCTGCAGCTCTCTCTCATAGACTCCGTCACGGGTAAGATCATCATGTGTTTCCAAATAGAATGCAAGTTCGTATAATAAAACTTCCGTAACCATGTTTGACTAAATTAATACATCTGTCTCGATGTGCTGTTTCTTGCGTTCTCATTTTTCTAATTATTATAACCCTATATATTGAGAAGTCGCAGATATTTCCAGAAATACATTTTTATTTTTCCTTTTCCCTCCTTCCTTATCCGTTTGAAGACAGTAGTGCAGTAAACACGATAAGTGAATGGCGACAGTACTTCATTCGAAGCTCTGCGGCGAGTATGGTAAAAAAAAAAAAAGATAACATGCGTTGGAAATTATCTCCTACAAATTTTTCGTCCAAAAGAAATGTATGCAGTATCACTCTGTATGCAAGGTAAATACAATTTGCTTTAATTATGACACACACTTTACAAATACATGTAGGTATTTCATTGCAAATCCAGCATTCTCCAATTTTTCCTATTTTCTGCCTTCCTCTTGGTCTCCGCATATGATCCACATATTATTTTGTGCGAGATCGTGCGTATTTGCTTGGTTTCCGCACAAAACCAATCCGCGGAAAGTCTAAAATTCCACATTCAGTATTCCCAACCTAACACACATAACAATTTCCCTCTTCTTACCGCTTAAGTGACATATTGATTTTACTGCTTTAGGCTTTTAACATATTATTTTTAGAGACGTTCAGTATAGTAATAGTTATAAATTGGAAACTTACCACTGCAATTTCACCTAAATTGCACTGTTAATTATTGTTTTTAAATATTTGCAAAAATTAAGTAAACTCTACAACTCCACTAAAGTTACTGCATTTGTGATGCAAGTAACATTAAGGAAGCCGTGAAAAAATCAACAAGATTCCATAGACTGGGGGAAAAAAATACAGACATATATCACGGCCTGCTGGAGTATAGTAAACACAGAAAATATTTTAAAGCAAGAATGTTGAAGATATATATTTTTGTTTTGCAAATTTGCCGTCATTGAACAGAAACCAAGATGGAGATTTCATTGCAACTAATTAGAAATTCCTCTTTCAGGTATGTAATAAACGATCTTCGCACAACTACGTTTCGCTTTTTCAAACTTTTCCTCGAACATGAAAACTTCAACATACCCCTCTTGTAACGCATATTACTATTAATGTTGTCTATCATCTGATATCTTCTTCTGCCACGAATCCTTCTGCTTTTCACCATTTTTTCAGTGCATCCTTCCTTTACAAATAAAGCCATTTAAAAATATTTACTATTTACAAACATTTTATATGAACCTAACACGAAGAAATTCATTAATATCGTATATCATAATATGACAAAGGCACCAATAAATAATTCTGATGTCGTAAACTAAGGCGAATTAGTAATTTTTACTGTAATAAACATAACTCATTATATCAAAAAATGCTGTAAGTAGAAAGTGGGAAAAATACACTCCGAGGTAAACCTGTTTCATAAATAAAATAGAAAAGTACACACTAATTAATTAATCAATCAATCAGAAGGAACTGTGACAAACATAAGACGGAGTTACGTAAAGAATATTGAAATATACTTTTTCAAACAACGAAATATGGATAAACTATTGGAGAACTTAATAAAAATTACGATTTCGAAGACGTAGCACTTGCAGCAATAAATGACCACTTCAGACTGTTCGACTCGTCGAATAGGGAATGATATAGCGAGGATGACTGTGTGCATTTCATTAGCCATGGGATCTTCTTCTCCTCTTGTAAACGTTTTTACTTCAGTTTTGCCACTACTACTATAGCGTCTGATGGATACACTATGCTTTATTAGGGACAGACTATTTCATTATTAATTTCAAAATTGATAAAAGTAAGTAATGTAGCGAGACGGGAAGCAAATCGTATGCTTATGAATAAAAAGAGAGATTACTTGAAGGAAAAGCTGAATGAAGTAGAAACAAATAGTAAAAATAAAAACATTAGAGATTTATATAAGGGCATAAAGGAATTCAAGACTGGATATCAGGCAAGGGTAAACTTGATCAAGAATGAGAAAGGTGACTTGCTTGCAGACGCTCATTTAATCCTGAAGAGATGGAAAAACTATTTTGGACAACTATTAAATATACATAGACCAAATAGAAATGATCGGGACGAAATTGAAATACAAACTGCTGAGTCATTTATACCCGAACCCACACTTTCTGAAGTCGAAATTGCAATAGAAAATCTGAAAAATTATAAGTCTCCAGATATCGATCAAATTCCAGCAGAATTAATACAAGAGGGTGGAAGCGCATTATCTAACGAAATTTATAAGCTTGTACTTGCTATTTGGGAAAAGGAAATTGTAGCAGAACAATGGAAGGAGTCCATAATCGTATCTGTCTTTAAGAAGGGGCACAAGACTAACTGTAGTAACTTTCGAGGAATATCACTTTTGTTGACGTCATAAAAAATTTTGTCCAATATTCTTTTCAGAAGATTAACTCCATATGTAGATGAAATTATTGGGGATCATCAGTGTGGTTTTAGGCGTAATAGATCAACTATTGACCAGATATTTTGTATTCGACAGATAATGGAGAAAAAATGGGAGTATAAGGGTACAGTGCATCAGTTATTCAAAGATTTCAAAAAGGCATATGACTCGATTAAGAGAGAAGTTTTATATGATATTCTTATTGAATATGGTATTCCTAAGAAACTAGTTCGATTAATTAAAATGTGTCTCAGTGAAACATACAGCAGCAGAGTTCGTATAGATCAGTTTCTGTCAGATGCGTTTCCAATTCACTGTGGGCTAAAGCAAGGAGATGCACTATCACCTTTACTTTTTAACTTTGCTCTAGAGTATGCCATTAGGAAAGTCCAGGATAACAGAGAGGGTTTGGAATTGAACGGGTTACATCAGCTGCTTGTCTATGCGGATGACGTGAATATGTTAGGAGAAAATACACAAACTATTAGAGCATGGCTGGGCAACAAGAGCGGATTCTACTCTCTCACGGGGAGCCATATGATATCTCTTCATCCCCTTTCTCCCCTGTCGAACACCGCGCAGCGTTGATTCAGTGACCGATGAATATTAAGCGTCCCCGTTTAGAGTCTATAATTCCGCTCCCGACGCCCAGCGCTGGATTAGAGAAAACACGGGAATTTTACCTGAAGCAAGTAAAGAGATAGGTTTGGAAGTAAATCCCGAAAAGACAAAGTATATGATTATATCTCGTGACCAGAATATTGTACGAAATGGAAATATAAAAATTGGAAATTTATCTTTTGAAGAGGTGGAGAAGTTCAAATATCTTGGAGCAACAGTAACAAATATAAATGATACTCGGGAAGAAATTAAACACACAATAAATATGGGAAATGCCTGTTATTATTCGGTTGAGAAGCTTTTATCATCTAGTCTGCTGTCAAAAAATCTGAAAGTTACAATTTATAAAACAGTTATATTACCGGTTGTTCTTTATGGTTGTGAAACTTTGACTCTCACTTTGAGAGAGGAATATAGGTTAAGGGTGTTTGAGAATAAGGTGCTTAGGAAAATATTTGGGGCTAAGAGGGATGAAGTTACAGAAGAATGGAGAAAGTTACACAACACAGAACTGCACGCATTGTATTCTTCACCTGACATAATTAGGAACATTAAATCCAGACGTTTGTAGCACGTATGGGCGAATCCATAAATGCATATAGAGTGTTAGTTGGGAGGCCGGAGGGGAAAAAGACCTTTAGGGAGGCCGAGACGTAGATGGGAGGATAATATTAAAATGTATTTGAGGGAGGTGGGATATGATGATAGAGAATGGATTAATTTTGCTCAGGATAGGGACCAATGGCGGGCTTATGTGAGGGTGGCAATGAACCTCCAGGTTCCTTAAAAATCAGTAAGTAGTAAGTAATGTAGCACTCCTAACTTAAGTTAATGAAGAGTTTTAAGAGAACCATTATTAGTTAAGTTGGTGTGTGCGAGAGAGACTGAAAACAGAATACGAATACGTTCATAAAAGAGTTCCTAGATGACAAGATCTGTAGCATTATCGAAGGAACTAAAAATCAACAGGAATGTGGAATGGGCCCCTTTTCCACTCGGCTCCTCAATTCTATTTACAGTGTCGTCCTTCTATCTTCTATGGAGAAGACAAAGAACTCAAAAATACTTTCATCCAGAGTCCGTGGATATCCACGGACTCTTTCATCCACTGCTCTGCTTTCATCAACGAGCTACAAATTTACTTCAAACTCGTTGGCTTTCATCAATACACCAGAGCACTCTGTCTCAAAACACTATTACTACTTTCATTTGTAAGCCTTGTACCAGTTCTGCCATCTGATGACAGAAAGAGAAACCTATTTACTGTTTCATACCGAAGTGATACCACAATCTACTATATACAGTCACGAAGCTTGAGTTTTGAGGGTGCTAGAAACAATAGACTGTGCCGGTACTATTTCGCATTGCCTGTAATGAGGAGATATTAGCGATCCTAGTGGTGAGCAACTATCTAATGTTGGCATATTTACTACACATTAAGCTTCGTGACTATATATACTAGACTGTGGTGATACTTCGTAATTTTGAGATAAGGTGTACGATTATATACTCCTGCCAGTTACCTTTCTTATGGTGAAGTATTAAATTAATTGGGATACGCCAAAGCTCTCACATTGCACACTAAAAATTAATCCTTAGTGGGAAAGAAAGCTTTCTCAGTAAATAAATGGCACATCTCAACTGTATGGACTTCTGTTTGCGTCCACTATACGTTCATGGTGTTATAATCCACTAACTCTTTCACAAGACAAAACAAAAATTTTCATATTGTTGCTCTTTGGATTTACTTTGTAAAAATGAAAGTTTTCGATTCAATCATACATAGATTTATCCTACCAGGACATAAATAAATAAAAATCATCATTATCCCATTTTTTTTAATTTCCATATATGAAAAAACATTCGAACTACTAAGGATCAAGAATTTGCAGGTAAACTTTAAGCACTATATTTAATAAATTCTAAAAAAATGAAGTCTTAAAGTTAAAAATCCGCAAATCTTTAAAAACAAACATAAAATGTCATTTTCCTCAAAATTAACTTTTGCCGTTATTCTTCTGAGCGCCTCAATTTGGAAGTGTGTGATATCGTGGTATGATTTGAAATGAAAGAAGCAAAGAATATTCATCCAGTGTTTCTGAAAAATTCAGCAATGGTCACACTCACCTTTCCCGCCGCGATCAATTTGACATCAGAACACATGACTTACTTTCTTGCAGTGGTAAACAATGAGTCGGAATATACAATTCAAACTCCAGAACCCAGGATATCATCAACCGGATATGGAATGGAATTTAATTTCGGAGGAGGGCACTACGATCCAGAAGTGCGCTAACCTTCAAGCTAGGCGCATTCTCAGACCCACATCGGCTGACTACACTAAGATTCGCTACGTACCCAGGTTTCAAGCAGAAAACCCCACTCGTCCCTAGACCAGCTCCCTCCTTGCGTCGCCAACCGGCGTCCGGGAAATACTATGGAATGAGGACGAAATGGAGAAATGTAGACGGAATGATACGATCTTGTCGTCCACAAGTGTCCCTATGGATTTTTCAATAAAAACTCCCAGGCGTGAGCGGGACTCGAACGCCGACAATCTGAGTGAGAGGCTGGTCAGACTACTCAGACACAGCTGGGATTACCGATCGGATAAAAGACAGCATAACAACATACTCAATACCAGTGTCGTGCATTATTTCAAGCACTATGTTCGGTTCAAGTTTGTCGAGCGTGACAAGAACCGAAGTCTGCTCTGAAGCATCAGATCTATCCAGCTCACTCAAACCAGCCCCTTCAAACTCGCTGGACTCACCTACCCTCCACTCCCATCCTTTCATGCTTTTAACTTCGTACGAATTTTATAACAATCTTCTGAAGTTTTATATAGATGTAAGGACAGATAATTTTTATTACAAAATTATCATTAAACATCGACAGAAATTGATGTACATATATAGGCATATCACATTTTCTTTTAAAAATATATGACAGTTGTTACTATACCGATTACCGACAGAAAGTAGCTTTAATTACATTCTTCACATAATATTCAAATAAATCACAGTTGCTCGGTAACAATAGATATGTAGCTATATGGATGACGAAAGTATTACAACTTGAACACATAATATAAAATAAATTGTATAAGCCCATAAAAATAAATGATTTCATTTTCATACTACACATCGTTACAACTTATATCATCTGTCCTGTTAATATATAATTTAATTTTCATACTACACATAATTCGTTGTAGAATGCAATATCCAACCTGAGAATAAATAACATTATTTCATTTTCAAATTATACATAATAAACTTACAGTACACCTGTTAATAAATAGAAAAAAATAATTGTCATATATAATTACAACTTATACTTTCCACTCTGTTAATAAATAATATCCAACCTGTTAAATAAATGTTTTTATTTTCATAATATTATACATAATTATAACATACTATCCTGCCTGTTAAAAAAAAGTAAATTATTTGATTTTCATACTACACATCATCGTCGTGTATGACAGACACTATGTTCGGTTCATTTGGTCGAGTATGGCGAAGATCGATATTAAATTTGCCGATGTTCGCTTTGCAGGAGGAGGTCTGTCATGTTTGCTCACCAATATTATGAAAATATTTGCTGTTCTCCTCTCCCATCCCTTCTTGCTTTAAACTAGCATCGTGCATTATAGGCGTTATGTTCAGTTCAAGTTTGTCTAGTACAGCGAAGTTCGATATTCGCCGATGTTAGCTCTGCAGGAGGAGGCCTGTCGTGTTTGATCCATCTTATTCGCTGTCTTCTACTCCCACCCCTTCATGTTTTAACTGCTTAAGGATTTTAGCACAGATCTTGCGACTAGTTTGTCATATGTTTGAACATTGCAGGACACTATTTTAAACCGCTTAAGGATTTGAGCGCGTATCTTGCGATTAGTTTGTCATATGAAATAAGACGAAGTTTGTAATGTCTTGATTTCCTTCCTCATGTTTGAACATTGCACAATACTAATCGATACTATGAACATATATCTATACTAATAATAAATCTGTAGCCGAAATGTTTCTGGTAATTTTCGATTGGTCCTAGCATATATAATTAACCACCCTGAAACCGAAAATCGCTTTCTTGAAATTTTTGTTTGTATGTCTGTCTGTCTGTATGTTTGTTACCTTTTCACGCGATAATGGCTGAACGGATTTCGATGAAAATTGGAATATAAATTAAGTTCGCTGTAACTTAGATTTTAGGCTATATGACATTTAAAATACATTATTTAAAAGGAGGGTTATAAGGGGGCCTGAATTAAATAAATCGAAATATCTCGCTTATTATTGATTTTTGTGAAAAATGTTACATAACAAAAGATTCTTTAAAAATATTTTGCGATAAGTTTTATTCCTTGAAAAATTTTGATAGGAATGATATTTAATGAGATAAATGAGTTTTAAAATTAAAATAACTGCCATCTAAGGCTGTGTAATGAATTAAAAAACAAATTACTTCGTCTATAAGGGGTCTTGGACAGCAACAATCGAAAGCTGTGTTTGTATGAAGTAATATCGGAAGCTAAATTAACCGATTTGTATAATTAATTATTATTTCACCGTTGGAAAGTGTAGTTTCTCTAGATGGACATAATGCTATAATGTTATTACAGTAACTTCTGATATAATATAATATAATATAATATAATATGTAATATTATATAATATAATTTAAGTTATTTGAAGGGTTCAGAACCATAGTGGGCCAAGCGCCATTTACTGAATACGTAGAAAACAAGGGTTAAAATTAAGTTATTACCATAATTCAATGGAAACCTATAACAAGTAAAATAAAATATACACATTAAACCTAATGATGCCAATCTTCATTAAACTGTGGTTTCATGTAATAAAAATTAAGAAACATGTTAAAGGAATTGTCATTGCACCAAATGAGTGTCTCTGGACCAAAATGATCGCATATTACTTATTTGGATGCAATTTAAATTAAGTAACATATTAAACGATTTATCCATCTATCAAACACGAATGTTCCCTGCATCAAATGTCCTATTTTAATTATGTAATTACTTTATATTTATTTCTAACGGGTGCAGCGGAGCGCACGGGTACGGCTAGTTTTTAATATAATTTGTTTGATTTATTTATATGTATTTTTTGTCACTGCTTAGTCATATTAATAACAACAAAAATTACCTATACTTATTACTATGCGTAACTTCACAAGAGATATGCCTGGCATCCTTATACAGCTAAAACATAAAGGCGTAGGGAGAGGAGGAATTGAGAAGAAAGGCACCGAACGTATGTAAGGAAGAGGGAAAATTGAACAAACGCAAAGGGAGCTTCGGTTCTACAGAGACTCGGCAAACTTGAGCCGAACATAAGGCCTCTGACCGGTTTTCAACAGACTCGGTATTTTAGTTTAAATGCTTCATTTCCACGTACTGCTGGAAGCCTAAGGAGTAGCGCGAAGTTCATACTATCTTAATATCCCCCTCATGTTCGAACATTGCACGACACTAGTTCCGACAATACCATCTCATTTCAGTACAAAAGTCATTAAAGCACCTCCATGCCCCCAAGCGTCTTCATGGCGTGTATAGGGGATACCTTTACCTTAATCTTACATCATGGGAAATATAGTAAATTTAATCACATGATCCTAAAAATTACAAATTTTTTACGTTTTGGAATTATAAAGAAAGTCTTTTTGAGTGCAATCCAGAAACGAAAGTTGATCTTACTTCGTTGCAGAATAAATAATTCCATTTGTGTATAGCTGTTTAATGACAGTGCAAGAAAATAAACAGCTGTAATAGTAATTCGCTTGCCAGTGCAAGAAAATAAACAGGTCTGATAGTAATTCGCTACGTGATGAACTGTCAGTGCAAGAAAATAAATAGCTATACAGTAATTCGCTACATGATGAACTGCCAGTGCAAGAAAATAAACAGCTATACAGTAGTTCGCTACGTGATGAAATGCCAGTGCAAGAAAATAAACAGCTATACAGTAGTTCGCTACGTGATGAACTGCCAGTGCAAGAAACTAAACAGATGTAATAGTAATTCGCTACGTGATGAACTGTCAGTGCAAGAAACTAAACAGATGTAATAGTAATTCGCTACGTGATGAACTGCCAGTGCAAGAAAATAAACAGCTATACAGTAGTTCGCTACGTGATGAAATGCCAGTGCAAGAAAATAAACAGCTATACAGTAGTTCGCTGCGTGATGAACTGCCAGTGCAAGAAACTAAACAGATGTAATAGTAATTCGCTACGTGATGAACTGTCAGTGCAAGAAACTAAACAGATGTAATAGTAATTCGCTACGTGATGAACTGCCAGTGCAAGAAAATAAACAGATCTGATAGTAATTCGCTACGTGATGAACTGCCAGTGCAAGAAAATAAATGGATAATGGATAATTTATTGTATAATAGATCACAGACACATTACATACAACAATTTTACACAAAGATACATTATTATATAATTGTTTAAATACAATTTCTACAGTTAACTGCCAGTGCAAGAAACTAAACAGATGTAATAGTAATTCGCTACGTGATGAACTTTCAGTGCAAGAAACTAAACAGATGAAATAGTAATTCGCTACGTGATAAACTGCCAGTGCAAGAAAATAAATGGATAATGGATAATTTATTGTATAATAGATCACAGACACAATACATACAACAATTTTATACAAAGATATATTATTATATAATTATTTAAATACAATTTCTACATTTTACCTATTTACATAATTTGTTTTATCTTGTACTAGCTTTTTAGTTATTGTGCAAGACTCAACTCATTCTAGAATATTGGTACCATCAGTATTGGTTTACCCTCCTAAGATGTACTTCCCTCTTCAATATGCAATGTGCGGCTAGCGTATCTAAATCATCTCTAATTCTAGTTTCTTCCATACCTCTTTCCTTACAAAAATATTTATACAATTCATACAAGCTCTTTCTCGTAGGTAAGCCTTCATTCCTTAATTTTATTTCATAATATTCTTTTGACGTACCTTCAAAACTATTAAATTTAGAAATAAAAAAGATAGCCAAATAATTTCTAACTAAGTCAAATATGTTATTATCTGTGAGTCTAGAAAAAGTGTACTTTCCGAAATTGAATTTATTAGTCAGCTCAGTAACTGTACTTTCCCTTAATACTTCCTTCCTTCTATTTTTTAATTTTGCAATCTTCTCCGGTATTTTATTTTCCGTGTATTTCTTTATTATTAAGGGGTGTTGACTTTCCTCGTATTTCTCCATACATCGACACTTGCTACTTTCTTCCATGCATAATTTTACAACTATAACACAAGAAAGAGAAAGAACAATATATATATATATACACTACAATTATTTCACTATTTATTTATACATTTCTTAATTACTTTCGTTCACATCTATTTCATTTATTCTATCCATTCTAATTTTTTTTAACCAAAAAGAGATATAAACCTAATTGCTTTTGCAATTTTATGTTATTAATGTTCATGAGCTTTTTTATAGCTATTTCTTTATTAATTTGAAGGAAGTTTTCTTTTATAAACTTCTTACGTATATCTTCAGTATTTTGACATTCCAGAACAATGTGAATGTCATCTTCTCTCCTTCCACACAATGGGCATGTGCCTTGAGGTATATTGCCTCTATTATTTCTTAATTTCCAAATCCCCAGTCTAAACCAAGCTAGTCCAAATCTTTCCTTCATATTCGCATTTTCTATATATGTACTCCTTCCCCATATTTTTTATATTCATTAAAAAATATTAGGGATCGCATTTCATTGTTACTACTGAAATAATTTTGCCTAGTTAAATTTTTACATCTTGATTTAATTAGATTTAGGCATGCTGACATTTCTTGTAGCTAAACTATTCCATAACCACCCTAGCCCAATTTTAAAGATGTAAATTTTAATATTCATTATTGCTTTATTTGTCGTATTATCAATTTGATTTAATAAATATTGTTTCATAAACTTATTTTTCTCACTTTGGATTCTTTTAACTAAGTATTTTGTGCTTCTGACTAATATTGTGCTCATGATACTGTCCATTCCCATTTCTATTCTGGCAGCATTATTTGAAGAATTTAAACTAAAATTTAATACTTTTTTACAATAAGTTGCTCTTATTCTATTTAATTTCTTTATAGCTTTATCTTCTAAACCCCATATCTCACATCCATATAATAATCTAGATTCAACCGTAGTAAATTCTATTAAGCATATTAACCTTGATGTTGGGCATTTTATACATAGTACCGTCTATAATCTTTACAGTTTCCCTACCAACATTATACTGTATATATTATTTATTTGATATGACCATTCTCCTTTGTAGTTTATATTTATTCCGAGGTATTTTAAGTTCGTCGTTGTTTTTAAGTTAAATTCTTTGATAAGTATATTTTCAGACACTAATCGTTTACACCATACCTGCACAAACAGCGCTCAACGAGCGCGCGCGCTCCTTCCGAGCGGGAGAGCTGTGTTTACCGCTCGCCGAAACGGAGAGGAAGATACGTCAGAATGACATAGACTTGCTATAGGTAGAGGAGAGGGAAATGACCACTCAGTTATCTAATGGAGTGCAGTGTGTAGGCCTATTCTCAGTAACTGTTTCACGTTGCTTACCTACTGCTACAGTACAGTATGGAGGAATATAAAAGACGGAACATAACATTTAACGATATACAGCTCGAACTTTTGATCTTCAATGTGACCTAAGGGCTAAAGATCGTTTGAATAATACTACTAGTCTGGTTGAGTTTTACAAGACTAAACATTAGCAATAATATCCATGACGACACAGGCTGACTGTGAAAATGATTGCTATGTTTGGCTCAACATTTATATTTGTGAGCAACTGTTTTCTATAATCAACTTTAACAAAGGCAGACATCGAATATCTGTAACTGATGTTTCATTACGATCAGTAGGCTACTGTTCCTTTCAGCTGCCAACAGCATAAAACCTCGTTTTGATATACTGATAAATAAAAATATTACAAAATGATATTGTACATTTAAGTAGCTATAGAATTTCTATTATTTCTGTAAAATAAATATTTCTTTATTAATTAATACTAATCCAAGATAGTTTTTCAAACACTGAACGGGAATTCATTTCATAAACACTAGTAATACTACTTCGTTTTCTGTATATTTTGTACGATATCACCCCTTCTTCCAGTCCACCCTTATACGGAGCGCAGCTAATATCTGCATTCCGCTCATGAGCCGGCTCGGAGAGCGCAAACCTTGTGCAGGCCTGGTTTACACCCTTGTTTACATATTAACAGTTTTGTTTTATCTTTGTTTAACTTCAGGTCCCAGTTTAAGCAATATTTATCCATAGTGTTTAATAATTTCCTCATACCTGTGACCTTTGTTGACAATAGAAGTGTATCATCAACAAATTGCAATGTAGGTGCTTGCACATTCCCAAAAGTAGGCCAGTGCCCGCATTTATTATCTATGTCGTCAGCTAAATCATTTACGTAACATATATGCAGTAAACCGCTGAGTGCGGATCCTTGATTTATTCCATTAGTCATGGGAATTTCACATTCGCTGTCTGCTCCCGTTACCTCATTTATTATAATGCAAGGATTTTCATACATCGTCTTTATATTTTTAATGAAATTATTACTCAGACCGATCTTCGCCAATTTAAAAAAACAGTTTTTTTCTATTTATAAAATCAAAAGCCTTTGATATGTCAACAAGGCAGCAATATAATTTCCCTCTCTTGTATTTAGTGTATTTGTTTACTAATTCATTAACTAATATTAAGCTATCTACAGTAGATGTTCCTTTTTTATATCCGAATTGTAAGTTGTTAATAATATTATGTTTATCCAACCAATTTGCAAATCTCTGTGCAATCAGGCTTATATATAATTTACTAAGGCTGGATAATATAGAGATACCTCGATAATTTCCAGGGTTATTCCTATCGCCTGTTCCTTTATAAATTGTAATTATTTTTGCACAAGTCCAATTTGCTGGATAATAGTTAGATTTTTTATTTTATTAAATAGTTTTAATATCATTTGTTGATATTTGTTTTTTGTCATAATTTTTTTTCCAGAAAATTGTTGGTATTTCATCGCTACCCGCCCCTTTGCTCTTCGCTTTTTTATTAATACTTGTAGTTCTTTAATTTTACATACTAGGTTCAAAAAGTTCCCGGAATTTGCTAGTATCATAGAAACAACGTACCTTAAACACTATTCTACAGCATTCCCTTCAAAATAGTTGCCTTCCGCAACAACACACTTTTGCCAACGCTTGTAGAGTTCCTGGAAGCAGGCCTGGAAGCCATTTTGTGAAACCCGTCTTAGTGCTCTCGTAGCGTTTGCGATAACCTCTTCAGCATTGAATCTCCGTCCTTTCAGATGACTTTTCAGACGGGGAAACAGAAAGTAATCAGGTGGTGAGAGATCAGGAGAGTATGGTGGGTGATCCAAAACAGTTATGTTGTGCCTGGCAAGAAAATTCTTTACAATAATTGCGCGATGAGCAGGTGCATTGTCATGCATAAGGAACCAGTTGTTTTCTACCCACTTTTCTGGACGTTTTCTTCTCACTGCGTCCCGGAGGCGACGGAGGATTTCTACGTACAATTCTTTCGTTACAGTACGACCTTGTGGAATGAACTCATGGTGTATGAGACCCTGAGAGTCGAAGAAAACTTCCAACATAACTTTGCCTTTGGAAGTGTCCCTAGGAAATTTTTGCTTCCGAGGAGATGTTTTCGATTTCCACTCAGATGACTGTCGTTTAGGGACTGGGTCGTACAAGTAGCACCAAGTTTCATCACCGGCAATAATTTTGTTTAAGAAATCACCATCTTCATCAGCCATACTGATCATGTCCCCAGCAAGAGTCATTCTTGTTTCTTTCTGTTCTGCCGACAACATTTTCGGAACTAACTTCTGAGACACGTAATGCATGTTGAGATGCTTGTAAAGAACATTGTGTACACTTCCGACTGATATTCCGACCTCTGCTACTATCTCTTTTATGGTTTTACGTCGGTCGTCCCTCACAACATTACGCACACGCTGAGCGATTGCTTCATTTGTTGCAGTTGTTGGTCGGCCACTGCGTACGTCATATTTGATGCTATCGCGGCCACCAGAAAAGCGTTTATGCCAGGCATACACTTGAGTTTTTTTCATTGCTGCTTCGCCATATGCTTCTTCCAACAATCTTAATGTCTCTGCAGGAGTTTTGTGTAACAAAACACAGAACTTGATGTTTCTACGTTGCTCTGTGGACATAATTACAAAATGCGACGAACAAACAAAACACTATGATAAACAATTGCCTACAACTCAA
Organism: Periplaneta americana; assembly: GCF_040183065.1. Classification (NCBI taxonomy): domain Eukaryota; kingdom Metazoa; phylum Arthropoda; class Insecta; order Blattodea; family Blattidae; genus Periplaneta; species Periplaneta americana. Next base: position 63,012,160 of record NC_091124.1, on the reverse strand, counting down.
AACGCTCAAAACCAACAATCGCCATTATCAACAAACTTTAAGGAAATGACATCATGAATGTTACCAACAAAACAAATGTATAATATCCCTTGTTATATATTAATACCAAAAATGGTAGTAAAATTCCGGGAACTTTTTGAACCCAGTAGTATAATCACAATCTAAGTCATTGTTATATTTATTCATTGGTCCTATAATATTTTTAATTCTCTATTTATATCCCCTTTATTATATATATATATATATATATATATATATATATATATATATATATTATAGAAATATTCCCTCCATTTAATCTTATCAATTTTTTTGTTTGTGCTTGCATTTAATTTAGTGCTTTTTAGATATTTCCAAACTTCATTTATGTTATTGTTATTTATCCAATTATTTTTTTTTTGGATTCTTTCATAAGGAAACTTTGTTTTTTGTTAATTATCAAGTCTTTATAATTTTTTCTTTTGTCTACATAGTCCTGTTTGTCCTCTTCTCTTTGTGTCTTTTTCCAACGATAAAATTTTTTTAAATAAATTAGTTCTTTCCTGCTTACATTCGTCATTAAACTATGTTCTAATTTTTGCATGCACATACTTTGTTTCGTCTCGAATCATGTCGATGCCCGCGTTTTTTTACAATTTTATATAATAACTCCATGGCATTTTTTATCTTATTTTTATCACAAAAAAACTCAAAACCAATACTTAATATTTCACATATTTTGCTATTTAACCTAATATTTTTTTTTTTTGCCTTATAATTTTCCCATATATACTGTCGTTTTTTTTTGTATTATTTATATTTATCTTATCCAAGAGATTATTTTTCATTTTTCTAATATTTATTTCATTTAAAATTTCAAAATGCATATTGATAATAAGACTAAGATGGTGACTATAGCTAGTCATATCTATCTTAAAGCTTTCTATTAATTCTAGTATATCATATGAACATAGACCTAAGTCAATTACACTGCTTCCATTTTTAGAAATATACGTGAAGTTATCAGATCTACCGCAGCGGAAATTTCCATTAAGGATATATAAATTATTTTCATTACAGAAATTAATTAATTTCCTACCTTCATTATTTATATGTTTATCCATACTTCTTCTTTTTATATTAATGTTATCAAATATATTTTCTAGTGGATTATGATAATTACTGTTCAATTCTCCTATGCGCGCGTTAAAATACCCAAAAATTATATACTTAATGTTTCCTACATTTCCCGCAAATGATTCCATTCCCTGATTTAATTTAACGAAAATCTCATTATTATGATATTTTGAATTATGTGGAGGGTTATAACCACTTCTGTCATAATTTTTAGGTCGTTCTTACACAAATCATTCTGTAACCATACGACATTCATTATCTTTGATTTTTTTATAGTAACAATATTTTTCCATTCCTCCTTAATAATTACTGCTATTCCTCCTTGCTCCCTTCCAAATTTATGGTATCTACAACCTTCCACCAACCAGCAAAAGTGACCATTTATATTTAATACAAACTTATTGGGAAGCCACGTTTCCACTAGTAATATCAAGTCATTATTACCTAATATATTAACCAACTCTTTTCCTTCAATTTTATTTCTTAAGCCTTCTACATTGTTGCGCAATATTCTCAAAGTATGACTACCCACATCTAGTTAGATATTATTCTTTCTGATTGGTGGGAAGTTTAATTGATATTGATGTCTTTCCCTTAATTGATAATTATGATCTGTATTTAGCATAGCCTTGGTTTTGATTGATCTGTTTTAGCTCTAAGAAATTCTCTATTTGCCAATTTACCTCTTAAGATATCCCCATTGCTAGCACTCTCCTCAGCTGCCGACACACTTCTGGATCTCCCCATAGTAGTCTCCACCCGTCCTCTTGATCGCCTCATATCTCCAATCCTGCTGTTTCCCTCCATTTGCTCCTCAGGATTGGCTCCTTTGTGTCCTTTTGGCTTGTCCGCTGTTTCCACGTGATGTCTTCCCTCTTCATTATTATATCTTCCCTCATGAGTAGTGTTTTTCTCGATGTCCGCCTTACTAAAGAAGTCTCTAATATCCCCATCTTTGGATGGCCCAGATAATCTTCTACCGTTGTTTTCCGCCAGCTCACTCCTGCGTGTAGAATCTCCTTCTTGCTCGTTCCTTTCCAAACTTTTAGATTTTCTGCCATTTTATATACTTCTACTCCTCCATGCTCGTTGAGGTGATGCAGATCTGTTTCTATATGTCAGATTTTTATTTCGACCATATTCATTTTCTTTCATTATATCTTCTACGCTGTGCCGCATGAAAAATTCCATATCAAATATGTTCCCATTTATCCTCAATTTATCTTTTATCATTACCGCTCTCAAACCTTTTTTCCGCGCTTCTTTCAGTATCGGTATTAATTTCTTTCTAGTATCCCTAATCTCCTTCATATAATCATTATCAATATTTATTCTTGCTCCCCGCAGTCGCTGCGCATTCATAATAATGTGCTCTTTGACAAAATAGCTGTTGAATTTCACAACAATCGGGCGATTTCTTCCTCGACCCACCCTGTATGCATTATTTATAGCACTTTCTTCCAAATTTAGCCCAAAATATCTTGTAAGGAACTCCAGCACCAAATAGCACGTATCTAATGCTCTTTCATAATAGTCTTCCTCTATATCGTAAATTACAATGTTATTTACTTTATTTTCACTTTCCATTCTACTTACTGCAGCCTTTAATATGCATTGCTCCTTGATTACATCACTCAATTTGTTTTCAACATCCGTGTGTTTGTTAATTAGTGTGTCTACATCAGCAGCTACTTTTCTTAGGAGAACACTTACATTTTGGCGGTCTTCTCTCATTTCCTTCATATAGTCCTTCAACTCCTTCTTGAATCCCTCATCGCAGCTGTCTCTTGAGTCCATGTTGCTCGGTCCCGGATTTAGCTCCACGTTTTCAATAATTAGTAGCACTGCTAACACCGCCGCTGATATAATTGTGCAGTAACCTACTTCACTCACCGCACTTACATCGCTTATAAACCTCCTTTGCCGCCTAGCATTGAAACATCCAATGCGTAACCTGTAGGTAATTACAGTAGGTCAACACCCATATTTGCTTATATTGCACTTCTAAAGAGCGTCTCCACAATACGTCTTTCCTCTTCACTTGCTGTCTATGAACTGAGTATAAGAAAATAAACAGCTATACAGTAATTCGCTACGTGATGAACTGCCAGTGCAAGAAACTAAACAGCTGTAATAGTAATTCGCTACGTGATGAACTGCCAGTGCAAGAAGAAAATAAACAGCTGTAATAGTAATTCGCTACGTGATGAACTGCCAGTACAAGAAACTAAAGAGCTGTAATAGTAATTCGCTACATGATGAACTGCCAGTGCAAGAAGAAAATAGACAGCTGTAATAGTAATTCACTACGTGATGAACTGCCAGTGCAAGAAACTAAACAGCTGTAATAGTAATTCGCTACGTGATGAACTGCCAGTGCAAGAAACTAAACAGCTCTAATAGTAATTCGCTACGTGATGAACTGCCAGTGCAAGAAACTAAACAGCTGTAATAGTAATTCGCTACGTGATGAACTGCCAGTGCAAGAAGAAAACAAAAAGCTGTAATAGTAATTCGCTACATGATGAACTGCCAGTGCAAGAAGAAAATAAACAGCTGTAATAGTAATTCACTACGTGATGAACTGCCAGTGCAAGAAACTAAACAGCTGTAAAAGTAATTCCCTACATGATGAACTGCCAGTGCAAGAATCTAAACAGCTGTAATAGTAATTCGCTACGTGATGAACTGCCAGTGCAAGAAAATAAACAGCTGTAATAGTAATTCGCTACGTGATGAACTGCCAGTGCAAGAAAATAAACAGCTGTAATAGTAATTCGCTACATGATGAACTGCCAGTGCAAGAAGAAAATAAACAGCTGTATTAGTAATTCGCTACGTGATGAACTGCCAGTGCAAGAAAATAAACAGCTGTAATAGTAATTCGCTACGTGCTGAACTGCCGGTGCAAGAAACTAAAGAGCTGTAATAGTAATTCGCTACATGATGAACTGCCAGTGCAAGAAAATAAACAGCTGTAATAGTAATTCGTTACGTGATGAACTGCCAGTGCAAGAAAATAAACAGCTGTAATAGTAATTCGCTACGTGCTGAACTGCCAGTGCAAGAAACTAAAGAGCTGTAATAGTAATTCGCTACATGATGAACTGCCAGTGCAAGAAGAAAATAAACAGCTGTAATAGTAATTCGATACGTGATGAACTGCCAGTGCAAGAAAATAAACAGCTGTAATAGTAATTCACTACGTGATGAACTGCCAGTGCATGAAAATAAACAGCTGTAATAGTAATTCGCTACATGATGAACTGCCAGTGCAAGAAACTAAACAGCTGTAATAGTCATTCGCTACGTGATGAACTGCCAGTGCAAGAAAATAAACAGCTGTAATAGTAATTCGCTACGTGCTGAACTGCCAGTGCAAGAAACTAAAGAGCTGTAATAGTAATTCGCTACATGATGAACTGCCAGTGCAAGAAGAAAATAAACAGCTGTAATAGTAATTCGCTACGTGATGAACTGCCAGTGCAAGAAAATAAACAGCTGTAATAGTAATTCGCTACGTGATGAACTGCCAGTGCAAGAAACTAAACAGCTGTAATAGTAATTCGCTACATGATGAACTGCCAGTGCAAGAAAATAAACAGCTGTAATAATAATTCGCTACGTGATGAACTGCCAGTGCAAGAAACTAAACAGCTGTAATAGTAATTCGCTACATGATGAACTGTCAGTGCAAGAAACTAAACAGCTGTAATAGTAATTCGCTACATGATGAACTGCCAGTGCAAGAAGAAAATAAACAGATGTAATAGTAATTCGCTACGTGATGAACTGCCAGTACAAGAAACTAAAGAGCTGTAATAGTAATTCGCTACATGATGAACTGCCAGTGCAAGAAGAAAATAAACAGATGTAATAGTAATTCGCTACGTGATGAACTGCCAGTGCAAGAAACTAAACAGCTGTAATAGTAATTCGCTACATGATGAACTGCCAGTGCAAGAAACTAAACAGCTGTAATAGTAATTCGCTACGTGATGAACTGCCAGTGCAAGAAACTAAACAGCTGTTATAGTAATTCGCTACGTGATGAACTGCCAGTGCAAGAAACTAAAGAGCTGTAATAGTAATTCGCTACATGTTGAACTGCCAGTGCAAGAAAATAAACAGCTGTAATAGTAATTCGATACGTGATGAACTGCCAGTGCAAGAAAATAAACAGCTGTAATAGTAATTCACTACGTGATGAACTGCCAGTGCATGAAAATAAACAGCTGTAATAGTAATTCGCTACATGATGAACTGCCAGTGCAAGAAACTAAACAGCTGTAATAGTCATTCGCTACGTGATGAACTGCCAGTGCAAGAAAATAAACAGCTGTAATAGTAATTCGCTACGTGCTGAACTGCCAGTGCAAGAAACTAAAGAGCTGTAATAGTAATTCGCTACATGATGAACTGCCAGTGCAAGAAGAAAATAAACAGCTGTAATAGTAATTCGCTACGTGATGAACTGCCAGTGCAAGAAAATAAACAGCTGTAATAGTAATTCGCTACGTGATGAACTGCCAGTGCAAGAAACTAAACAGCTGTAATAGTAATTCGCTACATGATGAACTGCCAGTGCAAGAAAATAAACAGCTGTAATAATAATTCGCTACGTGATGAACTGCCAGTGCAAGAAACTAAACAGCTGTAATAGTAATTCGCTACATGATGAACTGTCAGTGCAAGAAACTAAACAGCTGTAATAGTAATTCGCTACATGATGAACTGCCAGTGCAAGAAAATAAACAGCTGTAATAGTAATTCGCTACGTGATGAACTGCCAGTACAAGAAACTAAAGAGCTGTAATAGTAATTCGCTACATGATGAACTGCCAGTGCAAGAAGAAAATAAACAGATGTAATAGTAATTCGCTACGTGATGAACTGCCAGTGCAAGAAACTAAACAGCTGTAATAGTAATTCGCTACATGATGAACTGCCAGTGCAAGAAACTAAACAGCTGTAATAGTAATTCGCTACGTGATGAACTGCCAGTGCAAGAAACTAAACAGCTGTTATAGTAATTCGCTACGTGATGAACTGCCAGTGCAAGAAACTAAAGAGCTGTAATAGTAATTCGCTACATGTTGAACTGCCAGTGCAAGAAAATAAACAGCTGTAATAGTAATTCGCTACGTGATGAACTGCCAGTGCAAGAAACTAAACAGCTGTAATAGTAATTCGCTACGTGATGAACTGCCAGTGCAAGAAACTAAACAGCTGTAATAGTAATTCGCTACGTGATGAACTGCCAGTGCAAGAAAATAAACAGATAGTAATTCGCTACGTGATGAACTGCCAGTGCAAGAAAATAAACAGCTGTAATAGGAATTCGCTACGTGATGAACTGAAATGTTAGGAAACGCTTAAGACGTAGAAATTATGTGCTTTTCATAACAATTCTTAAATAATTTACGCTTATAAATTTTATTTTAATATTCCAAATGTCTGTTGAAGTTTAACACTGATAAGAAAATCTGTACTTTGCGTTCATTTGGAAACTGGCAAATATAGTATTCTTATTCAGGATTTCTTGAGAAAATCCACATTGACAAGGCGTTACTTCCTTGAAATTTCTCAACTAAATCCGTGCGATTTTGTGTCGCAAACATGGGCGGTTTTTTCCCAATGAGCTTCTTAGAAGTTCGGACTCGCTGTGAACCTGGAAGAGCCTGTGGGCGACGTTGTTGCAATTATCCGTGCTCTGACCCTTTGTGACTGACGATGTCAAGTGTGACTGTGGGTGTTGCGATGTGCTGCTCACATGATGCAGACTATAAATCACTGGACACGAGTCTGACGCCAAGAGTTGTCACAGCATCACAGCCAACTCAAGGTACGTAAATCTTTACTTTACAACGTGTGGATTATTTTGAAGGTTAATTGTCCTGGATGTATTGAGATAATCGCAGAAAACTTAATTTACATAACTCTCTCAGTTAGCAATCTGAAGCCCCCGAATAGTGCCTACGTGTTCAATGATTCTCCGTCTTAAGTACAAATTCTCAGTGTATATGATATCAAAGTACAGGGTCTTTCATAAGTAACGAGTCTATCGAAAAATGAACTACAGTAAATGTACAAAGTATTCGCACGACGATTTTCTTACTACAAATTAAAACCTAAATGAAGTACTGTTAACTCTTGATATGAAATGAACTGTTCACGTATAATAATAATAATAATAATAATAATAATAATAATAATAATAATAATAATAATAATAATAATAATGCAACACATAACAAATACACACAATACATTTTCATAATTTTGCTTGAAGGTTCTGTCATAAGTCAATAAATTGAATGCCTAACAAAATTACAGCGTAAAAAATAATCGCACACTCAACTCTGTTGACGAATAAAAGCACTCATGCAGAACGCAGTAGGCACATGGTACTAAGAAAACGCTCGTAATACATGTTCCAAGTCAGTTTGATTCTAGAATAACAAGTAGTATACAGCTATCACGTCAAATGGGACTAAGAGGGAAAGAAACCTCTAAAAAATAAAGGACTACTATCATTCGTCTGCGTAATCAATGTAAAACACCGAGTGAAATATCAACGATTGTGAATAGAGTTAAGTCAACCATCAAGGGAATCATAGACAGATATGGGGAAAGAAAATCGAACGAAAATTTAAGAAGTGGCCGGCAGAGAAAAATAAACGAATACAGTGGCAGAGCAATCATACGAAAAATTAAAAAGAATCGCTTATTAATGCCGCAGAGCTTCAATGTGATCTCGGTATAAGTGTATGTGACAGTACAATCCGAAATTACCTAAGGAGCAGCGAATACCATGGTAGAATCGCCCGTAGGAAATACTACATCAGTAAAGTTAATAATAATAAAAGATTAGACTTCGCTAAAACAAATCTTGACCGGCCCCAAAAATTTTGGAACAGAATGCTTTTGACTGTTGAAAGTAAGTTCATTATATTTCAGTCTGATGGGAGAAGTTTTGTGTGGAGAAAAAAAATGCTGAACTGGAAAAGAAAAATCTTCGTCCCACAGTGAAACACGGTGGAGGCTGAGTACTAGTATGGAGGTGCATGAGTTCAGCAGGAGTGGGAATGTTGGCTTTTATAGAGGGCAGTATGGATCACCAATGTTACATTGATATTCTGAAGGGTCATGTAGTGCCTAGTGCCCAAAAACTGGGCATCAGGGACAATTTCATATTCATGCAAGTCAACGACCCCAAACATACGGTCCACAATACTCGACTGTGGATTCTCTATAACATCCCTTCGGACCTTCAGACACCTTCCCAGTCACCAGATATCAACCCAATCGAGACCTTTGGGGCTTATTTAGAAAGAAGACTTAGAACCAGGCATATTACCAGCAAAGAGTATCTAGAGGCTGAAATCATAGAAGAGTGGAACAACATTTCAGCAAGTTTTACTTCCAATTTAGTTAATTCTATCCCCAGAAAGTTAGAGGTATTGTAAAATGCAAGGGCTACCTTACTAAGTATTGAAATTGAAAAGTAACTGACTAAAGTGTGACCAGTGTGCGAATACTTTTTGTTCCTATTTTTGTTTGATATCATGTGTTTTAATAAGATATAATTGTTTATTTTGAGAATTGTACAATTAATTTTGTGTTTATATGCAAACAAATAACAGAGAATGTATATACTTGTCCGTAACTTGTGTTTATATCTAAAAAGTTGAGAGTATAGAATTTGAAGCATATTTATTATTGTTATATATTTTTATTGCCCACCGTGCGAATACTTTTTACACTCACTGTATTTTTGATAATTCTTTCAAATGATGTTCATCCTCACGAGAAAGAACCCTTCCCGGTGCCGTACATTTGGAAACAAACACCCCATCCCCTCGCCGCCAGAGCTATTAAACGAAAGAATGTAAAAACAGTTTCAATTGTTGACAAATTATGGTGTACAATTTTCAAAATGTCTTCCGTTCTCCTGAGTGCACAAATGTAAGCGATGTATCAACTCTACATGGATTCTGGTGAGCATGTCAGGCATAACAATTTGTATCGTGTGTTCAATTCGTTCCACTAATTCAGGAATGGTGCGTGGCTTAGTCGTATAGACATGATCCTTGATGAATCCCCAGAAAAAGAAGTCCAAGGGAGTGAAATCAGGTGATCGCGGAGACCTTTGCGACCGATTCACCAGCCTGGAAACACTTCGTCTATGGAATAAACGCTTAATTTGAGCGACACTGTTTCCAAGTTCAAACCAGGCAGCAATTTTTCTTTTCTGCAGTAACGTTAAGCGGCTGCGTGGCATTTTACCATGCCAGTCTATTACAACAATGTGTATAGTCATGATCGTGTGCCATTATCCTATAGAAGGCCATGCTCAAGGTCATTTTAAGTCCTTGGCGTATAGAAGACCATGCTCCAGGTCATTTTAAGTTGGCAACAAATGCACATTACACATGGATAAGTAGCTTCCTCTGTCGGGTGTTTGTTTCCAAATCGACTGTACGGCACCGGGAAGGATTCTTTCTAGTGAGGATGAATATCATTTCAAAAAATTATCCAAAATATTTTATTTTTCGATAGACTCCTTACTTATGAAATACTCAGTATATTATGTACACAAATAAATTAATGTTACAAAAATACACAGCAATAAACTTCGAAATCAATGAACATATTTTATTCTGTTTGCTTTGTATGGTTAGCATATTACGTTAGGAGATTAGTTACACAGTTTCCACATGCGCGCCTTTCGTTGCTCTGATGGTGTCTAATAGATAATCAATTCCGGTCCAAGTTTTTTAAGCATACCTTGTGTGATTGCTGACATAGTACCGATGGTACCTGAAAATTCATTACGGGCTTTCTGTAGACTTTGTCCTTACTTAACTCCACATATAAAATCTAGCGGAGTTAAATCTGGTGACCGAACATTCTGACGATTAACGCCGTCAATTTATCCTTCTCATGTGCAAGTTTAATATTCGCTATTCCTTAGTTGTAACCCTTTAGAACTTATTTAATTATGCAAAAGGAATTACCAATAGAGTTAAAAATCACCTCCCTCTCACCTAATCATGGCATTTGGATCTCCCTTTAAGATATTGCCCTCTTGGTCATAAAAAGCTAGGGTCGGCCGAGAGTGGCTAGAAGACACTATATCTGAACCTCTCTGCACTTCAAAAATCGCGTACAACCGTCATGGAACGTGCTAAACTGCACTTTTGGTTGCTGAAAATCGAAATGTTTTCACATTAATTTTTTACGCTTAAATTTCGCTGCTACAATGGAAAATATTAAATGAATTAACTTAAACATTTTCAGTTATTATAGATAGAAACATGTTTGCTTCAAACATGCTTCATTTAGGTCAAATGATGTAGAACTATATTTTCCTGTGACGAAAACTTACTGTTCTATCCGATAGAAAACAGAGTTTGACATCAGAAAATCTAAAAATGTACCTTGTAATGTACAAGCAATAAGAAGGTATGGTGCATGAATATCATATAAATTAGGTGATAGAATATATTAGACTATGCTTTTCTGTAAAACTTACGCTGCTTTTCTCAAATTTTAATTGTCTTTTTTGCCTGCATATTGTACTTTTATTAATGTACTGTGCCTTTTATATGTTTTTATTGCCTGCTTATTTTAAGTATTATGAAAGCCTAAACATCATACTCTACTTAATTATTCTAATTATCAGTTTTTGAACAGACGAAAAAGAAAGAAATTTTAATAGCGACAGAAGACTATGTATATCTAGAGACAAGAACGGTAGCTAACATAGCGTTCAAACACTGAGGTAGAAAAACACAATTCACATGAATATCTCGTGCAAAATCTCTCCTGTTAACGACTAATTAGCCACATGGTCTCGGAAACGTTGTATAATTCAATATTCTCATCAGAACTCACTGCAATAAACACAGCATCAGAAACTCTAAACCCTAATCGGCCCATAAGCATATATGGATTTTCACAGACAGCAGGAGCTCCATTCAACATCTGATGAATTACCCTCAAGTTCAAGATGAAGTGAGTGTTGAAATCTTAAAGAAGTTTAAATCCGTGTCTGCCAGACCTTTCACAAAGATGTTTTGTTTGTTTGTTTTTTTTTTTTAGGCCTACCATTTGCTTTGCTCTCTTTGAACTCTCATCGAGAATTCACGAATTCATGAAAAAGCGATTACTTTTAAAAAGACTTAATTTCTATTTATTTCTAATTGTTAGGCTTTTATGAAATATATTTTTATTCGTACTACATCGCATTTGACTAGATTATATTGATCAAATTAGTCCAGAAAATGGAACCTTATGGTAGTCTCTCACTCACCGGAACGGAAAAGTTCGGCGCGTTCGGATTTGTATTATAGTTACGCTCACTTGATGTATTACCGAATTGATAATCTAATAGCGTTGTTATTTAACGGTAAACCGAGAACATTACTTCCTTTTAGTGTTCTGGATTAAATCTAGAAATAAAATGAAAGTTCTGGAGGATACATTTTTAACTGTTTTAGTTTTGGAAGAAGAAATAACAAAATAAATTTCGCGTCAACCATTTCATTTATTCCTCCAATATTCCTGGAGGTCTTCCTACGATATAATTTCATAGCTTTCTTTATTTCGATCTTGACACGAACGGAAATTTGTTTAGATTGCTCTGTCCAGAATTATAGACGGAATCCGGTCATGCGGACAGAGTCGATACGGCCAAGTGGGCGATGCTCCATTTAAAATAGTACAAGGAATAAAAATCCGAACGCGCCGAACGAATCCATTGGTGTGAGTTAGGACCTACCTTCACGGTAACTATTTAGTTTACCAGACTGTATAATTTCTAAAGCCTTCAATTGCCTCTGAAATAATTTAATTGCTCCAAAACAAAGCTCACGACCTTCTTGCTTATTAATAAAACCAATGTTCTCCATCCAACCACAGTTTCAGTCATTTGTTTTCAATATTGTCTCATGTCTATCTCTTCAAAATTAACTTAATTATTTATTTTAGTAAGAGATCAATTTATGGGACGTAACATGAAACATATTGTACATAACTACAAAAGTGACTTTATCGTATTCGTTTCGAAATTTCAGGGCGAAGTCGTAAATATTTCATTTGTACGGTAAAGTATTACTTCCTGTGGTAGGCTTAGTTACATTAATATTGTAGGACAGTAAAACAGGTTACTGATATCTATATCTTAGGCTTAATCTGTTTTACAAGAAATGACAGTCCAGAAAGTTAAAATGTAGAACAGCGATATTCAACTGGTGCTGTATTTAGTGAAAGCTGTACTCGTGCAAGTGTCACTGGATTTTTGCGGCAAGTCGAAGAAAAGTGAGAAAGACATTGAAGAACAAAACCTTTCAGGTAAATTTTAGAAAACTGAGTGTTATTTGTGACAGTTCGATAAGAATGAATAAAGTTTATTGGAAAAAGTTGTTACAGTAAAATTAGTGGCTAGTGACGGTTACATACCGTCAAAATATGTTTAATTTGGACAAAATTATTATGCTACGATGCACAACTTGTAATACTAAACTTATTCTATAACTTTATAATTAATTCTAAGTGTTGATCAGATAAGTCGTCGAATAGGTATTTATGTATTTCTTCTTATTTTTACGAAATATCAATCCAATAATCAGGATAAAATTTTAGCCTATACAATATCATTCTTAATATTATATAATTACAGTGATAGCCTACGTGATACAATAATATCGAACTGTGTTAATTTCATGGTATATAAATGAGATAGTACAACGTACTAACAATATGGATAGGAAGAATGCCACAGGCGACAAACTGACATTCGAAAATTCATTCAAGAATATAATATTGTAACTTGATCATGCAGTCCACATTTTTATACGTATCTACTCTTGAAACGCATTCAAATATTAATATCACATTGTAATAAATTAAAGGGACCTGCATTATTTTTAACATGTGACATTCACATTCGTTGACCCTCTATAATTTAATTTGTATTATTTTCATCAGTGTTTATATTTCCTTTTTGTATTTATATATGCTATCTGGTAGGATGGAAGAGAAGACCTTATGGCCTTAATCCTGTCAGATTAAATAAATAAATACACAAATAAATAAATAAATGCATCATTAGCACAGAAAGTAACAATACCTGCTAAAATGTTTTTAAATGTTGTTAACAAAGATTTACCCGTAAAGTAAAACAATACTTTCCGAATAACAAACCCATACAGCTGATATTATTGTAAACAAATTAAGAAATATTATGTTATTGTCCAATATTGAAAATTCAATTTTAATTTACTATCACCTACACTTTTCTCGTTTCTCATTGTTTCCATTAGTTTTCTCCGAAACCGTTAAGAATATGATATATGCTCATATAAACTTTTTTGTTCAGTAGCACCATTATCATCACCCCTCACACCACGTACAGTAGTGGCAAAAAAACCGGACCGACCCTTGTAGCTGATACAAAAGAATCCTGTGCTGTGTATTGTGTCAAACTGTGGTAATTTCAATATGGATAGTGAAGCCAGAGGTATGTACTGCTATTTAATGTAAAAATACGCAGTTATCTTTGCCGAATAGAGGTAGAAATGTAATATTGATGCCAAATGAAAATAAAACTCTCAAAGATTTTTCGTCTGTAAGTTTGAGGCACTGAAGGAAACAAAAGACGGTAAGAATCGAACAAATGCAATAAATGTCATTGTTACAATTAATTGCACAAGATGGATGTGTTTTGTGACTAGCCAAATTTGAATCTGTGACTCTGAAATCAGCTACAAGGGTCGGTTCTGTTTTTTTGCCACTGCAGTACCTTTCCTCCTGACTCACTCTGTATGTTTGAGAAGTGGCGGACAAATTTCATCTGGGTCCTTTATCATGATAGGATCTTCTACGTGATGCAAATCTACGGCACAGTATCCACAGTTTTACCCTTCTTCCGAGGGAAACCATGCTAGGGATTTTATCATCCTTAAAAATCCATCGCCCTCATCGCGTTTAAATGAATTCACATTAAAATCACCCCACATAATTTTCAGGACCACGCCGCGCCAGCCTGAGTAACGACCGGCGAGGCTTTGATATTTATAAGTCATTGTTTGTCGCTTCTCATTGTGGTTCTTTCAGTCCCACCGCTCCAATCATATTCTACAAAAAACTGTTGCCGCCAATGGCAATCCAGGATTGAATTTTGACGTGTACATATTAAGTCCACGTGGAGTAAGAACCAAGGTTGCCATTTTTACTAACAAATGTTTCGTTCAGTTTAGTAAAGCATTTCAAGTGGAAATTGTAAGTTGATGTTAATATTTAAGATGTGGAGGCCGTGGGAAGGCGATGATGAAGTTGAAAGTAATGTAAATGCGTATGTTCCTTCAACTAGTAGAAGTAAGGCAATTACAGGTAGCAAATGTATAAACAGTCTCAGAAAATAATTTGTAATGTGTATGCCTAAGTCAAAAGTAATAAATTGGGCAAGGGACCGATTACAGAGACCGCAAAAGCTGTTGGATTAAGTAGGCAAGCTGTAAGCAGAGTTGTAGAAAGAGGTCCTAAAACACCCAAAAAATGTAAAAATAAAAAACAGAAATTTGAAAAAGCTGTTAACTTCACCTGCGATCTGATTCGTCGAACGGTGTATGATTTTTTTTAAAAATGGACAGTCGCCAACAGTTAGTGAAATATTCGTAGAACTTGAACACACATATAAATTCCCCTACAAAGAAACAACACTCAGAGAATTATTGAAAAAGTTAGGATTCAGGTTCCGAATTCTTAACAAAAGACGCGTGATAATGGAGTCATCGAGAATAATAACGTGTAGGTACAAATATTTGAACACACTTCGTTCTAAAAGATCGGCAGGCCATAAAATTATATTTTTGGACGAGACATGGTATGACACCTATGATGTCCCCAAAAGAAGTTGGGATGATGGGAGTTGCTCATGTGCCTTCAGTGCCCCTGTATCTCGCGGGAAACGAATTATGGTTTTGCACGCAGGTAGTAGTGACGGCTGGGTTCCAAATTGTTTGTTCCTTTCAGCTAGAAATATAGGTGATTCCAAAGCAGATTCACATGATGAAATGAATTCTGAAATTTTCGAGGATTGGTTTACAACCAAATTAATGAAAAATCTTCCAACAAGCCCTCCATGTATAATTGTAACGAATAACGCTGCTTATCATTCCAGGCTACAGTTTAGGCTGCCAAATAGATCCACAAGAAAGGATGATATTAATATTAGCTTCATAGTGCACTAGAAGTACGTAATCCATTCCCCACTATATGTATTGCTTGAAGTTATAAAAGAAGCTAATATCAGTAGAAAGTTTGTCATTGACAAAACTGCAAGAGATTTCGGCCATGAGGGTTTGCGGTTGCCCCCATATCACTGTAATTTAAATGCTATTGAACTTATTTGGGCACGCTTAAAAGATGAAGTTCTAAAACGAATTGTGACTCCGTCACGTAGTGACAGTGTATGCAGAACTATACGAGAATGTGTTGAACTTATAAATTCGGAATTGTGGACAAAGTGTGTTAACAGGACAAGAGAAATAGAACGCCAATATATTGTTCGCGACTCTGAAAACGACAGAGACTAGTTCATTATAAGCGTAGGTGACAGTGACAGTGAAGGAAGCGGTTCAGATGAGAGCTAGGATGTCAGGTAATTAATAACTGTAATTTACATATTTATTTAATTAATGTAGTTAGATAGCATGAAAGTAATAAATTATTCTTATTCTTCTTCTTATTATTATTATTATTATTATTATTATTATTATTATTATTATTATTATTATTATTATTATAGTCCCGTCGCTCTAATTTCCGGCAACAAATCGCGTTGCAGGTCGAGTACATTTAAACGTGTGCGTCTTGTGATTCGCTGATTCATTTCTTAAGGCTCGATAAATACTTAATATAATCGCCCGCCATTATAGCTCTTGCTCCACTTGCACTGCGAAATGGCTAAGCCCCTTTCAATGTGCAAGATAACACCTGCCATCCTAACGGCAAACACCAGCCATCTCCTCCTCGCCCCGTCCCGTGATCCCTTGATCACATTCCAGTCCTCTCGCGTATGTGGTACCTAAGAGGTTACGTCCATTTTCGGTTATCCCCTTCAAAATTTTCTAGAGCTCATTCAGTGGAGCAGCGTAACCTGGAGTGAGACTAGTGGCCAACAGGCTTGGAGCTCACATACTTAGTTTCGTACAGCCCCCAACCCCTTGCGTTATGCATACCTTTAAAATTTTTCCTCCCAATTATCCCCTTTCGATTTTTCGATTTTTTTCGATTTAGCTCTTTAGTTGGCGTTCGCAGAAAGCACACGAAGACGTTAATTGCCGCTCAATTATTTGCTGAATTACATTGCGTTTGATTTATTATCATAGGAGTTACGACATGATAATGTTTAACGGTGTTGCAAATAGATCCCTCGTATGGTAGCTCGGCAACGTAAGAACAAAAATGGCGAATGATACTACCTACCTAGACTTTATAGAGCCTTCACTTGCTAAGACGTAAGCAAAGAGGCGGAGTCACGCCGGAAATAACAGCGTCGGGACTATAGTTATAAAGTAGTCGTGTTTCTCGTTTGTACGCCCTGCAGTTTGAAAAAGACGCGACAACATCGCTTTAGAACAGTATGCAATCGACATGTCTGTTATTGTTGTTTAACCTCTTCTTTGATCTGCCGGTCGTTACTCTGGCTGGCGCGGCGATAAACTGTACCAGTTACAGCAGATTGTATTTGCTTCCAGTCTCTAACTTGCCCAAGTCCTGGGACCGCTGTGTTTAGTCACGCAGACTTTTTGACTTTCGATGCATTGCACCTACAATTGCCTCCCTTGTGAGTGGTCATGGTGAAAGTCAAGATGCAGTATTAACTGAACGGAAATCGCAGCGATACGGAGGGAAGAGCTCGTATGGGAGAGCGATAATGCTCGGGCGTGCCGCAACACAGTGATTTTCCGAATTTTCATTATGAGAGGGATTCGTCCTTCGTGATAATAGGGTGCACGCGAAGCGTGAAATTACAGGATGCCACTATGTTGTTTGCTGGAAAGAGAACTGTTATGATCGAGAAAGTCACTTATTTTGCTCCGATTGTTATTATCAAGGTCCCAATCCCGTTCCGCTTTCACACTGTCCTGAAGAAAACCACGAAATCTCGAACCAAACATCATGCAAGATAATAGCAAGGAAGTTCAGTGTGCACCAGGATGCGGGCCACAAACTTCCGAATGCAATTTCTAGCGTAACGGTTCCCGTGACTCCAGCCCATTTAATCCATTACCAGAGCGTGCAAACCACTACATTTTGGCTTAATGCAATATCCTACTATCAGTGATGATAACTATACCCGTTTGTTTGAAAATGGTATTATCGCCGCAGCCTCATGCTTAACATGCCGGCATCATACAATAACGTGCGGTGTGCTTTTAAAACATAATTTTGCCGACGGATTGTTGCTTTGTAGGTTTCACTCTAAGCGTCACGTTGTCAGGGCTACTTCCTCCATAAGAATCAGCACTAGTTTGTTATATTGTTAAATGGCTATTATTATTATTATTATTATTATTATTATTATTATTATTATTATTATTATTATTATTATTATTGTTTCATATACGAGTACGTTGACATTCTTAGCTCTTAATAATAACTCTTTAATAATAATTTTTAATCACATACCTTAATGTTCGTCCTCAGCACAAGACAATGCAACCTCGGTTTTAGTCCACGTGGATTAGACAAGTAGGTATCATTTCATAATGGAATCAGCTTATTGGTTGCAACATTGAAATTGAGGCGAGTGATTGGAGCGGCGACACAAGAAATTGAAAACAATAATACAATTAAGTTTCAAAGACCTGCCGAATGTTACGCACGAGGCCGCTCAAAGACCTGCCGAATGTTAAGCATGAGACCGCGGTGATAATACATGGCATTAGCGCTGCGATCGGAGAAACAACTGAATGTCACATAGCATGGTAAGCCTGTTACCATGGTAACAACGGTTGAGTTGCCAAAGTTACAGTTCCCACGTGGTGAATGATCAATAGCTCTCTTGGCGACACTTAATTGTGCACACAATGTCAGCATTGATCATATGTTTCGCCTTTCATTCTTTGTCGATTTTTGTATTTTTTTTACCTTCGCGTAAATTGTCAATAATAGGTATTTTACGCCATCCATCTAATGTTAATCCCATCAACTGACAGCGTGATAGTCCATATTGGCAACATAGGGCTGTAGTTTCAAGTTCGGCCGCTTAACTCTCATATCCTGTCTTTAAAAAGAACAGGTATAATAGAATGCAATTTCAGATGAAAGAGTGATATAAGACTGCCCGCTATTTCTAATTTCATTTAGCATATACATAGACGACTCCATAATGAAAAGGGAGAAGAATATACTATAGAACAACATTTTACACTTAATTATATACTAAACTGAATCATATTGTATTCGAATGACAAAGACTTGATTGCGAAGTAGGCCTATGAGGTGAGTTTGAAAAGTTCGTGGCGTGACATAGACGCCACTGAAAACGTGACAACAATGTCGGCTTTATTATACTGGTGACAGACTACAGTCACTAATCGCGATTATTGACCTAATCCTAGTGTGTCACCGTCCTGATCGCGATCAGGAGCTAAATCCTGTTCCCAAAACTAGATAATCGCGCTGAGGCACGGCCCAGTGGACGAAAGTAACATTTTAATAATCTTTGGTTTCGAATCACCTTGATTTATATTATTTATGAAGTCGTGATAGCTTCTGCTGTGGAATTTTGTTACCCCTTCCATTGTAGTATATGAAATAGAAACGAAAATGAATGGCTAGAAAATGAATTTGGCTACTATTAAACGTAGTGGAGAAATTTAATGCAGATGTGGGAAAAGTAAAAAGAAATATATTAACAAATGACAGACGAATTATTCATATTTCATATATTATATATAGAGAGCAATAGAAGGCTGCTGAAAGATGTTTCATTTCAATAAATAATGGATTATAAACTGGAACTGGTTTCTTTTTCAGATTTTCAATTTCAGTCTCCATTACGACGCTGTTGTTGAGGTTAGGGTAGATTTTAAAAATATGTTTTATTACAAAATAATATAAATTTCTGGCATGATATAAATTTTATAGGTTATAAAATCTCTTTTCAAAGTAATATAAATAGTAATGATATAAATTACATCAGTTTACATTGTAAAGCATATAACAATTTTAACAAATAAATTCCCATATCAAGCTGCAAGAAACAACAAAAAAAAGAAAAAAAAAACAATGAACAAACATCAAAAGAAAGTATGATCTTTAGGTGTTGTCCAGGAGGGAAACAAACATATACGTATGTACATAGAGAAAATTGTTTCCTCTATGGTAATTCAGCTGTTGATCAGACGGGACCTAGTGTGTCACCATATTTTCGGTAATCGCGATCGGAGCTAATCGCTTACATCAGTTAAAGCACGGAAAATCATAATTGCCTGCTCACTACATTTTGTGTGATTTAATTTTGAAGTTAGTGCAATTAGTGCACGAAAATATTGTCAAAAATGGAAAATACCGAGGTTCGCGATGTAATTAAAATATTTCTTAAGAAATAGAATGAGTCAACACAAATCAAAGCAGACAAGGATGCTACACTGTGGGAACCCGTTCCAGCGTTTTCGACTGTGACAAAATGGTCGCCACTATTTAAACATGCTCGAGAGAATGTGGAAGACGACACCCGTAGTGAATGTCCAGTAAAAGCAACAAGTAAACAAATCGTAGAAAAAAATCCACTATATGATGTTGACTGACCGTCGCGTGGACTGAAATTAGCGACGTTATGCGTATCTCAACTGAACGGTTGCGCCACATCTAATTCAATGTCTTGGGCTTTTCCAAGGTCTTCGCAAGGTGAGTTCCGCGTTTTTCAGCACCGGAAAAAATGCACGTCCGATGTCAAATTTCGAGGGATTGTCTGGCTCGATTCGAGAAAAATATGCCCGATTTTTTGAGGCGGTTTGTGGCCACTGATGAAACCTGGATTCACTACTACATACCGGAGACAAAACAGCAGTCGAAACAATGGAAGCACAGTGATTCTCCGCCTCCAAAGAAAGCAAAAGTTGTTCAATCGACTGGGAAAGTCATGGCGTCCTTGTTCTGGGATTCTGAGGTGCTAATCATTATTGACTATCTAGCAAAGGGAGAATAATAACAGGAGAATATTATTCAAATCTCCTGCAGCAATGAAAAGGGAAAATTCAGAAGAGGTCGGGTAAGGCCAAGAAGAGTGTTGTTTCATCACTACAATGCACCTGCTCACACATCTGCAATCGCGATTGCTAAACTACACAGTCGCAGCTCCCATACTCACCAGATCTCGTACGCTCAGACTTCTTTCTTTTCCCAAAGCTCAAAACTCACTTGGCTAGGAAGAAATTTCCGTCAAATGAAGAGGTTATCGCAGTAGCAGAAAGCTTTTTTGTAGACCTCGAGGAATTTGTATAGCGCTATCATAGCACCAGCGAACAAAATGTGTGAATTTTAGGGGGATTATGTTGAGAAATAAGGATTGTTTCAGAATAATCCTAATTTAATTTTTATGTCAGTCTATTAACTTTTCAAACAACCCTCGTAACTTTTTCCTTTAAAGAAATCAATGCACGACTATGATTGGTAGAAACGAAAAGAACTGAATAAGTTAATCCCTTGAAAAGTGATGATCATGACTCATGAAGATTATGATACTGACGATGGTAGTGATAATGATGATGACATGATGGACGTGCATATTAAAAAAATGTTTCATCGAAGCCTGAGGTTTATTTCTAGTTTGTCAACCAGGTAACTTGCCTCGAGTCCACACTTGTGGAGTAACGGTTAGCACGTCTAGCCGCGAAACCAGGTGGCCCGGGTTCGATTCCCGGTCGGGACAAGTTACCTGGTTGAGGTTTTTTCCGGGGTTTCCCCTCAACCCAATATGCGTAAATGCTGGGTGACTTTCGGTGTTGGACCCCGAACTCATTTCAGACGCTAAATAACCTAAGATGTTGATAAAGCGTCGTAAAATAACCAACTAAAATAAAATAAAAATAAACTTGCCCCGACTAGGATTCGAACTCGGGCCACCTGGTTTCGCAGTCAGACGTGCTAACCGTTACTCCACAAGTGTGGACCAAATATTTATATGCCAGTAAGGAAAGCAAGACAATAATGAAAATTTTAGAGAAAATTCTTATTTTATCAATATGTTATCTCCACTCCCTGCGAATTCTCAGAATTGTCCAACTCTCGGGCCGCGGTCGCGTGAGAACTGGGGCTCGAAATAGTGGCCGTAGTCGTAACAGTAAATACATAATGATGACAATTGTGCAACCGTATCATTGGAGCGGAACGGGGTCCCCATATTTACGACGGCGCCCGTTCTATCCGAGCATTCGTCTCTCTGCAGGCTGAAGAAACATCACACGTGAGTACACAAACTCCAACCATTTGTAGTGTCACTCATGTCTTCTTCTTCAGCACATTCGCTGTCAGAAAGGATAAGATTGTGACAATGTTTTTAGCTCTATTTATGCAAATAACAAAGTGTTTTTCAAAATATTAAGTTATTAGATGATCTATGTTCATTTAAACCTTGAGCGATTTTAAACCGCACCCTTAGAATAATACTGTTGTAACTACCAAAAATTTAATTTTGAGTTACAGGCAGTTTTGTAATCTTTATTTAATCTTCTATCAAACAATAGAACTGTCATATCTTTAAATTAGAGCGCAAGGTCTGCAGGACTCATACTGATACTTGGTAATCCTGAGTTTTCATACGACTTTAAAATGTTCATATTGTACTTACTCAAAACTAATTTTTGGTAGTTACGACAGTATTCATTCATTCATTCATTTATTTTATTCCATAGATCTTACATGAGCAATGAAGCTTTAAGATGTGGAACAAGTCAAAATTTTACAATATTACAATTACAATTTTTACAAATTTTTATAGTTTTACAATTTAGTAATTTTCTACAATTTTTACAATTTTGTGCAATTTTTTACAATATTTTGGCGAGATGTAGTGAGATGAGGTGAGGTCCGAGGATTCGCCAAAATATTACCCGGAATTTGCCTTTTGGTTTGGGGAAAGCTCGGAAAAACCCAACCAGGTAATCAAATCAAAGGGGGGTAATCTAATCAAAGGGGTTGATGCCAAGGACTTGCCATAGATATTTTAAGGTTGCGAAATAAACATTACGAAATGTTCCTTTCTGAATAATATTATTCAACTTTCACAAAAAAAAGTGGCTGCTAAAAGACAAGGTGTACAAAACAAGACACGTACAGAAAACAATAATTTTAAAATTACATAAAACAGTACAGATAAAGGTATACAACAAGATATTCACACAGAATAAATATTATTAATATTTACGTAATTAGTTACGTGTACATTACACAAAACGAATATACGAGTATGTTTATAGAAAACTAATACGTGTAACTGCGTTCCACTATATTTCCTGAAAAGTAAGATATTTTAAAATAAAAGTCAAAGGTAGTCCCCTATTTATAAAATATGAATAATGTTCGTACTTCCACGTATTTATGTGCAAAAGTCAGACTCAACGAAATGGCGCAATAGTTATTTATGGTACTAAAAAATTAAGACGTATTTTATCAACGAGCGGAAGGTTTGGCACGCGTGAACGCGAGACGTCAGTCGAGCGTGTTAATTTCCGCGAGTGTATAATTATGTCTTGATTCTATTGTACCATTACAATATTTTATCCAACACTCACTTATGAAGGTAAAGAGACTTCTTAGTTTTTTAATTAAAATATAATTGTAAAATATTAGTAATTCATTCCTGGGATATATTTAGAGCACGGCCGTCTGGATATGTATAGTATGTCACAAATATCGTAATACATACAGTAGATTCGTTTCTACCATTGCTTATAAAAATGAATTTAGAGTCCTGGTTCTCAAATTATTTATTAGACTTCATTTATAAATCGCCTAATTAAATCTGGTGACGTAATCTAATTCGCATAAAAAAGAAAAATACACATTACAGTACAGTATCTATTACCAATATAATTTCAAATAATTACACTAGGGAACAACCGTTCAGCGGCAAAAAAGAAAGTTGGTTATTGGTATGGAAACCGATGCTCTGAGTTCGAAAATAATTTGTTTTTTTTTTTTTATGTATCACGTCTAGTTTCGTCGCATTTCCATTTTTTCGATATGTATCGCCGCGCAGTATTCATTATACGTTAACCGAGGTGCCCCTCGCTGATGGCACTAAATATCCATAACTAAATATTTTTGTTCTAATATTTATCTCAGAATAATGTTTCATCATCCCATGCCCTAACACTCCATCCATTTTCTCATTTTCCCGGGAAGTTGTTTACAGAAAACCCTAACAATTATACAGTTCTTAAATCTTGTCGGTTGAGCAGTTGGGTTACTTCTGTGAACACGTGTAAATTTTATTACAGTGGAGTCCCTAGAATCGTAGTTCAAAACCGTCATTTTAAAAACTGAATATGGCGAGTACATCAGGATTGCATAGGAGACAGTGTGTACAAATTCCTTAGAAGTTTTGCTATATTTGTGGGTGTTATATGTTCGAAAAGTACGTAAAATAGATTCGTTTGTAACGAAGCTATATTTTGCGTACTTCAAAGTAAAATTTGTTGACATGGATAGGCCTAAATCATTTGCACCTCATGGTGCTTGTAACAGTGGTGTAGAAGGACTGCGTTACTGGTATGCAGGAAAACGGAAAGCAATGTCATTTGCTACACCAATGGCATGGCGTGAGCAAAGGAATTACTATGGTGAGGATGACTGTTATTTTTGTATGTGTAATGTTACTGGTTACAACAAGGAAAACAATAAATCAATTAAGTATCAGCTTTGAGGCCTATTCCTCATGAGCCCGACTTGCCTGTACCTACACCACCAGCAAACTTGGGTGACAGTGAATCTGAAAAAATTTCTCCGAATGCAGATGCTGAGATGTCTTCTGATCCAGACAAATTTGACAATTCACCGAAAAAATTTACCCAACCCGAACTGAATGATTTCGTAAGGGAATTAGGACTCACCAAAAACAAAAGTGAATTACTAGGCTCTAGACTGCATGATAACATGTTGGCACCTGGAGTTACAGTTTCGTGGTACAGGAATCGTGAAAAACTCTTCCGGAAATACAATACACAGGGAGATAGATTGGTATATTGTACAGATTTGAGAAATCTACTAACATACTATTGATTCTTCAAAAAGAAATCTTAAAGCAGTATTGCTTATAACGGCAATAAATTAGCGTTCATACTACTTGCACATACTACAGTCCTATCGGAATCATATGAAACATTAAGGTTGGTTCTTGAAAAAATTAAATATCAAGAACATGAGTGGCAAATATGCAATAACCTGAAGTTTGTTGGTTTACTATTGGGACAACAGGTAGGATGCACAAAATTTCCTTGCTTCCTGATCAAGTGCGATAGCAGGGCCAGGGACAAACATTAGAATATTGTATACTAGCATGAAATAAAGCAACTAATGCCAGGAGACAAAAATATTAACAATGTTAAGTCTCGTTGCTCGTAAGAAAATTGTACTCCCTCCGTTACATATAAAACTGAGAGTTACAAAGCAGTTTGTTAAGGCACTAGACAAATATCTTCCTTCCTTCCTTCCTTCTTTCCAGTACTTATGTACTAAGTTTTCTTCATTGTCACACGCTAAAATCAGGGAGTGAATATTTGATGGCCCACAAATTCGAAAGCTGATGATGGACCACAATTTCACCGGTACAATGAACGAAACAGAAGAAAGTGCATGGAACGCATTCAAAGAATTTGTGAAGGAATTTCTTGGTATAAAGAAATTGTAGGAAACATGTTACACAAGTTCAAAATGCTCGGTTGTAACATGAATCTAAAACTTCACTTTCTAATGGTTCATATATATAACTTTCCTGCGAATTTAGGAGCCCTCAGCGAAGAGCAAAGTGAAAGGTTCCACCAGGATCTAAAAGAGGTAGAGCGACGCTACCAGGGACGTTGGGATGTAAATATGATGGCCGATTACTGTTTGAGTATTGTACTTGATGACTCTTCCAGAGAATACTCGAGGACTTCACACACACTAAGATTCCATGGAAAGAGAAAAAGAGAAACCGAGGACGTCTAACATACATTCTGAAGAAAAGCTTTCTGCTATTATAATTTCGTTTAGTAAGATGTTTTCCTTGTATATAGGCCTAATGTTTCTATGAATTCTTAACTGTTTCTTTTATTGTTATACAACTTAGAAAAAAATAGACGGACGTGTTACCGGATCAGATACACAAAATAATTATGATTTCAATGAACACGCTGTAACTTATAATTTTATTTTGTAGCAAAATAACGTTTTGCTAAATTTCCAAAAAAAAAAAAAAAAAAAAAAAAAAATCTTGACGTCATACGTCAAAACAAAATACATTTTTGAATTCAGCACACCGAAATTAGTAAAAGTGTCATATTTATATTTACACCGCAGAAAAAAAGTTTCAATTTGTTCCCTAGTGAATTATTTAGCCAAGTGTTTCATCCCATATTACTGACGTACTTAGTTGAAGGGAGATTACCTTGAAGTTCAAGTTGTGAATTTTGGAATACCCTAAGTATGACAGTGGGCACTAACGAGATTGCACTGATTTATGTGGGCAAACAATAAAACAGTCCTTGAACTCTCTTTGTGTTGGCTGAGGCGGGTGAGTTCCGTTGAGTCACGCTGTTTGGAGCGTGTCGATAGTCAAGCTCGAAACTCCAGCCTATTACGGTATTATTATTATTATTATTATTATTATTATTATTATTATTATTATTATTATTATTATTATTATTATTATTATTATTATTATTTCTTACCCAGATCGTGCCAAACTGCAGAAATCATAGTGTTTGCGTGATATGATGAACACTTATTCTTTCAAGTGCTGAGGACTGCCAGTTTTTATTTGGTTATTGAACGACGCTGTATCAACTGTGCGGTTCTCTATTGTCGGTAAAATTGGTGATAGCGAAATCGTATTTTCGAGAGATGAAAATGAGGGTTCGCCATATGATTACCTAACACTCGCCTTGCGATTTGAAAAATCCTAGAACAAAACTCAGCCAGGAGATCAGTCCAAGCGATATTCGAACAAAGCCCGAGAGCAACCTCTGGAACACTTGACAGCTACCTACCGAAAGAAACTATACGTATGTCGTCCTTTGATAAGCTGAGGAATTGTATGTATTTTATAGTGATTTTGAAATGCCACATGGTTAGAGCAAGACCGATTATGTAGTATTATTGTATTACTGTCCACAATTCTTATGTGCAAGCATTATAATATGTAAATTTAATCAGAGAGTGTAAATTGCCTCCCCAAGTCAAAAAATTATGCAAATTGCCTCCTGTTTACATTAGCCACGGTACGTAAATTGTCTGTCTTTACTTGAGAGAGTGAACGTGCGTCCCGTTTGTAAGTACGCCACTGTAATTAACATTTTCCTTCTCATTTGAAGACAATACTATCAGTAATAAACTGTAGACTTACGTAGGCTATATAATTCTCACAAATTACTGATATGGTTAAAAATGTGTTTCAATATGATTAGAATAGGTGGTCAGCTTCACTTATAAAAATGTTGTCATAATTAAAATGTGTTTTAAACATTAAATGCCGGTACTGAATTCTTTAAACAGGCAGGAATTTAATACAAACAGCCCTTACAAACTCAAGTCGACTAATCTGTTCTTTCCGAAGTGCAGATATTTTATTTTATGAAAATAATTCTTTGTGCAAAACAGATTTATTCCTTTTGCCCATCTTCTAAGCAACATACAACTCTTAGGTGTTTAAGAACTTCAGAGAAGTGATAAATATCTGATGGCTGACGTTGAAAAGACTGTTAAGGTTTCTCAGGAATGACGTCATTTCGGCGGATGAAAAAGTAGTACCGTGCGAGATGCATTCAGTAGCGGATTTGAAGATTCCACGTCCTAGGCAAACGGGAGACAATTTACACACAATTTATCTAGCAAACAAGAGGCAAAAAGGTAAACAGCCCCCTTAGAGGCAATTTACATCACCCCAATTCAAATCCCCGTATAGTGAAATGCGTCAGGATCAGGGCAAGATGGATCACTGTAACAATGTTTGCAAGTGCAAGCGTAAATTTAATTCACTGTATAGTGAAATGCACCAAGGAGAAAAAGGCAAGATCAATTAGTTCACAATTAGGAGGTACTTACAAATACGTAAATTCAATTCAATGTATCGTGAAATCCGTCAGGGGCAGAAAGATCGGTTAGCGCAGTTAATGTTCAAAACCAAATTGTACATTCAAGAATTAAACGTAAATTCTCTGCATCATGAAATACGTCAGGGCAAGGGCAAGACAGATTAATGTAGTAATGAAGTAGAGGAGGCAAGATTTGTTCTGTGACCATATCATTGTGTCCTGGCTATATCATCAGTAGGTATGGAGGAGGAAGATAGGTTTTAATCTGAAATGAACTTCAGTGTCGGTAGATTCATATAATATTAATCATCATGAAACAAACTCTCTTTCTGATAGTTCATTCTTTCTTCTATCGCACAGTACAGATGCCAGGTCTCGCCTCCTCATCTATACTATACGTAAATTCAGTTCAATGTATAGTGAAATACGTCAGAGGACAAAGCAAGACCAATTAATGTTCACAATTAAGTGAGATGTTCAAGAATTAAATGTAAATTCAATTCTCTGTATTGTAAAATACGTCAGGATTAGTGTAGTAATATTCACAATGAAGTGGTACGTAAATTCATTTCACTGTATAGCAGGGGCGTAGCGTGCATGAATTCGGGTGATGTGTCGCATCCCCTGAATTTTTCTGAACAAAAAACATATTTTATCGTTATTTACCGGTACTTTATTTTGTGTATATTTTGTGTTACACATAGCAGGACGAATAGAAGAAAGAGTGTACGCACTCTGTGAGTTTACACGGCTCCGCCGCAACGCGGCGCTGCTACCGCTATGAGCGTGACTCGGAAGGAGTTCAACAAAAAATATTTAATTTTGTTGACCTGTATAATCAAAGTTATAACAGTAAAAGTACACGAGAAGTTAAGAATCAATAATAAAGCAGTCTACGCCAGCCATGCAAATATGTTTGATGCAGGGAATGCTGAGCTCTTTAAAAGTACAACAAATGCAGTATCAGAAAGTCCCAGACCGTATGTTGCGTAATGTCGCTCTAATGTGCTAATGCCTGTTATGTTTTCTATTACAGTGCTATACTTTTCGATTTCCTAAATTCCAAAGTTACATAATTAATCAACATGCAACAGAACACGTGAATCAATTTAATCAGCTAAAATGCAAGGTCAACTAATCGAATAAAAGATTTAGATAAAAATTAATGCATGTAGGTATTTTTACTTACTTGATGGATCCCCCGTAGAAAGAAAGGTACGAAAGGACACTTTTAAAAACTGCAAACAAACTATCGTTCCTAAAAACTATGGCAGAATTGCGGTATCGTCGTCGCTAAGACACTGCGCTAAAACCAGGAAAGTCGCAAGTTCGATTCCCGAATAGATAATGGATTTTTCCCATTCATTTAAACTTTCCAGTTGCACCATGGTCCTGGGTTCATTCAGCTATAAACAGAAATAAGTACTAGTATGTTTCCTTGGGGCCAAAGCGCCCAGCACTTAGGACTGACATCTCCACTATTTAGTCTTATTGCTAGTTTCGATAGTGTCTTGAGGTAAGAGGCTAACATCTTGGTTACCATAAAGGTCTTTCGAGGCCTGTAATGGCGTAGCTTTGGTTTACTTTGTCAAAAAATTGTTAGACAAGGGAATTATTAATGATAAAGTAAATGAATTACAGTAACCGTTCTAATTATTTATATCTCATTCATCGATCATAGAATAAAATCGCAAAATTATTAAAAGCAAAATAGAAATTAATTATAAAGCTTAAAGATAAATAATCACTGGAAGCGCTAGGAATAGATGAGATGGCCAATATAAACTGGAGTCTAAACATATCATTAGGTAATATCTGTAAATCGACAACGATGATTATAATGAATATAATGATAATAGAGATGATAATGATGAAGATTATTGTAGTCGTGATGGTAGCAGCGGTGAAGATAACGATGTTGATGACAGTAATAATGTAAAAAGACTTTGTGTAAGTACAGTATGTCCCACTCGAAGGTAGCCCCGTTGGTTTAAAGAAAGTACAAATACAAAAATATACAAAAAAAATACCATGAAATTGTCACAGTAGGTGCTGAAAATGTCCTCCCTGAGCATTAATACACGACTGAAAACGACATTGCATGTTCTTAAATGTGTCTGCCAGAACGTCTGGTGTCACAGCCCGTATCTCGTGCCGGATATTCTCCCCTAACTCATCAACTGTGCGTGGTTTTTTCAAGTAGACACGCCCTTTCAGATGACTCCACAGGAAAAAGTCAGGTGGGGTCAAATCTGGTGATTTTGGAGGCTACAGTCCTCGTGAAATTACTCTGGGAAAAATTATTCGACTTCAGCCATGCTGACCCCAGAAGTGTGGCTTATGGCCCCATCTTGTTGATAATAACTAGACATCGGATTTTTAGGCACTAAAAATTGCAGTTTTAGGCGCCTAAAATAAGCTCAAAATTTGTAAAATTAGGCTCTATTTTAATGAAAACAGGCATTTTAGGCACATCAAGGTATCATACTTATTTCTTTCACTGAAATTTTTAGTTATACACTAAAATACGCACAAAAAAGTATGTTTAAACATTAAAAAAGAATACTATATTATATTTATAAACAGAGCTGCACAAATTTAATATATTGAAACTAATGAAATAATGATTATTGATATCAAGATTACTCATTTTAAGTTATTGAAATTCAGTTCCATGCTCAGACTTTATTATAATTATCTGCACAGTACACCACCAGAATTTTTTCTAAATTCTCCACAGTTAACCTTTGCCTTTTGTCACTGAGAAGCATTTTGAAAGCAGAAAAACTTCTTTCAACCGTAACTGGTGTGAGAGGCGCAAATTTTAAATTAGGTACAATGGAAACATCAATACTTACTGGAACATTTACACTTTCCCCCGATATCACTCTTGATACTTTTTCCAACAATGAAAATCCTACATTCTTATTTAATACGTTGTCCCACTTATTTTTAACTTTTTTCCCAGTTTCGCCGAAAGCAGAATGTATGTTCACTTGAGCTTCCTTTACTATTGCTATTTGGCTACAAAGAGATTGTTTTTCACGTTCTAATTGTTCAATGCTTGCAGGTATGAAAGAAAAGTTTGATGTTATGTAGGCAATATCGTTTTTCACTCGTGAGTCATTCAGACAATATTTCACTGCTTTCACACACGCTGCACTATCAGTTTCAGGTAATTTATCAATAACTGTGACCACTTCTTTAAAATACTTAGAATAATACACCACTGACTGAGATGGGAGTGGGATATCTGGAAAGTTCTCTCTGAATATTGAAATCCTGGATGGGGCTTTACAAAAACATTTTTTTTTTGTGTTAGAAATAAACGAATTGACAAGAGGAAATTCATTCCGGATTGTTTCAGAAACCCTGTGAAGGCCATGTGCTAGACAGGTTACATGCGTGAGGTTAGGATAAAATGTTTTAAGAAGTGGAGCTGCAGCAACCATGTATGAGGCAGCATCAGTACAAAACAACAGAACTTTAGAATCGTCTATATTACCTGAGTATAAAGACTGTAGGCCTTTATTTACAAAATAAGCAATGGCTTGGCTATTCACTTTCGAAAGTTCCTTAACACATACGAGGTGTGTAATCGAAGGTCCATCAGGACTAAGTTTTCCTACTACCATATTTGCTATATACCTATTCATATGTAAGAATCACCTATATCCTCCCGAATGGAAGCTAAAGTTTCATTGTATATTCTGTCTAAGTAATTTTTTCTTAGGGTCGACTCAGATGGGATATTTTGTTTGCAGTATTTTTGTAAAAACTGTCTTAAAACCGGATTTTCAATTGCATTCCAGGGAATGTTAGCAGCAACAAACGCTCTGGTTAAATCAGCATAGAAATTGCTGCTGAGATTGGATGAAGTAGGCTGTGTTAGTAAAGTTTGTTGCAGTTGATTTTTCTGCTGAGCTTTAGCCTTATGAGGCGCTCCTTGCACATGCTGCTTTAGGTGGCACTTCTTTTCTTGCGAAATCTAAAAATGTAAAGTAAACTGAATTAAAATAAAATCCTAATTGTTGTATTGCCGTATTTCTATCACAAAGTTAGTGGGTTCGAACAATCAAAATTTTAATGACCTGCAAATACTTTAACTATCGGAATTTAAAAGGTTAAAGTGTAGTGGTCTTAAAAAGAATTATACCTCAGGATAGCTCAGTCAATGTATAAATATTATAGGCCTACTCATTAAAATTAATAGAATTTATATATTTCAACTATTGTTACATACCTGTTTGCTACAAATCTTGCAGAATATTATTTTTCCATCATAAGTGAATTCTGAATATTCTGTTAGCCATTGCCGGATCAATGTAGATTTTGCACTTATATTTTTCGGCATTATCGCGTTAAACTTCACAGGAAAACGTCCTACCGCTCAAAACTTCTCAACACAAATAAGGTGAGGGAAAGAGCAACTGTTAACGAGCATTCAAATGAACCGTTGTTATTGAGATTCAATTGGACAAAAATACAAAGTTCCACTTATTGTTGCATTTCCTGGCAGTGTTAACACTAGGAGGGCCATTCTTTTAAATATTTTGTAACGGTTTACCCTACTAATTCGCAGTTTTACGACTTTTCATAAATATTTCAAAAACACTCTTTCTCCAAAAATTGTGATTTTATGACACTCTGAAGGGCAGTACAGCTAATCGGTTTGAGACCGAAAACAGTCATTTTTATAGTATAGTATATCTCTGAATCGGTAGCAGCACATGTTGTGATTGTTGCCTGCTTCAAAACTAAGGTTGGTTCTTTGTCGGCATTTATGCCTCCAAACATGTTACATTCGGTGAAATCTATTGCGAGTGTCGTGAGATTCAAAACATTTTGTTTCCTTGATCAATGGTTTCATGGCCGGTGTGAAGCAAACTTTCCACTTTTTAAATGCCTTAAATTTCGCAGTGAATGCATGTATAAATTATAAAAAGTAAGAGTAAAATGCGAAACTTTACAGTGAGTTAGGCATTTTTAGGCGAATATTAACAAATTAGGCTCTAATAACCGTTTTAGGGCATTTTAGGGCACTATAAAACTCTTTGAATACCTTTCAATTTCCATGAAACACAAATATTAATAATTATTTTTACTTTTCTCCTAAAGAAACAGAATAGGCATTTGCCCTAGAATCCGATGTCTGATAATAACCGAGTGTGAGTTCCCGATCATCTCATTCACAAACTCCCGGAAGACTTCAATGTACGCTTGAATTGTTACAGTAGTGTAAAAGAAAATGGGCCCAATTATTCGCCGCTGTGATAACGCACAGAACACGCTCACTTTCTGGGAATGGAGGGGTTCCTCGAACAGTACATGCGGGTTTTCACTACTCCACGAATGTGTGTTTTGGGAATTCAAGTATCCGGACAAGTGAAACCACACTTCGTCGCTAAACCATATGTAGTCCAATATTCCTGGATTCTCATCAATGAATGTCTGAACGGCAATACGTCATGCATTTATCGTAATCTAGCAGTTTAAGTTCGTGGACAACTGTAAACCGATAAGCATGCAGGTCGGCCTTTTTAGCAGCTCTTTGACACGTGCTTCTTGATAATCCACTTTTTTGCGATAATCTTCGGAGGCACTTTCTTGGAGAAGCCAACAATCGGTTTGCTAAGTCATTCGTGCTATTTCTTCCGACATTTTTGGCCACTCTCCGCCATGCAGATCCAACAATGTTCCTTTGGTTTCAAGCTTATTCATTAAATTTTGAATGCAGCGTTTCGACGGCAGGTTTCGGCCACCAAACTGTTCAATAAACATCCTCGACTTATTCTTAATAGAACCAGTAATCCAATAGTTTTTCACAATGAACACTCACTCTTCTACAGAATATCGATACATCTTCACTACGACGTGAAAGCAAGCATCACCTCTTAAGACTAACTGACTACATGATCTTAAGCAACTTGCGCACTCGTCTCTTTTCGTGTTGCCAACTTCCTTCCTCAACGGCTGCGGAGCACAGTGTTGCCGCCTATACTTTGTCATACACTAACTTTCTGTAAAAAATGCAAATGAAATCTTTTAAATATTTGCAACAGGAAATTAATGTTATCGGGGCT
Source organism: Periplaneta americana (assembly GCF_040183065.1). Taxonomy (NCBI): domain Eukaryota; kingdom Metazoa; phylum Arthropoda; class Insecta; order Blattodea; family Blattidae; genus Periplaneta; species Periplaneta americana. The sequence goes on along the minus strand of NC_091124.1, from coordinate 62,978,649 downwards.
ACCTTCGAGTAGGATACCCGGTATACGTATACACAGCAGCTTATTAGTCAGGACATAAAGCAACCCTAAAGCTTTTTGTACACCCGTGATGGAATGATTGGCGTGCCGATTGTGCTGTCCGACTAAGCCGGCAACAACGTCCGCCACGCTACGCATTCTTCTCCAGCTTTCAGATCCGTTTAACATACCTTTGACGGTACTCTGCCGTATCTCATAGAGGTATATAATTATATGAATCGTCATTTCCCCGTCAGATAAGCATGAGCCTGTTGAGATTCGGTGCCTTTCATACAGATCTACGAGTCGTGTAGAACCCACTACCACTTTCATCTACCAATTTATGGACAAATCGCGAGGAACATCCACCGTGGCGGACAGCCGATTCGGTATTACGCAAACACAGGAGATACCATATTTTTTAGATATATTTAAAGAAGAATTTTGGAGGGTGTTGATGGAATGATGAGAGAAAACGGGAGAACTCCGAGAAAAATCCTGATAACCTTGCCTTTGTCCATGATAAATAAGATTTCACCATAGCAAGGATCCACAGTCGTAGTAAGACAGACAGCATTCTATCAATTGAGCTGCAAAGTCGGTCTAAGGATTTGTGTTATTTTCATGTAGGCCAATTTAATACCTCCAACATCTCGGAATACTTCCTGGTACTTAATCAAAATCTAAGGAGTGTCATTCTGTTAGATCCGTTATGGTAGTTCGACAAATTGGATGATAATTTTAAGTCAAATATATGTGGTCACTTATTTCACGAGATGAATGAAAAAAAGTGCACGATTTTATTGAAGAAAAAATAATTTATATAAGACTGATGTGTGATTCAGAAGTCAGGAAAAGTAGGAAGGAAGTGCGTTTGCACGAGTCAATGCGGACCACGACGCGATTGTATGAAGTGCAAGACAAGGTAACCTAGAAACCGGAGAGATCGAGAAATACTCCTGTGAATCAATTACAATCGAAAAATATTCACAGCTGTTGAACGATTCTGCACCTGTTGCGGTGCAATCTCAAGTGGGCCTGATAAGGCATCATGGAACACCTGCGACTCCACTTGAGGACACGCTTGTCGTCAACGTTGTTGCACAATGCTAGATAAAGATTCAAGTGGGTTTCCCAACGCCGAGGCGTGCCGCACGCATTTTCCTGCTCCTTCATAAAAACTCGATTCAAATCTTTCCTAAGATGATACATCAAAACATCAATGTTAAGGGCAATTTCGACTTTTAAATAGTGCGTCTAAATTTAATATTTTTAATATTTCGGAATTATTTCCAGAGATCACGATTCATCAGCTTCATATCACTCAAAACCAGGAAGATTTCCCATTCTCTTGGTCATGGGTGGGCAACTCGTGCCCTCAAAGTGTGAACACAACCTCAGTACAGGTTGAACTGACTCTGTATCTGTATGCGGTTCTTACAAGAAGCAAGTTTGCTCGCGTCTGCAGTAAGTGGCGGCTCGTTTTAAGTGAAAAATAATATAATCCCCAGATCATTTCCCTTTAGTGATGAGTCGAAAGACAAAGATTCTTTTTATTAAGAAGGGAGGTAAAGCTTATATTATATTACACTTTCTTACGCATGACATTTTATGTTACAAATAAACAGTGAAGGCTTTAGTAAAGAAATACTGTCTAAATATGCTTCAGAATAGCTAAAGGTAAAAATGGGATATCAACAAGGTGAGACGGATATAAAATATCGTTAGTACGTTGTGCGTGCGAGTTACAGAATTGTACGACATATGATCGACTAGCTAAGACCATTTATGAATAAATTTGAAATGTGGCAGTATCATGTAGAACATAGACAACTTCACTTTCTTTGACTATAAACTATCTTCAAGAGTGATAAGAAAATCTTATCAAATATAAGACCCTACTTCAAGCCCTACAGCAGAATTCACTGGTAAGTTTGGAGAAACAGTGACAATTGACGAGGAGTCGAGATTTTTCTGAAATCCTTTTGGCTTACAGCCGATAGAAGATCCTAAAAGTTTATAGCTTGAATTGATAAATCTACAGAACAGCATGCGACTCAGATTCCAGCGAAATCAGGAATCGAACTGTTCGTAATGCTTCCTAAGTCAGAATTTCTAAATATACTCTTTGCTTCGATATATACTGTATGTGCTTGAGTCAGAGTTTAATACAAGAAAGAAGTGTAAAAGCTCTCAATGTACAGAAAGAGCTTAGAAGTAAGTTTATTTCATCTGCTGTGACATGTAAAAAGTACTTCCTTCAATTTGCGATTGTTTGCGAATACTCTTTAATGTCTAAAGACTTGTAAATTCTCGCGTTCTATGTTTCAAATAAGACATAATAAAAAATATTAATAAGTAATTAGTGTAATAATAAATAAGTGTTGCAGTTATGTATCTTGAAAAAGTTTTATTTAGTTTGTATTTCCAGAACTAAACTAATTTACAAAGCTAGGAAATAATATAATTTTGTTATGTGTGCTTATGTACAGTCTGTCTAAAATTACTGTAATTACTGTACCATGCATCATTCTGAAATTCAAATCATGGAGTAGATATCACGACCACCTGCATGAGCTTCCAGAGCGCACTGTGGCAATGAATTGCTTTTGTAGCGAAACTACAAACAACTTGTAATTGCTGCGGCTAGTTCCGTCTGTCTTTCTCTCTTTCAAGGTTTTTTAGCACTTTGTGAGCACCAGTTGCCCATCCATGCTGTTGGTTATCCGCAACACTTGGACAAGGATCCCATCGAACGTCTTTCTGTATAGACAGCTGGCTCGCTTTTCGAGTGCCGTGTCGGGCCTGGATGGATACATGCACTTAACTCCAAAGTGACCCATTGTGGGCCCTAAATGTAGTGAGTATTCCAGTCCGACAGGTGTCCTGGGTGGAAATCGTGAACCTGATGTTGAAAGACGGAAAGTCCTGCCTTAGCCCTGACAGAATACGGCCCAATCCCTGGATTACCCGGAGTCCCAAGCCTTTATAACCTAAATCAGTATCTGAAGCCCGTAAATACTGCCAACATTTCTCCTGCTTATCAGATTACCAGGAAACAATTGGCATTCATACAGTCCTCTCTGTAGATTGAAAACTCAAAAAAGTTTCATATCCATTGTTCAAGAATTAAACCAGAAAATCAATACCCCGAATTAAAAAAAAAAACTTACAAATTAAACCAAACCCTTTAACTCTATTAAATATAGAATATAATCTAAATTTAACAGACGAAATACTGAAATCAGAAGTAAACACTGAAATAATGAAACAATTGTCTTTAGAGACAATTAATATCAGGTACCCTCCACAAAACTGGCTTCATTTATACACCGACGGATCCTTGATCTCCAGAGAACAAGGTGCCGGTGCAGGTGTTACGTGCTGTCTCTTCTCACTTTATAGATCTCTTGGATATGGAACAACAAGTTTTGATGAAGAAATCATTGCAATAAGTGAAAGTCTCAGGAATCTTCAATGCCACATCATTAAATTTAAGAATGCAGTTATATTGTCAGACTCCAAAGCAGCTATTCTATCAATAGTCTCTAAACACACACCTTCATCTCTAACAGCAGAAATAACTAAAATTCTCTCTCAATTAATATCACTCAATAAAAGAATTGTATTCCAATGGATACCACCCCATTGTGGAATCCTGGGAAACAATAATGCGGATGCTTTAGCAAAGAAGGGCAGCACTGCTACTTACAGATCTGTTACTAAATCTACGTATTATTCTGTGAAAAGATTTATTAAATCTACATACTTAGACTTCAACAAACAAAATTTGATAACACAATCTCAAGAGAAAAAATGGAACTATTTGCATCATAATCCACAGTTAATTCCCGATTTACCACGAAAATCGTCTGTAGCTGCATTTAGATTGGCAACAGGCCATGATTGTTTGGCCAAACACCTGCATAGAATTGGAATATATCAGTCCCCTAACTGCCCATTGTGCAACTCAAACCATGAAATGGATTCGGAACACCTCAAAATCTGTGCTTCAGTGGCTGGCCATGATAATATCTTTTAAAAATATTGGAGTGCAAGAGGTCAAATGACTTTATTGTCAAACGCCTGGCATTAGATAACAACAATAACAACAACAAAATTTCTCCTGCCAATTTTTACTATTGCGGATGATATGTGAAACGAAGGGGAAGTGAAGGGTAATGGTAGAATGACAGAAGGAAATAGAGCCCCTCTCTTAAAAATCTGCCATTTCAACCACAAATTCCAACACGACCTGGGAGGGCATCGAACCCGGATCGCCTGGATGGAAGACCACCGCGCTAGCACTTGAGTCACAGATGCAACAAACTTGTACTCTAATAGTGTTGCAAACATCCCCACTTTGATAATAATGTCAGTTGTTGAAAGGAATAAAAATGTATTAAAAGGTTTAATTAAAATTACTGAGTTATTGTAGCAGAACTATGTCAAAGGAATTACTAAGATCTACTACAATTAGGAACAATTTGGGATATGAAATTTGCAATCAAATGGGAACGCTATCATTAGACTTGGAAGCAGGTTAACTGATAGCAGAGTGTTGGACGGAGGTGGGGGAACAGGCTAGGGCTTGTTTACTTTTTCCGGTCTGGTTGGAGATTTCGTACGCACTATCACTTAAACTGGGACAGTTGGCACTACGTGAAAGTCATTGCGATGTCGAAAACGAAATTCAGTTGGAACAAATTTTTAAATATACATTACTAAATTCCTTCCACGAAAAACCTTACAGTAGAAATAAGCAATTTAATTTGAAATGGCAAAATGCGTCACAATTGCTGGCAAAAAAATACAGCCTTAATAAAATTAGTCTATGGAATAAAATGTATAATGACATGACTTTGAAGTACCGGTGTCTATATTTAATAATTACACTGTATAACTCCAAATTAGAAATAGGAGATATTTAGAATACGTAATTTAAATTAGTATTAATATATTATATGAAAGTCCCGCGCCGTGGTGTCGTGGTCTAAGGCATCCTGCCTAGGACTCATGTTACGGAATGCGCGCTGGTTCGAGTCCTCATGGGAGAAGAAATTTTCTCATGAAATTTCGGCCAGTGTATGAGACCGGTGCCCACCCAGCATCGTGATGCACTTGGGGAGCTACGATAGGCAGCGAAATCCGGTTGCGAAAGTCAGCTATTGCGGCTGGGAGGATCATCGTGCTAACCACACGATGCCGCCATTCTGGTTGGATGATCGTCCACCTCTGCTACGGCATGTGGGCGTGAGGCCAGCGGCCGGCTGGTCGGTCTAGGCCCTTCACGGGCTGTAGCGCCACGGATTATTATTATATTATATGTAACATGCTGTATATTTTAAATAAGTATCTTCTTAATTTGTGATACCGGTACTTCAATTTTAATTCATTTCATCCTCAGTTTATTCCATTTTGTTATCAAGTTAACCTATAACATTTTCATTTTGACTTCTTACTAATATTAAATAGTTACTAAATAGAAAACTTCAGTTATTTTCATTATATTACCTTCGTTTCTTGGTCATGAGTTTTACCCATAGAGTGGTTAGGTTTACTGTATATTAAATAGAACATACTGTTATCTGAATGCTTTACCTAAATATTGTTTCTTTTATAGTAATCTAATTAGTGTCAGACAAGTCTATTTCTTTGACCCATGTTTCATAATTAGCCTACTGTGTTTATGTCGCTTCTTTTCCTTATTTTGTAATTTATGTAAGCCTACAGGGTCATTCCATAGTGACACACGTAACATTTTTTAAGTACCTAACTATGATCTTCACAGGATATTTAATTAAATACTTAGTAATTCATGAAAAAGACATTACTGCCGTTTAACATAAGTATTCCTAAATATAAACAAAAATTCTTAATGAAAAGGAATAATTAATAATGCAAAAAATGTTAAATATTGTATGGTGTGACACACGAACATTTTCTTGCCACTAGATTTATTACCAAAATGGAAAATGTTCATATTATTGTGCCAAATGACATAAATGCATTCAGTTGTTTTCCAAACAATTAAGACACTTGTGTAGTACATGTAACTGCTAAATCACGAACTTTAAAAAAAAATTAAAAGTGCCATTAAGAAACAAAATATTGCAAATGTGTTGCGACACACGAACGTGACACACGAACATTTGTCATGTTGGTTACTAATTGTTTTAAATGCACTATAAATACATCACTTCCGGGTGCACACAGAATCAGACGCGACGCTACGTTTTGCTTTACAACGCCTCGCGACAGCTTACAACTGTCTGCTCGCGACAACTGATTTGCTGGCTGTGGGATTGGAAAACTGGCCTAGGCTAGAAAATGGCATCAATAATAGAGGACTGTCTATATGAAAAATTCTATTGTATTTGCTTATTTCCTAAGGACGCAAGCTTCTAAAAATCTATAGCATTGAAAGAGTCTTAAAATTAAAATGTACGTCATTTTTTATGTTTATGACTACTTCACGACTCACAATAAAGAAAAATAATACATTAAATCAATAATGAGTGATAGTATAGAGCAGAGAATTAGGCTTAGGCCTACTACAAATTATATTGGTCAACAGTCATTTTGCGCCAGACATAAAACTAACAAATTCTTACTAATTTCGACCTCCTGAATTAAAAAATAACAAGCAAAATGTTCCATCACTTCGGGTTTTCGAGATCCACAATATAATTAATTTTCTATGCATTTTATTAAAAAAATCACCGCATTTCGTGTGTAGCTATTTTGTTTTACAAATGTGAAGGCCCATCATGTGAAAACAATATTAGTATAAGTAGGGCACCATGTTATAAGCACTTGTAGAAAGGGAAATTATTTTATTGCCCTTCTACGAGTCTATTTCGAGGGAGTGAAACAAGTTCGCGGTATAAATTCACTTGAGTTTATCTGATTTTACTTGAGATGTGCATTTCTTTCACGGTGAGCTTTAATTACATTACTGTAGTTTATATTTTGCAATATATCACCATGTCAAAACCACTTCTAGAAGCGGAAATTGTTTTATTGCCCTTTTCGTTTCCATTTGGAGGGGAAGAAACAGGTTCGCCGTATGAAAACGCTTCAGTTTACCAGGATATTTCTGTGGTGTTAGTATTCTATGTAAGACGTGTATTTCTTTAAAGTGTGCTTTAATGATAATATTCAAAGTACGAATGGTTTATATGTGGGGATTTGAAGGTTGTAGCATTGCTTTTTGGAATGCAATTAGGCTACATAAAATTTTGCTGCTTTCTGTACGAATTGGACAGTCGCGCTCGAGATATTTTATTTTTATTTTATTTTATTGGGTTATTTTACAACGCTGTATCAACATCTAGGTTATTTAGCGTCTGAATGAAATGAAGGTGATAATGCCGGTGAAATGAGTCCGGGGTCCAGCACCGAAAGTTATCCAGCATTTGCTCGTATTGGGTTGAGAGAAAACCCCGGAAAAAACCTCAACCAGATAACTTGCCCCGACCGGGATTCGAACCCCGGCCACCTGGTTTCGCGGCAAGACGCGCTGACCGTTACTCCACAGGTGTGGACTCGCGCTGGAGATAAACATTATAAAATAAAACGACAATCACTAGAGCCAAGGAAGAAAAATATTATACATCAACACCCTGTACCTCAAAGCGAAGTAATTTTACCCCTTTTACACAATAAGTTACGGTTAATGAAGAATTTTGTTAAAGGGATAAATTATAAAACTGAAGGATTTAAAAATATCCAGGAAAAATTTCCTGCTATTAATAATCCGTGGCGCTACACCCCTTGAAGAGCCCAGACCGACCAGCTGGCTGCTGGCCTCACGTCCACATGCCAAAACAGAGGTGGATGATCATCCAACTAGAATGGAGGTATCGTGTGGTTAGCACGATGATCCCCCCAGTCGTTATATCTGACTTTCGCAACCGGCTTTCGCTACCTATCGTAGCTCTCCAGATGCTAGGTGGGCACCGGTCTCATACACTGGCCGAAATTTGATGAGAAAATTTCTTCCCCCATGAGGACTCGGACCAGCGCGCATTCCTTAACATTTCCTGCTATTAGTGATTCAAAAATAAAAGAGGGAGTTCTCAATGGTCCACAAATTAGAGAAATAATGGACAATCACTTCTAATCTTTGCTGGAAGGAAAAGAGATAGCCGTCTTGATTGCATTCAAGGAGGGTGAATTAATTTTCTGGATAACTGTAGAAGTGAGAACTATGAAGAACTAGTGAAAAATTTACTGTTGGCGTATTAAGCGTATTAAACTAGGTAGGGGTTGTAAAATTTCCCTGAAAATTCACTTCCTTCACTCACATCTTGACTTTTTTTTCCCGAGAATTGTGCGATTTCAGTGATGAACATGATGAGCGCTTCCGTGAAGAAATTTCAACTATGGAAAAAAGATACCAAGGACACTGGAGTACCAATATGCTAGCAGACTATTGTTGGACTTTAGCTCGTGATGTACCTGATGCCCAGTGTAAAAGAAAATGCAGAAAAAGAAAGCTGTAATCTTCTGAACAGTGAATATTTAGCCTCATTGTCATTATATAAAACAATATTTTGAATAGATATAAATTCCAAAATTTCTCAAAAACCGTAACCAACAACTGTTTTTATTGCCATATTCGTATTCAGGAGGCTCAAATTATATAGAAAACATTATATCACATGCCTAGCGCAAAAAAAATGTTAACATTTGTTACGCAGTGTTATTATTATAAATTATTATTCACCTGGTGCTTTCATCTCATTTGCAATTTTTCACATATTTTCAAAAACCACATTATTCTTGTTTCAAAGATTGTACAGAATGTATCTTTCCTGTACTAAAACAACTGATTTATCCGCATCGAGCTCCGTTATGAATAATGTGCACTACACAACAATAGTATTTTTTGTAGATAATGAAAGCGTGCAATCATAGCCACTACTAACGCATGCGCAGTACACTGCAGCCATCAGACAGTCTCCTCGCGACGAAGTTCTAGCAGTCATTCGATGTTGTCTCTTCATGTCTCCTTGTGTCTCCTAGCGACCGTCGCGCCGTGTCTTCTTATTATACAAAACGATACTAGATTACACTAAAATACACTTTTAAATTTAAAATATCCACGGTTGTTTACAACGATATGAGTCATTCCATGTCAAATCGAACACCTACGAAACATGACAACTTAGTATTTGCTCCAATTTTTTTATATATTCTATTGATTAAATTAAATAACCCATGTGTAATTTTTTCGGGCTGACACAATTATTTAGTCATTTATTAAATGTTACATTTTCCGTAAATTAGGATGCAACGTATTATGAAAATGGTTATACTGAAGATTCTATAAACCGTAGAAATTTCGTATTTATATCATTTTAAAGTGCAATAATTGCAGTATTGTATACTAACTTTTAGTGTTCAATCACAATATAAAATGGGCTCCTTTTAGGGGGTTATATTTTTAAAATACGTTTTTATATATCAGGGACTTACTTCTAAAAAGGAAAAAAAAAATATCATTATATTCTTTGAAATGTTTCACGTAGAACTGCGTTAGTTTTAGAATGCTATTCGAATAAGAAGTCGCTGTGCAAATAATTTACTGATGGTGTGTTTGGGTCGGAAGGGTCGGATTGAGTGAGACCGCGCGCCGGAGCATGCAGCTGCGATGACCGCAGCGGGAATGAGTAATACATTATCAGTGGTGCGGTGTTACTTTACGTAAATAAACAGATAACCTCTAGTTCTATATAAAAGCACGTAACGTCCCTTTAACACTTAGCAGTTTCCCTTTAATTTATCTAACAATAATTCCTAAGTCTTTCGGAGTAGGTATTGCGTTGTGTTGCGTGCATGTCAAATCAAACACCTGTATACGAAACGTGACCATTTAGTATTTGCTTAAATTTTCTAAAATATGTTCTGCAGATCAAAATAAGAGGTCTGTAATTTTTTCTGGATCATACTTTAATATTTTACTATTTATATATTTTAATTATATGACAAATTCATGCATGACGCAGTATTAAAATGCTCATTGTTAAGATTCTATGCATCATAGACGTTGAGTGTTGGTGTCATTTGAAATGGGAACAAATGGAATATTATATTAATTGATTTATTGATGGGGTTGTTTAGAGGGTCACTTTTTAAACAATTATTTTTATAACAGCTTATCGTTACTTTAAAAATGCAAAAAGAAAGTATTAATCTATTATATTTTACATAGAACTACGCTGATTTCAGGTGCTTTCGAGTAAGAAATAACTTTAAAAATAATATATTGAAGATGTGTCAGAGCTTAGTGATGATTGAGAATCGCCAATAAAGAAGACAAAATTATCTAACAAAATATCCAAAACAAAAAATGCAGAAAGTTACAGATACACTTAAACATGAAATATTTCATATCACAGAAGACACAACTTCAGTTGAAAATTCAAATAATTCCGATATATTACAAAAATTGATAAACTTCTTTCATGAAACAGACGACAGAAATCTCAAAATACATATATTAAGAATTTTTGAAAGTTGGTCCTACAGTAAAATTAAACAACATTTTAATATCACCACTCACATGATATGAATTTCTAAACAATTAGAAGCAGAAAAGGGAATTTTGGCTACTCCTAATCCTAAATCGGGAAGAAGTTTGGGAACATTTATAGTGGAGAAGGTTGTTCAATTTTGTAATTCTGATGATGTAAGGAAGGTTATGGCTGGCAAAAAGAACTGTGTTTCAGTTAAAGAAGATGGAAAGAGAGTTCACAAACAGAAAAGATTAATACTATGTAATCTTAAGAAAAGTTACCAGTGTTTCAAAGAGCAATATCCGTATATCAAAATAGGATTTTCAAAAATTTTCAAACTCAGACCAAAGGAATGTGTACTCCCTGAAACAAGTGGCACGCACTCAGTTTGTGTCTATGTTCATCATGAAAATGTTAAATTAATGCTTGATGGAATTAATAATATTATTTATAATTTTCCTTTTAAATTTTTACCATTAGTGAATACAAATTTAATAACATAGCCATATTTTCTACTCAAGGTACCAACAAGCAAAAGTGGTACGAGGTATCTTACAACTTCATTCTTTTGTTCCACTGACACAATCTCAGGCCATAATAAAGAACTATTCACTTCAAAGTGAGAGTAAAGTGGTGGACATTAAACAGAATTGGTTGTAGGTGATTAGTTTTAAAAGTGCAGTGTGTGTAAACTGTAGTTATCATTCTTACAAGTGTATATTTTACAAAAACAATATTTAAATACAGTACTATATTACATAAATTACGTGAAAGAGTAATATTCTGACCGTAGAACAGTGTAAAGTGGTCACACGACTCTCATTCAGAGCTGCACCTGCACTACATCTTGCAACAGTACTTACGCCCGCGCACTCAAGACGCGCAGCTTGGTGAATCATTTAATTATTCTTCAACGGCTCAGACTAGCATTCCGATTTTTTTAAGGGTGGTTAAAATAATTTCAAGGTATTTAAGGATTTTTTTTCTGTAATTTTAAAATAAGTCGCTGCCATTAAAACATATTTTTATACATTTAAATGTTTTTTTTTTAAACAAAGTTAACAAACTTATATTTTTATATTATTATTCGAAGAATAAAGTGTGTACTGTCACCTTCAAATTGAGACAAAGAGCAAATCTCTGTGATGATTATTAGTGCAGATAATCACGTTTAACAATAATGATGCTCGACCTATTTCAGAATCTTTGATAACACATATCTACTACAATAATCGATATAGACAACAATAATAAAACACGTATTTATTTTTTCAATCCATAGAATGTGCAAAATTTGTTTTATCTAAATCGGAGACATGAAAGTCAATTCGAGGTTAAATTTGTGCGATTTGACGTGGAATGACTCATATGTGGTGATATTTCCTGTGTAATGCCATGTGACGAATATACCAATATGTCAACCATTTGTAGTACTTCCCTTCCTTGGACATCACAGACACTTTAAATTCTTCGCCACCACAAGATTTTGTAACTTCATAAGTAGCCTATATTTGACGTCTTTTTTTTTTACTTGGTCATTTAACGACACTGTATCAACCACTAGGTTATTTAGTGTCAATGGGATTGGTGATAGCAAAATGGTATTTGGAGAGATGAGGCCGAGAATTCGCCATAGATTACCTGACATTCGCCTTATGGTTGGAGAAACCTCGGAAAAAACCCAACCAAGTAATCAGCCCAACTTAAATTCTTGAAAATACTATCAAAAAATGTTCAAAATGTATTAATATTTATATCAATAGAAAAACTAATAGGGTAAACATTGGTAATTTCGTGATAATTTCATGAAAATTAATTTAAAATGAAAATGTGTCAATATATATCCTTATTCCGATTTTTTCATCTAAAAGACGATAATTTGCTGTACAAATCTGGAGACATAAAAGATTGGACACGTTCTTGAACAAGTGCCAAAAACCACTTTTACAACTTAAGCTAAAAGGTTGGTTATTTCGTGATAACCTTGGTAATTTCGTGATATTACATTGATAATTTCGTGAGAGGTAGAAGAATTGTGGAAAAATGCATTAAAGTCAAATGAAATTCTCATTTATTTTACAAGACTTCAAACATAGTAATTCCGTCTAACATTCATAGCAAGAAAACATAGGAATACATATCGACACATAATAAGAATGAAATCAAAGTAAAAATTGAAATTGATAAGGGATCTTCTTTGCCTTGAAAGGGTGAACACTTTTATTACGGAATTTATTATAGCTATATTACTAGGGTAACTCCAAAAGTAATATATATAACATTTGTTTAAAAATTATATTTTTATCCTACAGCTTTGCTATTTTCACAGAATGTAGATACATCCTTCAGGAACAAAATGTCACTTTTCCACATAATCCCTGTCCCTTTCAACTGCCTTACGTAACCTAGGAACGAGAGCTTGGAGACCAGCACGGTAAAAGTCTGGACCAACACGTCTGAGCCACTCTTTAGCAGCATGCACAAGGGAGTCATCTTCTAACCGCGAAGGGGTCCTTCAGTTTACCAAAGAGATGGTAATCGCACGGTCCCAGTTCAGGACTGTAAGGCGGATGTTTCAGTGTTGTCTATCCGAATTTTCTGATCTGGTCTGTGGTCTTGTGACTAACATATTATGGCTGTGCGTTGTCGTGCACTAGCAGAACATCCTGCTTCTCCCGATGTCGTCGAACACGACTCAGTCGAGCTTGAAGATTCTTCAGAGTTGCTACATACGCGTCAGAATTAATGGTGGTTCCGTGTGGCATGATGTCCACAAGCAAGAGTTCTTCTGAATCGAAAAACACAGTAGCCATAATTTTTCCTGCCGAAGGTGCACTTTTGAATTTCTATTTCTCTGGTGAATTTGCATGATGCCACTCCATTGTCTGTCTCTGTCTCCGGTCCAAAATGGTGGAGCCATGTTTCATCTTGTCACAATTCTTGCAAGTAAGCCATCTAACACTTATCATTGGCACTTAGCATGATAACAAATCAAACAGAAGCTACACTGAACCCATTGCGTCTCCCTTTTTTTTTTTTTTTGTTATCACAACTTATCTTCAGATTTCTAAAATTCGTATTGTAATACAATTTTTAAAATAGTAGGCCTATAAGCTTAATGCTCAACAAAATTTTGCCTCAAACAGCTAAGATTTCTATCAGTAAAGCTAAGCCTATATTACGACTACAGCTGTATCTAAAATTCCAAAAACATGTCCTAAAATATCATTAAGATGTAATCAATCATTGTACCAAATATCATATGCTTACATTTAGTAATAAGTCTGTAATGTAATTACAAACATCCACAAAATTTATACGCCTGAGAAATCGACGGTAACTTGCTCTCTCCAAACATAAAAGCTCACTGAAGCAGCTACAATAGTCACACAAAGCGTGGCTGTATGTTTCTGGAAACCCGACAACATATGCTATCCCTTGGCGGAAATTTGAATCTCGTAACACCATTGGTTAGTTCACGAAAGAGCAAAGAAAAAGTATCACGAAATAACCACTGCCACGAAATTACCAATGTTTACCCTATAGATTTTAAAAGGCCTAACTTTTAGAATTGCTAAATGATACCTAGGGTAAATTAATTAATGTTATTAAATAAAACGATTTTAAATTAATATCAGAAATTTAGTACCATTTACCTAATGTGCAAATAATTACACCAATTTATTTATACATAGGCCTAGTATGGTGGCTACCTATTTACGATATAAATGTACTGCATAAGTTTGTTTTTATATGAAATAAATTAACATAAACCAATTTTTTAAGTTTTTAATTCAAGGAATTTAAAAAATAATAAATATTTTATGCGAACTTTAGGCATAAATTGTCTTATGCTAATTTTAGGTCTACACACTATATTTTTACAACAGCTGTTGTTTAGTCTGTCCAAAGACAGGTGTGAACCTCACAAGTGATACCAAGAAGGCACCACTTATGAGGCAACTAGGCCAGAAGATAATTGGATAGCGTGGCCAGTTCCTTTCCCCCTTACAACAGTTATGAAACACATATTTTCAAGAGTGTTTAACTTATAGTTTATGTACTTTGAAAAAAAACGCACAGGTGCGTGTGCACGCACACACAATTATCTAAATCAACAATAAATATTTAAAATTCCACTACTAATTGTGTTTAGACGTAAAGACTTCCAATAACAACAAAATTTGTAACTGGATTTTAGGATAAACTTTAGTGACACACGAACATAACATTTTTGTTCGTGTGTCACAGTCATTGTGTTATGTGTGTCACGTGTTTTTCTTGTAGAATACGTACATAAATCAAAATGCTGTCGATATAAGAAGTTGATTGTTATGTGATGTTTCTCACTTTTACATTTATGAAACATGAAAAAATGAAATGGTTTTGAAGAAATATAAACAGATGTCCATTTGAGCGTGACACACGAACTCTCAACCTTTCCTTTTAATAATTGCAATCAAGCACGAAATAATCATTGTATTACGGTTTCTATGGATTGTAATTATTAAAAAAGGTCCGCACTTCATTATTAATTGTATTTAACATACAGACGTAATTATTTATTTGCCTTAAATGTGCATTCAAATAAGTGATTTCTAGTAGATAATTTCGTGCTCTTAAACCACAGACTTCTTGGTGCTTTTTCTCCCACATACGTGTTGTTACGCAATAAGAGTTATCAGATTCAAAAAATTCGGATCATAACGAAAAAATTGACATATAACAAGCAGAGATTCGTGAGATTTTTATTTTTCGTGAAAATGTCGCATTTTCGTGGAATGACCCTACAGTTATTATTATTATTATTATTATTATTAAAACTGTTACAAAGTACATTTGTAGGCCTAAATAGTATTGCCCTGTATAACTGTTTATAGGCGTAAAAATAATATTACGTTTCTACACCCTAGAGACGATAATGCGATGCATTCTAACCAACATAATATTTACGTTTCTTCTTCACGGGAACATTCACTTTATTTTTCCCTTGTTCGGCACGCGAACATTTACTTTATTTTTCCCTTGTTCGGCCTGTATTGCTCCATCTAACTAACGTGATGTGTGTACGAGGGGAGAGGACTACCTTGCCAGCTACAGTACTTCGTAAACACTGTATTATTCTGTGTGTATTTAACTTTAGAGTAAGTGTGCCTCAATTTGAAACTGAGCATGGTCACTACAGTCCAGTACTGCGACCTTGTAGATCTCTAGTGTCAACCTCGCTACTAGATGCATTCTCAATCCATAACGGATGCCTAGGCTAAAGTTCGAAGCAGGCAATCACACTCGTCCTAGACCAGCCCCCATCGTGCATCGCCAGCCAGTGATCGGAGAAGGCTATGAAATTATGATAATATTATGGATCTCGGAAGGAATTAGTCTTATGTTGATGCCTACGGGAAAACGGGAGAATCCCGAAAAAAACAAAATGCGATCTTGTCCGCCACAGATGTCAACTTACAAATTCATTAGTGGTTTAGATACTCAACCATTACAGGAACATCACTTTTATCACAGAAAGTTAATGATGCAATGAACTCGATAGTTAACGTCATTATTATGATAATTATTATCCGCTAGGTGGTGAAATGTGCTTCTTGAATTAAATAAAAAGCCAGGCACTTCAAGTACACATTATGATATGTATATTGTAATATGAACCACTTCTTACTCTTAGATTAATATTATTTTGAAGCGGCTAAAGAACGAATATTCGTATGAAACCAATACTGTGTAAGAACTTGATACATATGTCTAATGTTTGTATCTGTCTCTCAGTCTAAAATACCGAATATTACAAAAAGCTAATACAATTTTACTATTTCTATTTAAAATCAAAGTGTTAAAAATATATTTTATACAGTCATTCCTAAAAGTAGACCTTTTAATTCTAGGCAAGCGTATAAAAAATACGACAGGGAGCGTGCGAAAAGTAAATTTAACACTAGTGTGAAAAGTATTTTAACGAAGTTCGCGCCGAATGTCAATTATTTTCCAGTAGATATCACACGGCAGCAATCGCAGCTGATTTAATAAAGCGGTTCAAATAAAGACAGACCTACTTTTAAATCCAACTGTTTTGGTCACAGAAAAGTACACAAATTAGATAAATAAACTGCTTCAAAAACTATTTTGTTGATAACTATATGTAGCAATTAAGAATAAAGAATTAAAATTATGAAAAAGTTAGTAGGCACTCGGATTTGAACTGAGGACTTCTCGATCTACTGTCGCGTGCTGAATCATTGAATTATAACACCGCCTACCTGTAACATGTTATTACAATTGGGGGGGGGGGGGGAGAATACAGCAGTGGAGAAGTTAGGTGACTTGTCTCCACATACCAGCACGGATGAACGGCGTCTAAAAATAGTGTAGCTAGACAGAGATGTTAAAATTTATTTTATTTTTCTTGTAGGTTTTCTACACTCAGTCTGCAGCCTCGTTACGCAAACATTGCTACTCGCAAAATAAAATGTCTTCTTTAATAGTAGTATCGTAAATAACAATGTTATGTATTTATATCACAATTTTTATTAAGCGTATTCATTCATGCCTGGTTTCTGGTACACTTCAGTTAACTTCCAGTTACTTAAATCTTATAAATTTAACTGCACTGATAACTTTAATGAATTTTCGGAAAGCTAAATATAGATTTATCAGCGCTTGTAACTAACAGTTGAGGTAACTTCAAGTTCAGCACCTATTGTCGTCCATAGACGTCGCCACTAGTATTTTGTTAGTGATTTTTTTAGTTATTTATAGTTACTCTTGCTTGCAGAAGTTTTCATTGGTAATATGGCTGATAGGTACGTAGTGAGCTCTGTACTAGTAGGTGCAAGGCTTTTTAATTAAATAACTGTGTGATAAACGATAGTGTACATGTACACTTCCATCTCAATCGTAATATGACTTAAAAAAGCAATAAATTGTTGATATTTGGCGTGATCACCGAGGTAAATAATACTAGTGGAGAGGGAGCTAGATGTAACTTCTGCTACAAAATTGCAACCGTAGTTCTTGATTAACATGAAAGAATGCAGAGTGAATCAGCCAGGGATAGACCGGCGTCAGGGGAAAGTATGCGTAGTAACTGCTGCGCTATCGCAGTGATCAGATCTCTTGCTCGCGTACGTTTCGTGTTTAGTTACGTAAACACGTTCACACAGTGAGGGTGCAGCTGTATACCGTACATTTAGAGTACGGTAGTGTGTCCATTATGATATATAGCCTTAAATAACAAGTGTTTATTTATGACAACTTTGTGAAATACAAATCTTGGGTCCATACCTGTGGAGTAACGGTCAGCGCGTCTGGCCGCGAAACCAGGTGGCCCGGATTCGAATCCCGGTCGGGGCAAGTTACCTGGTTGAGTTTTTTCCGGGATTTTCCCTCAACCCAATACGAGCAAATGCTGGGTAACTTTCGGTGCTGGACCCCGGACTCATTTCACCGCCATTATCACCTTCATTTTATTCAGACGCTAAATAACCTAGATGTTGATACAGCGTCGTAAAATAACCCAATAAAATAAAAAATAAAAAATAATACAAATCTTGGAAAACAGTTGTAACAAACTTTCGTCGTCATTCCCTGATTCGCCAGAGCCTTCTAAAGCAATGACTTACAATTTAGTGAAGAAATTTCATGCAACTGGATCAGTATTGGATAAGAATTGAAATTCAGCTTTCTTCATGTTGCTCATCTAACAGATGTCTGTTGAGCAACAAGGAAACCTTTCTCGTAGTCCCAACCTTTTCTAAGTTATTCGCCTTGGGACATTCATTGGTTTCCATGGAAAATCTAAATTTCAGCGTTTCCCACTTACAGTCTTCAATTGTTTATTGCATATCTCCTCTTAACTGCTGAGGGCCTTCCTTACTTATGCGTGGAGGCCATTATGTTTATCATTTCTGTCTGATATTATTCAAAATTATATAGGTTTACATGTTGATCTCTTTTATAAAAATAATTGATCAAGTTCAAATTTATGTGCAAAATTCGAAGATGGTAATTGTTGTTATTAAGTCAACTGTCCAAAGATTGGTTTGATTCTCACAAGTAAAACAAACAAGGCATCACAAAAGAGGCAACTAAGCCGAAAGATAATGGGGTAAGGTGCTCAGTTCCTTTCCTCAAGATGGGGATTAATGGAGAAAAAAGAAAGCTCGAATGGTCTGCCACGGAAATAAATGATTTGGTGCTGCTGATAGTGACGCAGTAACTCTGCATCTGAGGTGGCTGCGAATTTCATTATGGAAAGTCGCAAATTTCAATTCATTTGTGGTGGCTTGTCATGGTGGCTGGCAATGTATTATTATTCATGTCCGTCACTTTTACATAACGCTAAAGGAGTTAAATCAACTGTGAGGCTGTGAACTGTAACAATGATTACAGAGCAGGATTTCCATTCGGCTGACTTTGCAACAAAGCATGTCGTATCTGCAAAATTGAGGAATATATCAATTTACATTAGCTGCTCGCGATCGTAAGTCCTAACACAGTTCAGGGTAGAGGTAATCTGACGACGGACTGCAAGACTTTTATGTGAAATTCTTGTATAAACAGATCCATACAAGGAAATTAGGGCTTTATTTGTTGAAGTAGATGCTAATGAACACGTAATGATATGTAAGCAGTGTATAACATAGTATGCATAACGAGATCTGCTTGAGAAATGCACATGTCTTCGTTAATTGACATAATTCATTTATAAATACCTCTCTACAAATAAAGTTATGTTTGTATTTTTATTTTTATTTAATAATATTTACGTTCTTTAGGAGAGAGGATGATATTTTTTAAAACTTTTTTCCTATTTGGTGTAAAATATTAATTTTTTGTATGTAGAGAGCTCATAGCTGTGGCAACTCAACCAAATAAAAATATTTTGAAAAAAATTATTTGGGGGCCCAAATTTGAAAAAAATATATATACCCAATGCAGGATTGTAATAAAACCGATATATCTAAACCATTTTTAAAGATATATGCAAACAATTTTTTCCAATGCATTTGCAAAAGCATGTTCTACAAACTACCTGTAACAGAATTTTGATATTAGTCCCTACGTTTGTAAAATAAACAATTAAAATTTAATAACAATTTTCTGATTTCCTTTCTTGCAAACAAACGGACGTATTTTTAAAATGAAATCAATTAACAAAATTCTGTTACAGAGAAAAGTTTCCTAATAGTCTAAAGAATGTATATTCTAAATTTCATGCATGTATCTTTAATAGTTCAGAAATTATAATGTAGCAAAAAATGTAGCAAAAAATGAAGTTACTGGAAACCGATAAAAGTGGGCGTGTGATTTAAAAATCCATAGCGCAGGAAGTTTAAAAATGGCGTCTCAACATCCGATAAGGGCACGAATACCCACAAAATGTTATGCAATGCATTCCACACATATCAAAGGGTATTTTAAAGAAGAAAAAAAAAATTTTTTTTAATTTGATTTACCGGAAACAACAATAAAAGTGGGCGAGTGATTTAAAAATCAATAACGCAGGAAATTTAAAAATGGCGACTCAACATCCGATAAGGGCACAAATACCCACAAAATGTTATGCTATGCATTCCACACATATCACAGAGTATTTTAAAGAATTTTTTTTTAATTTACTCATTTTTCACCAAAAAAGACCATCCTCTCCCCTTAAATCAATAGCTGATGTGTATAGAATTTAAAGTATAAAATATTTCATAACACGAGGGTATGTTGTGTACGCATGGTTGTTGGAGATGACAATTTTTCTAATCGTATAGTTTTCAATGAAGCGTTTAAAATATGGATTCTCAAGTTTATGGAACGGAATATTCGCATATATCAGCTTCAGATACAGGTCATAATAAGTGGACTGATTCGAAATCACTAAATAACACTGGGCTACCAAAAAAAAAACTTTTTGTCAGCTATTGAGGAAATTTCATGTATTCTACACTGAATTGATGCGTTGATTCCAGATCTATAATCAGATTTATCATAGCACGTCAGGTTCTTTAGTTATGGGACTATAACATTAATTCTAAATCTTACTATTCATTGCATATCTGTACCGTAAAGTCAGAGATATAAATTGAGCTTAGTTTATATATTCTTTGTAAATTGTTACATTATATTATTTTAAATACATTTATAAGAAGATATATACACTTACAATATGTAGTAAGCACTAAAAACTCTGATAAAAGTGCTTGAGACCTTTGCTTTTCCGCATATTGTTGATCGCTGTAGAAACCAGCAGAAATCAACCATCATGTTCGGATCGTATTCACCCTGGTACCTGGTTTCCATCGTTGATATGTCCTGATGGAATCTCTCACCAGGTTCATCACTTACAGCGCCGAGTTTGATGGAAAAAAGT
This sequence comes from Periplaneta americana, assembly GCF_040183065.1. NCBI lineage: Eukaryota > Metazoa > Arthropoda > Insecta > Blattodea > Blattidae > Periplaneta > Periplaneta americana. Next base: position 62,957,757 of record NC_091124.1, on the reverse strand, counting down.
CGAGGTGTGAATGAAGGAAGTGCATTTTTTAAGATATGCAACAACCTAGATTCTGAAATGCTCTAAGCGTGTTATATACTAGCTCAGCATAATTATCAGCTCGATAATTTCCTAAAAACCTAGTTGACACTAGTACAAATGTGTCCCAAGCATCGAATTCAAGAACACTCAGTCTTGACCTGAACGTAGTGTCACACATCATAATTAAAAATTTAAAATGTTATTATTTTAAAATTGTGACGTGATAAAAAAAAACCGGACTTCAGATCTGTAATCAGCACACTCGAATTAGGGTTGGTACACTTGTGTTTGTTCAGTAGCAAAATCACTGTAGCGCAATGAATTTCAGATGTTCGATGTATTTTTTCAGAGTCACTATGTTTTTGTAAATCATGACGCTTAACTTTTATGTCTAACATACACACTTTACACCATAATATATATTCGTCTCTGACGGAAAATCTCCAAAGGTAAAGTTGCAGATTTTATTGGCGGTATTTTAATACATCTTCATAGACCTTTGGTAGATCACAACTGAACTCCTTACGAAATGTTTACTTTTTAAACAGAAAATAGGCATGCTGTATCGAAAAAATATATTGTAATGCAGTAAACAATACAAAACCCGCACCCATTGAACTTCGAATGAACAGATCTCCCTTCACGTGACGTCTTTCATTTAGCATAAGAACCTAAAGGTATAGTTACCCTTAAAAGGAATGAGACGACACTTGGTCGTCGGAAGTTAAAGTTCTACAGCGCGGTTCACTCGATATCGACGTAACAATAAGTACCATGACAAATACAACAAGAATTGTTACAAGGACCACAACAAGGACAAGGACCAGAATAAGGATCACGAAGAAGATAGCCATTTAAGGCCACGATTTCACAACATAGCTCGAGTCGCAAAATATCATTACTTCTTTGTACCGAATGGCAAATGCCTGCTATGGGATCTACATTCTGCACTGCTGTTGTCACTGTCTTGTCTCGGTAGCTCATATAGTAGCCTGTTTGTTCCACTGTATAACCGATACGTCTCGTGTTCGATCCCACGTAATTTTTTTTTATTGAGGTGTAATTAATTTCTTCAGAGTTCCTCGACTGTCTAATTTGTCGAAAAATATGGAATAATTTATGCCCAATTTCTGGGCTGAACCTCGTCAAAAAAATAAATCTTACTTGGAAGTTAAAAGTATTCTTCCTCGAACAAAAATCATAAGAAACAAAAAGAGATCTGTTAACGGCGAGATCTTCCCAGGTGTCAACAACTTGATTCCACAATTCGTCTCGATTTCGAGGGCGTCGGTGGGCATAGGTGGCTATTCTTCTCTTTTTCAATTCTGCCCATAAATTTTCAATGACCTTCAAATTAGGTGACTTCGGAGGCCAATTAATGATTTCGATCTCGGGTCTCCTTTGAAACTATCTTTGAATGCTGGCGGCATAGTGCACGGGATGGTTATCCTGCTGGAACAGCAATGTTCCTTCGGGAAAACGTTCTCGGGCGGAAGGAAGGAATATATTTTCCAGAATGTGCTCGTAAGTTCCCGCATTAAACTGGCCATCGATGTGTTCTATAACGCCAGGTCCATCGTAAGACATCCACCCCCAACACGATATGCTAAAGCGCCCCGATCTCTCACGTCGGTGCACATAGCGCTGATCATGTTGGAGACCATCCTCACGATAGACACGGACAGGACCTTCGTAATCACTCGAGATGGTTGTTTCGTCGGAGAAAATTACATTTCTCCAATCGAAATCCACTCGATTGGTAGCGAAGGCAAGACGGTCGGCAGCTTGTGCTTCCCCCAATATTTCCATTTGCGCAGCCCTCCGGCTCCTAATACCGCGGTTCCTCAACCTGCTGATCACAGTCTGTGAAGAGCCGGGAAAGTTAGATGCTGCTCTTATTTCGGTAGCAGTCCGAAAGGGGTCCTGTCGAACTGTCTCGAATAAGAGAGCATCCTCTTCCAATGAAAAAAATCCGCGGACGCCTAGGAATAGGGCGATTTTCGACCTCCCCTGAATGTTGGTAACGATGAGCCCACCTCGTGGCTGTACTTCCAGGAACACCGACCAAGCGGCCAGCAGATCTAGCCCCATACCCAGCCACAACTAGAGCTATAACTCGCTGTCTCATGTGACGTCGGTTCTCCATTACGATGAGAAATGAGGGATGACGATAATACTTTAGTGTAGACAATGCCTATTTAATGTGATAGCCTATTTTTTTATTCAATGCAGTGGCACTTGACTAGAGTCATTGGCCGTACAATGGCGATAAAAACTAAAAGGAAAGAAAACGACATAAAGCGAACAATGTGCAAGTGAAACTATGAAGGCGAGGATGTCAGCACCGCTGCACTCTTTCTCTGGCCTCCCAGTACCTATCCACAAAGCTGACAGATGAACGTGCTGGACAAGTCTCAATATTTAACGTGATATAGAATTACTGAAATAAGGGGCATCTTGCACAGTAAGAGTTAATAAATCAACTCTAACTTAAATATTTAAATAACAGGATATAACAGGAAGTCCAATTGTTTCGAAACTAATCAAATTAAATCTAATTACATTAAGTAAACAAACCCCAAGTTATGACACCACATTGCTACAGCTAAATTGTAGGTTATTAACATAAGCATTGAATAGGTCCGTACTTAAGCGTTGGACGACAAAACCAAATATCGAAAGTTCGAATCTTACCGAAGAATGTAACTTCTTACTTTTTACTATGTAAATCAGACTTATAACTACAATCATTCATATTTCTTACATTATTTGTTAATATTTATAGCCAACATTGAATTTGTAAAGAAAAGACTTCAGAAATCTCATATGGAATTTGTGATCTGTAGTGACATAAACATAGATTATCTCTCGGAACTTTTCCGTAAAAGTAAATTAAGTTCACTCCTTGAAACTGAAAACCTTAGTCGTAGAGTAATTTTCCCACCAGCATACAAGCTGAAGTAGAACAGCCATTGATAAAAATTTTGGACACAGAATTAGACTGAATTTCTATTCGACAGAATCTATAATCAATGGCTTGTCTGAACATGATAAACAAATCCTAAGTGTTTCCAATGTCACTGAACAATTTCAAAATATTAATTTAAAAACTAAAAAAGGGTCGTAAATGCTGTATCTAGTGATTATTTACGTTTATGTCTACAAAATGAATCTTGGAAAAACGTATATGATACTGGTACTACTGATATTAAGAGTAAATGTATTGTATTTTTCACTTAATTTCATAATCATTTCAGTGGATGTTCTCCGCTCAATGTTGTGAAAAAGTTCAAAAGTAAAAAAAAAATGTAGATAACGCAGGGACTTAAACATCTCATGTATTAAAAAGAATAATCTATATGTAATGATCCTCATGTTCTTTTTTTTTAATTTTAGTAGGTTATTTTACGACGCTTTATCAACATCTTTGGTTATTTAGCGTCTGAATGATATGAAGGTGATAATGCCGGTGAAATGAGTCCGGGGTCCAGCACCGAAAGTTACCCAGCATTTGCTCATATTGGGTTGAGGGAAAACCCCGGAAAAAACCTCAACCAGGTAACTTGCCCCGACCGGGAATCGAACCCGGGCCACCTGATTTCGCGGCCAGACGCGCTGACCGTTACTCCACAGGTGTGGACCTCATGTTCTTAAATACTACAAGAAGTACAGTGTAATTTATCAAAAATTATGAAAGAAGGAAATAGAATACATTTGAATAGAAAAGTACAAAATTCAGATAATGCAATTAAAGCTATTCGGAATATTATTAAAGTTAAACTTGTAGATATCCTAAGAAAGAAAATATTTATAATTTTTATTTTATTGGGTTATTTTACGACGCTGTATCAACATCTAGGTTATTTGGCGTCTGAATGATATGAAGGTGATAATGCCGGTGAAAATGAGTCCGGGGTCCAGCACCGAATGTTACCCAGCATTTGCTCGTATTGTGTTGAGGGAAAACCCCGGAAAAAACCTCAACCAGGTAACTTGCTCCGACCGGGATTCGAACCCGGGCCACCTGGTTTCGCAGCCAGACGCGCTGACTGTTACTCCACAGGTGTGGACGAAAGAAAATATTTTTTCATTAAAACTAGTGATTATAAAGTAGATGATCCCAAATCTATTGCAAATTCTTTTATAGTATATAGTACAGAAATATTATTGACAACTTAAACATTCAAGATTTTGCAAAAGATACTGCAATTGGTTACTTAACAGATGCATCTAATAATTAGTATTAATATATGTAATTAGTCAATAACTGCAACAGTGCTTTTTCATTCAATCATAACATGAATAAAATTGAATGCACATTAAATTAAACACTATTGCAAACACGTAGATAAAATAGTTAAACTCAACTGAAGGGGTGAGAATGAAATAATCCAAAGCCATACTTTTAACAAAAATTGTTTTGTTCGAGTGCATTTCTTACACATATGAGAAAGCTATTAATAAAATATTGTAATAATTACTCAGAAAATGACATAGCCTAAGGACTCTAAACCTTTTGTAAAAGTGTCTGTGTGGCTTAGGAATATTTTTATAATTTCATTTTAATTGTTAGTTTTTAATATATATGCATTGACATTGTATATGTGTGTATATATAAATGCATTCATTAGATTAACGTTTATAATATTATAACTTGTAATTTTGTATTGTCTGTGATCATTAACACTTAATCTGACGACTTTGTAAAACTCTATTTCAACGTTACTTAGCTATTTCAACGTTATTTAGACAAAAAAATCGTTGATGTAGACTAAGAATCGAACTCGCTCTCTTCTACAGAACATGCAGAAGTCTTAGCGTCTGAGCTATTGAAACGACACGAAAGCTTTCCTTTCCGTGCGGAGTGTCGATCTAGTCATGAAGATCCATTGTCGATTTAACTACACGATTTAAGTATATATTTATCTTTTATTTACGTAATATTATCATATTTTTTGCAGTATTTGAAGTGATTTTTTGAACAATGCTAGTAACAAACCTCAATTTAAGTAACTCAGTATTCGGTATCTTGTGTATCAGTGCTCTGGTCTCCGATCATGCGCAGTGTCTTACATCTGAGACTTAGGAATATTCAATCGTCTTATTCTTTTCCAGGGAAACTGTACATTAGTAAACAATTACTGTCATCCTGTAGCCGTCTCCAGGCAATTTTTTCATTTAAGTGGAATCACTATTACATTTTAAATGGTTTTAACTTCACTGCCGCACTTCAGATATAATACGATCTTCAGCAGCTGGAACTATTAAAACTAAGAATCAGTACTCTTCATAACATCCCACCAGAGGACGATACGTCTAATTCAGCTTTTGCAAGCCAGGTACACAGCATATCGTCGTTGTTCCTGCAATAATTCCTATGTCACATATTTATCGATTTTCATATTTTTGCTCTATTAAATAACTTAAATAGTGATACACAAAATAATAAAATCTCCTATATGTAATTATATTTCTTTCTTTCGAAAATGTAAGAATTCACAATCCCGTATGTACGGCTGCCATAGGATGAATAAATGTGTTTTTTCCTCCTACTCAAAAATTGTATATTTTGTACATAGGAGTTATTGCAGGAACAACGACGATATAGGCCTACACTGTGAAATCTCCAATGACTGATTTTAAGGGATGATATATTACTTTAAGAATAAAGAAATGACATTTTTCAATTTATTTTTCTTTCCTTTATAAAATACACGTTTCTATTTGTTGTGATGAAAGAATTTCTTAGATATCTCTAATAGTGTCCAATATATGAAGTTTAATATGCTCGCACTTCAATTCTCTGCTCCTTGCTGCAAGCTTTCCGAAACTTTAACTTCTACATATGTTTTCTATGACAACTCGAAAGAGTTTTACATCCTAATGAAACTTCGTATGCTTGTGAGCTTTTGACATACAGTATTAACAATATATACTAAAATCTTTGCTGCAGCATTTGTTGTTTATATAAAAAAGTGTATTGTAAATTCTAAAATAATAATGAATTGTATAAAATTTTAAGAAAAAATATTTTAAGAGCTAAATAAAGAAATAGTTTATTTTGTCCAAGTAGTCATTACAAACATTTTAAATTAATAATTATTTAAATATTCACAGATTCGTGAAAAATATTAGGGAAATGCATGATGATTGCACAATTTTCATCCAAATTTCTTAAAGTTAATCACTATTAATTACAAACAGTTATTTTAAAATATTAATACGGACACATGAAATGTTACATTATATCAGTTGGAAAGATGTACCTCCCCCCTAAATGTTCAGTCTGAGTTTCGATCATGTTCCTCTCTCATCACACAGAATTATATTAGCCCTCCCTTCTGTGCATTTTACGAGTATTGTATGATTCCTCTGCTATACTCCGATTTACCTCTGAAAGTTACAAGTTACTGCTGAGTTGATATGAAACTTGTAAGGAATACAAATCATGTTAATCCGAGGCGTTCCTTTTAGCCTATAGGTACATTCTATCGTTAAGAGATTCCAGTGTTATTGTTTAATGCACGAAGTTGTATCAATTACGCTGTTATCTGGCGCCAATGGAATTGGTCTTAGCGAGATGGTATTTCGGAGAAAAGAGTGCGAGAATTACCATGGGATGGTCTGATATGCGCCTTACGGGTTGAGATAACATCGGAAAACCCAACCAAGTGATTAGTCCAAGCGAAATTCGAAATCACACACGAGCACAGTTCCAGAGCACGAGTCCCGCTCGTTATTCCTAGACCATATTGATGTCCTCTCATACCTTTTTTCTCGGTTGGATCCGAGGAACGCTTTGTTATTCTATTTTATGGTCTTATATATAACCGAATGGCCAGTTCCTTGCGTGGTAATACAAATGTAGACAGGAGCCAAATAAGAAGATCCATGTTTCAGAAATTTCAAAGAAACTGTATCGATTACTCAGAAAATACTGTGCGTAAGTCATTGTAGTATTAATTTTAAAGAAACGTATTGTTCATTTCCAACTCCGCATTAAGCTATCTGAGATAAACTTTTTCTGCGATCTTGAAATCTTCTCAACACCTGACAGCTATCTCGTCCAGCCCAGGTGTCAGAATGATACAATCTTTTCTGATGATCACACCATATTGATTAGCGTGTATATAATCTCCTGCCGACAATGGTGAAGCAATATTCTCGAAGCAAGAAGAGAAGATGGCACTCAGATATCTGCTGGTGGCTCTCCTGGCCTCTTCCGCTGCAGCTACAACAGTCAACACATGTAAGAAAAAATTCATATTCTTTGCCATATTAATTTAATAAGCTTAGTCACATTGTGATTCAAATCAATAAATTATTTATCACTGGATTAGGAATATATTATAATTATTACCATTGTCCATGTACACGTGTGAAAAATCTTTGTTCTCAACCATTTCTAGTGGAATTCTTGAAGCAATGTGCATAGAACCACGGTAAATTTCTTCATATTTTTCAATTAGGCTATAATGATAACTTGCAAGGTTTTCTGTTAATGGTCGATCCCTTTAAAAGAATTATTCAGTTACTCCTGTATTTATGTATGAAAACAATATTGTTGCTTAGCAATCAAGCTCCTTTGTTTTGAAATCACGTCAAAAAATGTAAGTGCCCTCGTAAATATAACATGTTTACTCTGTACATTCCATAATTTACATATTATTTATGTCGATTATGAATATTTCTGGATACTCAAAATTTGTAGTCAATATTTTAATAACCTTTTTGTT